>NC_134858.1:60988264-61325735 GCF_049852395.1 Peromyscus maniculatus bairdii | reverse complement strand
CTCAGAGCTGTGAGCCCAAAGCAAAGACAGGACATCAGAGGCTTTGGCATCTGAAAAGCGGGCCGTACCCAGGAGCAAGGGCTCTGGGACTGACTGCCTTCTAAGACAGACCCACCTGTATCAGGTCCTCACGCATGGGGGAACTCCTCCCCCCCCCCCCCCCGTTTGAGTGGGGGCAGTGTTTCAAGGCCAGCTGGACAGAGCACGGGTCACGGCTTTGCCCTACAGTGGGAACAGCTGAGGCCCAGAAAGGAGCAGCACACACCTCAGAACAGACAACATCCACATCCTTTGGAGAGCAAAACCCACTTTTTAAAATAGCGCTTAGCAACTGCCAAGGGATGCTGCTCAGAAGGGGCTGTGGGTCTCAGAGACCCGGAAAGTCCACTTGGTAAGGATCACAGGGGAGCTGGGGCAGGGAGTGTCAGCATTGTTCTTTGGGAGGTCTCACTCTGTTGCCCAGGCTGGTTCAAAGCCATCCTGCATCTTCCACCTCCTGAGTACCTGAGACAGTAAGTACATGCCGCCATGCCTTATTTATCGAAGGCTGCAAAGTGTGCAGCCTTGCCTTACTCTAAGAAGTCCCTACCTGACCCCTGTCCTATGCTGGAGGCCCCTTGAGGAGCTCTATTGGAGTGGAGTCTTGGACTAAGGGGTCCGAATCACATCCTGGTGGGCCTCTGTGCACTTTGGGCAGGCCCTGGTGGCCTTGGAGACAGGATCCTATAAGACTGCTACACTTGCTTGGTAGATTATAGGTTCTATTTGTGTTTGTTGGTGTTTATCTCTCCGAGATGTAAAATTATAGTGGACAGGCGCTGGATGTGGTTTATATCTGTGTATCCCAGGGTCTAGCACACAGTAGGCAGCTTGGTTTGTATACTGTAAGTTCATCGTGTGTGTGTGTGTGTGTGTGTGTGTGTGTGTGTGTGTGTGTGTGTGTGTGTGTTGGGGGTAGGGGGCTGCTCATTTGGTAAAGATGCCAAGCTGGAAGACCTAAGTTTGAACCCTAGCACACATGCGCGCGCGCGCGCGCGCACACATACACACACACACACACACACACACACACACACACACACGTCTTGATTTTTTTTTCTTTTAAATAAAAAGAGAGATAAATCCCCACTGTGTACTACATTATTTGACGGTCTGGCACACAGTGGGTTGGTTCGCACACGTATGCTGGTAGAACATGGAAAATCTTGCCTAGACTCCCCTCGCTTCCGCACCCGCAGTAACCTTGCCGTTTCCTGTGCTTGGCCTGCAGATGCAAGCATGTCTCCAGACGCCACCAAGCCGAGCCACTGGTGCAGCGTGGCGTACTGGGAGCACCGGACGCGCGTGGGCCGCCTCTATGCGGTGTACGACCAGGCCGTCAGCATCTTCTACGACCTACCTCAGGGCAGCGGCTTCTGCCTGGGCCAGCTTAACCTGGAGCAGCGCAGTGAGTCGGTGCGGCGCACGCGCAGCAAGATCGGCTTCGGCATCCTGCTCAGCAAGGAGCCCGACGGCGTGTGGGCCTACAACCGGGGCGAGCACCCCATCTTCGTCAACTCCCCGACTCTGGATGCGCCCGGAGGCCGCGCCCTGGTCGTGCGCAAAGTGCCGCCGGGCTACTCCATCAAGGTGTTCGACTTTGAGCGCTCAGGGCTGCTGCAGCATGCGGACGCCGCCCACGGCCCCTACGACCCACACAGCGTGCGCATCAGCTTCGCCAAGGGCTGGGGACCCTGCTACTCTCGACAGTTCATCACCTCCTGCCCCTGTTGGCTGGAAATCCTCCTCAACAACCACAGATAGCATCATGGCTGCCACTGCGCCGCAGCGTCCCCCCCACCTCCGGTGGGGGGGTCAGCGCCCAGAGACGCCACCCCAGGGACAACCTCGCCCTCCCCCCAGATATCATCTACCTAGATTTAATATAAAGTTTTATATATTATATGGAAATATATATTATACTTGTAATTATGGAGTCATTTTTACAACGTAATTATTTATATATGGTGCAATGTGTGTATATGGAGAAAAAAGAAAGACGCACTTTGGCTTGTAATTCTTTCAATACAGATATATTTTTCTTTCTTTCCTTCTTTCCTTTTTTAAAGAAAATTATACAGCAGAACTAGGTGGAAAGCCTGGGTTTGGTGTATGGTTTTTTTAAAAATATTAATGCCCAGACAAAACTAATACCAGTCACTCTTGATAATAAAGTGTTTGCATTATAGCTTTTTTTTTTTTTTTTTTTTTAAAGCTCTCTTTCTTACAAAGAGGAACCTTCAGGACTTCAGTAGGCTTCCAAGCCATCAGGGACATGGTTTCAGTTCTTACTGAATTTGGGAGTCTATTGAAAAGGGAGCTGTCTGGACATGGTGGCACAAGCCTGTAATCCCAGTACTTGGGAAGTGGAGGCAGGGGCATCGGTAGTTCAAAGCTGCAGAACAAAGGGGAAAGAAAAGGGGAGAGGATTTGTGTATGCATAAGAACCAGGCAAGGGCTTGTTCCTCCTTGTCCACGCCGGGGCGTGTCCAGGGGTGAGAAATAGTGCAGGCCTGTCAGATAAGAGAGGTCCCTTCCCTGTTCTGGCCTGATGGGAGAGGCTCGGGTACCTGCTTCCCATCTAAGAGCTCTGAACAAAGTAGAAAATACCACCTCTCCCCACAGTCTGAGGAAGAAAGACCTACTTCCAAGATGGAGACCTACTTCCCACCTTGAGCCCTGGAGTGAGGCTTCTCTTAGGACCTTGATAGGACACACACACACACACACAACACACACACACACACACACACACACAATCTGCCACATGAGCTGTGTGAAAGGTATGTGAAAGGCAGGGACTGCTTCAGATTCATTAACGGGGCATGTTGTACTTCTGAAGATGGTGGTCGGAGGATCCATCACACTGTAGGACCAGAGTGATATGAGGAGTTTCCTGGAGGATGTCTGCACAGAAGGCCTCTTGTGTTTCCTCTTGGAACACGAACATAATGAGCTCTGAGCATTCTGTCAGTTAACCCACCGCGGCAGCTTTAAGTCGCCACTACTCACCGCCCACTGTTTCCGTGACAGGAGCCAGGTGGTCCTGTCGGCTGGCTGGCGCAGAGCTTATAGTCAAGCTAGGCGTCCAGCTGTACCTGCCTCAGGCTAACTGGGCTGAAGGATCTGCTCCGTGTCCCCTCACCAAAAGATCCACCCCTCAGAGTTCTCAGGACAAAGCTTTCCCAGAGCAAGTCATTCATGGGACTGACCAAGCTGGGAGCTACTGAAGTCCACAATCACATCTCCTCTGCTGTCTTCTACTGACCACAGGAGCTCTGCCCGTCCCCATGTGTGGTAGCCACAAGAGGACGCAGGTGGCACAGGACAGGTGTCAGGAGTCATGAGTCACTTGACTTTCTCAATGTTATTTCCCCATGGGCTGTCTCCACGCCAAAGATCCCTGGTGTCCCTGTGCCAACCACAGTTGATCCCTCCGGGACCTCCCCACTGAGACCCTGTCCTAAAGACACCAGCGTCTCCCTCAAGTGCTGCCGGGACCTGATTCTTAGTGTAGGTCTCTAGGTTGCCATAGGCCATTAGTGAGTCCGGGAATAAGTGCTGTGGGGTACTGAGGTAAAATTGGACATTCTTCTGGGATCTCTGCCTCATGGGACAAATGCAATGGGATCTGGAGCCAAGGATTTGGGCTGGGTGAGATCGGGGAGTAGAGAAGGAGCATTTTCATAGGCTCGCACTCTGGAGAGAGACCGACAACTCATAGCCAGTGTACCTAAGCCAGCCAACCTGGAAAGGGAGGCTGGGGACCCTCACCCTTGACATGGAGCACCAGACTGATGCTCCATAGGCAGTGGGAAGGTGGGCTGGGTTCTAAATGGGGCGATGAGGTGATCAGCACTGGGCTTTCTTCATGAAATTTATTTATGTATTTATGTATCTTAGTGTGTGTATGTCTGTGTGTACCATGACATCCAGGTAGAGGTCCGAGGTCAACTTACAGGAGTAGGTTTACGCCTTCCATCAAGTGATCCCAGTGATCAAACTCTGCTCATCAGGCCTGGCAGCAAAAGCTTTTACCCACTGAGCCATCTCGTTGGCCCTGAGCTGGACTTTCTTAAAGATCTTTGGTTGGGACCCAGCTGCAGGAGGGCACTGGACCCAGCTGAGCTCATAGCTGACTTTCCCTTTTAAATTATTCGTTTGTTGTTGTGTGTGTGTGTGTGTGTGTGTGTGTGTGCGTGCGTGTGCGCGCGCGCGCACGTGTGGAGGCCTGAGGATTCACCTTTAACCGTGTGGGTTCCAGGTCCCCGGGTCAGCCACCTGGGTCGTTAACAGCTAAGCTAGCTCCCCTGTTCTGTGACTGCCTTTGCTCCCTCCCGTGGGAGGGCCTGAGTTCTGCTCCAGCCCCTCGGGTTACAGGTGAGGGTGCTGGGTCCCTGGAACTGGTTGAGTGCTGGCCATCTTGGGCAGCAGCTGCCTCCAGCCCAGGACCCAGCAGTGACATCCTGGTTACCCCCAGACCACCCAAGATCTGGTGACTCATGCTCCAAGGAGACACTTCTAAACAAAGCCTGAGTCCTTGGAGAATGCAGAGAGACTGGTCCCTGCTGGCCCTAGAAAAAAAAGGTAGGTGGGATTTACTGTCCCCAAATAGAAGCTCCGCAGCCTATGCCCCAAGGGGACACCTGAAATGGACTAAGTTTTTGAAGAAGAGCTAATACCTCCAACGGGTTCTTGCCATTCAGCACACCACCCCCATCTCTGGCTCTGCCTCGGCCTCTGTCTTTGGGTATATTTGAGGGCTAGGGTTCTACCACTGATCTAGGAATGAGAAAAGCAGACTGATGCGGAGTGGTGTCCTGAGTACTTTGTGTTCATGTCTCCAGTGAGGTTCAGAGAGGGAGTGTAAGTGGCCTGAGGTCACACAGCATGTGCACTCTGTTCATCTCTAGGGAGTTGTTGGTGCTGCAAACCTCTTAGTCTCTGACCCAGCCCCCTTCCACCCTACAGTCTCCCACCCCACACATGGCAGAGGCCCAGAAACTCCAGCTGCTTCTGGCTGTAGCTGCCTTCTTCTAGGTGAACTTGGCTGGTCCTGGGAACTGTGAGGGGTGTGAACTCAGGCTGGTGGCACTCAGAACCAGCACACACTGAGGATTCAGTGTCATTACCAGGGGGCCTGAATGGCAGCCCAAGGGGGTGAAGAAAAAAACCTGGGTTTGGATACTCAGTAAGTGGGGGAACTTGAAGCTAGATCTGTCACTTTCTGGTGATCCTGGCCAATCGCCTGCAACCTAACGTGCCTAGTCATGGACACCCAAGGCTCTCTGCTTCTCCAATCCATCCTCCACCCGGAATGCTAAGGTTCCACTAACAAGTGGGAGTGTGCTTCCTTTCTGGTGCAGGGCTGCCTCCCTGTCCCTAAGGATGGAGGTCAGCCTTTAGAGTGGCTTGTGGGGGGAGGGGGAGGGAACCTGGTACTGCCTGACTCCATCCGGGCCCCTCATATCCCCCCATCCACCAGCTGCCTCCTCTTCAGGTCCTGGCCAGGTCTGTCCTCATCTCTCCAGCCAGCCTGTCCCATGCACGCTCTAATCATCATGACTCTAAGCATCCCCCTTCCCCCACGGCTCTGGCTGGCCCAATCCTGGGCACAGGGGACAGAGCTGGGATATGTTTGTAGAACGAAAGGGTCACAGAGAGCATGGATGTGGGTGTAATCTGTAAACTCTAAGAGACCACGCAGGCCTCCAGAAGGGTGTGTTTATTAGGACAGTGTGACAACCCCCAGCTGGCTTTTCCCATGGTCACTAAGACTACTCACCCTGCCCCAGGCTGAGGGACTCAGGACCTGTAGTCTTATATCTTCTTAGATGCTCATGGAGATGGAAGGTCCATTGGGTGATCCAGAATGCAGGCTGGAGCATGTCAGTGCTGGGAAGGTCCCAGAGTGCCTCTAGTTCTGTTCCCAGGACAGAACTGAGCACCAGAGAGGGTGAAGTGTTCACTGGGGCCCCAGAACAGGGCAGTGGCAGATGGAGGCCAAACCTGGAGCACCTTCACTTGAGGCCAGCGTCAACCTAAACAGAGCCTTGGAGAGGCAAGGAAGGCGGGTCAGGTGTTTGAGTTTTACTTTGGTAAAACAGAACTTTGTGTGTGTGTGTGTGTGTGTGTGTGTGTGTGTGTGTGTGTGTGTGTGTGTGTATGAGATATACTTGCCATGGAGGGTATGAGGTGGTCAGAGGACAACAGTGTGGAGTCAGTTCTTGGTTCTGAGAATTAAGGCTCAGGTTATCAGGCCTGCACAGCAGACATTTTTACACATTAAACAGTCCCACCTGCATTGCTGATTGTTTTTGCTAGTTTGGTCAATTTGGTACAAGCTAGAGTCATCTGGGAAGAGGGAACTTCAGTTAAAGAAATAACTCCATCAGATTGGCCTGTGGGCAAGCCTGTGGAATACTCTCTTGACTGATGTTTGATGTGGGAGGGCCCAGCCCAGTGTGGATAATGCAAGCCATGGTGGTGGTCCTGGGTGGTATAAGAAAGGTAGCTGAGCCAGGCATGGTGGCACACACCTTTAATCCCTGCACTCTGGAGGCAGAGGCAGGTGCATCTCTGAGTTCGAGGTCAGCCTGATCAAAGAGCAAATTCCAAGACAGCCAGGATTACACAGAGAAACTGTGTGTTGGGCGGAGCTGAGTTCCTGCACTCGGGAGGCAGAGACAGGCAGATCTCTGAGTTCAAGGTCAGCCTGGATTACAGAGTGAGTTCCTAGACAGCCGGGGCTACACAGAGAAAAAGAAAGAAAGAAAGAAAGAAAGAAAGAAAGAAAGAAAGAAAGAAAGAAAGAAAGAAAGAAAGAAAGAAAGAAAGAAAGGAAGGAAGGAAGGAAGGAAGGAAGGAAGGAAGGAAGGAAGGAAGGAAGGAAGAAAGGAAGAAAGGAAGAAAGGAAGAAAGGAAGAAAAGAGAGAGAGAGAGAGAAATGTAAGTAGCTGAGCAAGCCAATAAGCAGCACCCCTCTGTGACCTCTGCTTCAGCTCCTGCCTCCAGGTTTCTGCCTTGAGTTTCCACTCTGACTTCCCTCAGTGATGGACTATGGTGTGGAAGTGGAAACCAAATATGCCCTTTCCTCCCCAAGCTGCTTTTGGTCATGGTGTTTCCTCACAGTAAGAGAGAGTGGACTAGGACTCCAGCCCTGCCTTGTGTCTTGAGACAGGGTCTCTCACGGGGACCTGGGGCTTGAGGACAAGGCTGGTCAGTGAGCCCCAGGGATCTACCTGTCTCCGGTCCCCAGAGCTGGGTTACCAGTGTGCACACTGCGCCCACTGGTTTCCAGTGAGTGCTGAGGATCAAACTCAGGCTCTTGTGTTTGCAAGAGAAGCACTTTATCAACTGAGCCACCTCACCAGCCCCATTCATTCATTCATTCATTCATTCATTCATCCATTCACTTATTTATTTTAGACAAGCCCCAAACTCAGTATGTAGCCAAGGATGGCCTTGAACTTCTGATCCTCCTGCTTCTACCTCTCAAGTACTGGGACAGATGTGCTCTACATCCAATTTATGCAGTGATGAGAGTTGAACCCAGGACTTCAAGCACACTAGACAGGTACTCTACCTATGGAGTGACATCTCAACTTCCCTTATCTACTTGGAAATAATTATTTTTATTAGTTTTAATTATGTGTGTCTGTGTGTATATGTGCACATGAGTACAGATGCCCTCAGAGGCCAGAAGAGGGCATCAGATCCGCTGGGGCTGGAGGAATAGGTGTGTGGGAGCTCTGGCTGTGGGTGCTGGGAACCAACCCGAGTTCTCTGCAAGAGCAGACATGCTCTTAGCGCTGAGCCAACTCTCCAGTCTGTTTCACTTTTAAGTGCGTGGTTCAGTGGCACACGCATCCGTGGCATATGCACACCTACATCATCATGCCACCACCCCTACCAGCCTGTGCCTTTGGAGTCTCTGGGGTACCAGACACCTGATGATGTCATTCCCAGCAGTACAGGGTTCTGAGCAATGAGCTCATCTTTACTGTTCAGTTCTCAAAGCTCTATTTAATGAAAGGCAAAGGAAAATAGTTCCTGAATTTTTCACCTTTGAGGACCCTCACACAGCCCCCCAGGGCCAGAGGAGGCCTGCTGTCACTTCATTCTGGTCAGGAATGAGGAAGGGTGGGGAGGTGTCGGGAAAGGCTGTCCAGGCTGGATGGGCTGTGGCTAGGGCAGCGGAGAAAGAACCCAGAAGCCTCTGGGACTGTTTTCAAAGCAGACAACGGTGGGCTCCGTAGAGCACACATAAATCACCCAGAATTCCCCAGCCTGTGGGCTGAGAGGGAAGTACGCCCCTCAACCTGGTCATCTTGGGATGGATGGTGGCACAATCAGAGATCCAGCTGAGTGGTGCTGAGAGAGACCTCCGTCCGACTCAGTTTCCCTTCTGAATGGAAGGCTGAGCTTGGTGCTTTCATGGTAGCTTCTTTGGAGCCTGGAGGTTCTAAAAAATCCTTTTTCTTATCCCAAAATCTATGTCCCAAGAGAGGGTGGTAGTGGGGAATTCATGTTGAGCTTCTGGAATGAGGGAGAAGAACTTTTTAAAAATAGGATTCTTACCTGGTTTAGTGATATTAATACTGAAGACTTACTAGCCACTGGGCATTTTCTATCAGCTCATTGAATTCTGTGCCCATCTGATAGACAGTCTCAAAGAGGTGACCAAGTTGTCCAAGGTCACCTAGCTCAGGAGTAGCAGCAGTAGGAGTCACATTCACATTGCTCTGGTCTCGGGGCTGCTGTCCCCCACATGCCTTTGCTGGGACTCCCCTCCTGGCCGTCACTTTCCACTACTGCTAAACACTCAGGCCTCCGGATCAGCCCATGGGGCTGCAGACACAGCTCTGCCTCCAGCCAGTGACCTTCAGCTCCTCACTCCAGATCCCAAGCCCTGGTTTCCTCACCTACAGAAGCAGGAAGAAGAGTGGGGCCTTGTGCCGGGGACAGCGAGGAAGACACATGGTCCCAAGAGAGGGTGTTTGGGAACAGCTGAGGCAGGCCTGGCCACAGGGAGCAGTGGTTAGTATTTGTTTTTAAAACCTTGTTTATTGTCGGGGTTTTGTTGTTGTTAGTTCTGTTTAAATGGCATATTCATTGTAAATGTTTATTTTCAACAGTTTTGCTTTCAGTTTCTCATCAATGAGCAATGAACAAAATGCCGCTTTCGGAATGTCAAGAAATGTACACATGGGCACACACACATACACACACAACACACCCATACAACGTACACACACACACACACACACACACACACACACACAAGCTATACTCCATCCCCACCTTGTATGTGCTCGTCAACAGCCCGAGATGCGCTTTGGTTAACACTTTAATGGAGACACACTTGCTCGTGAATGTGTATAGGGGGAAAACAGAACCTTCCAAGGGACCCTGTTCAGTGTGGACTGCACAGACGGTCAAGGGACCCTGTTCAGTGTGGACTGCACAGACGGTATGGATCAGTAGCCTTTTGATGCGTGTGCAAGCAGGTCCTTTACAGTGACTGTTCGCCCCTTCCTTCCTCTTCTCTAGTGGGGAGCCAAGAGTTCAACAGGTCCTGGCCATGATGACAGTCTTTATTTTGTCTTGAGGGATCATCTGCTCCGTGTTTAGCCTTGACCTTGGAACTGGACTGCACACTTGGTGGCTGAGGAGGCTGAGGGAGCGTGTAGAGGTCTCCGCTGCCCCATCTGGGAAGTGGGTCTGAGGTCTGCCTGCTTCAGCAGGGCCTCAGACCCTGGGCCTGGGCCCAGGTTTCCTGTCACCTTCCCTCTTGGACTAGAAGGGCAATGCCATTAGGAGAGTGTCCCTGAGCTTTGTGCATATGTTAACAGGAGCCCCGAGACCATTCTCTAAGGGAATGCAGACACCAGACTCGCATTCTTCAAGTGTGGAGAAAGGGGGCTCTGTCACGCTCACTGACTTGCTTAAGAAGGTGAGAGGCAGCCGGGCGGTGGTGGCGCACACCTTTAATCCCAGCACTCAGAAGGCAGAGGCAGGCAGATCTCTGAGTTCGAGGCCAGCCTGGTCTACAGAGTGAGTTCCAGGACAGCCAGGGCTACACAGAGAAACCCTATCTCGAAAAAACAAAATCATAATCTTTAAATTTATTATTATTGTGTACATGACAGGGGATGGCATGATGTGCGTGTGGGGGCCAGAGGATAACTGTGTGGAGGTGGTTCCCTCCTTCCATCTTTACACATCGTGGTGTCTGAAAGGAAATGGCCCCATAGGAGGCAGCACTATTAGGAGGCGTGGCTTTGTTGGAGTAGGTGTGGCCTTGTGGGAGGAAGTGTGTCACTGTGGGCTTTGAGGCCTCATAGGTACTCAAGCCACACCCAGTGTCTCAGTTCACTTCTTGTTGCCTTCAGATCAAGATGTGAGGACTCTCAGCTCCTGCTCCAGCGCCATGTCTGCTTGCTCGCAGCCATGTCCCACCATGATAATAATGGACTGAATCTCTGAAAACATAAACCACCCCAATCAAATGTTTTTCCTTTATTAGAGTTGCCATGGTCATGGTATCTCTTCACAGCAATAGAAACCCTAACTAAGACACACGTGTTCTGGGGATTGGACTCTCTCAGACTGTGAGAGAAGTACCTGTTGTGTGTGCTTCTCCTCTGAGAAATGCAGCTGCAGTCTTGGAGAGCTGAGCTGTGCCTCTTTGCAGGAGAGCTATTCCAGCTGGGTTTTCCTGATTGTTTACATTCCCTCATGGATGGCTCTGAGGGCGAAAGACCTTTACCTGGTTATCCACCTACCACCCGCTGAATGCAACTCTTCTGTATTGCAGTGGCCTGGGGAGGGGCTAGAGTATAGAGGCCTGAACCCGTGGAGAGGGGCATCCATTTCTGCAGGCTACGGGAAGCCCCTATTCCTTCTGGGTAAAGACTTTCCAGGTGTGGCCTTTTGGGGAGGAGCACCCAGGTTCCTGTAAGTAACCCCTCACCTACGCTCTGTCTTACAGAGTCCAACAAACTCATTGGTTCCCCAGAGTGAACTTTGGTAGAATCATGTCCTGGTTTGTTGCTGGGACATTAGGAAGAAGGGCTAGACGTTAATAGCAATGCCTTTGTCTGCTGGGCCATCTTACTTGCCTCAAATTATGACCTGTATAGAAAACTAACATCAGTACAAAGAGATGCACACACGGACAAAAATGGCATCAATCGAGCATTGTCTCCTCACACCCAAATGCCCTGGTCCTCTTGGGTGACCTGCGTTTCTCTCCAAATGTTGACATCTCAATAATACTGTTCACCTGTCCCTTCCTCTGGGATTTATGTCCTAACGCTCTCTCCACAACTGGCGCACGCAGTGCCCACACACCAGTGCTTGCTCATGACCTCATAGGGCTTAGGTTAGTGTGATGATCTGTTTGTGATCTATGTTGTCCCGAACCCAAGAGCTGCTTGAGGCTGTTAATGGTGCTGCATTGGTTCCTATGACCCCAGAGGGAGGTTGAGGCTCTTGACAGTGGAAGGACTGCTGGAGGCTGGCAGGGTCTTTGGGTGGTGGCAGACAGTGTCTAAAGTTTCTGGGCTTCACAGAAGCCCCTAGAAAGGAGATTTGCTTCTCTCCTGTGGTGCTGGGGAAACTGAGTCAGTGAGGGCAGGGGACAACAGCTACATCTTCATCTCACTCTACAAAGCAGAACACAGTTCAGAAATTCAAAAACAGGGTTGGAGAGATGGCTCAGAGGT
The DNA here is from genome assembly GCF_049852395.1 of Peromyscus maniculatus bairdii. Taxonomy (NCBI): domain Eukaryota; kingdom Metazoa; phylum Chordata; class Mammalia; order Rodentia; family Cricetidae; genus Peromyscus; species Peromyscus maniculatus. The sequence goes on along the minus strand of NC_134858.1, from coordinate 61,313,967 downwards.
TAAGAGCACTGATCGCTCTTCCAGAGGTCCTGAGTTCAATTCCCAACAACCACATGGTGGCTCACAACCATCTGTAATGAGATCTGGTGCCCTCTTCTGTCCTGCAGGCATACAGAAACACTGTATACATAATAAATAATAAAACTTTAAAAAAAGCAACTATTACTATCTGATTGACACAAGCTAAATTGTCTTTGTATATCACTCTTCAGAAAATTATCTGATCCACACTTACAGAACAGCATGACTGGTTGAAAGAATAATGCAAAGCAAAATAAAGCAAATAAATGAAATTCTTTTTTAAAAAAAATTCAAAAACAGCAAAACCAGAAAATAACTTGCACAAATGTTGGTGATTCTGATCTCTGGATGGGAAGGGCTTCTCCAAGCAGAGCCATAAATGGAAGGAATTATGCAGGAAAAGATGTATGTATTTGTATGCTTAACATTAGAAACTTCTGTAACATCAAAACACAACACCATAAATAGAAAAAAAATCAAATATGTAAAGAGCACTTGCAAATCAAAAAGAAAAAAAAGATCTAAAAACCTCAGTGGGAAAACATGAATAGCAACTTTTATAAAAAGAAACATCAACTGTACATGGTGGTGCATGTCTTTAATCCCAGAACTCAGGAGGCAGAGGCTGGTGGATCTCTGTGAGTTTGAGACCAGCCTGGTCTGCATTGTGAGTTTCTTTTTTCTGGTTTTTCGAGACAGGGTTTCTCTGTGAAGTTTTGGTGCCTGTCCTAGTTCTCGCTCTGTAGACCAGGCTGGCCTTGAACTCACAGAGATCTGCCTGGCTCTTCTTCCTTAGTGCTGGGATTAAAGGTGTGTGCCACCCGCCCGCATAGTGAGTTTCATGCCAGCCAGGGATACATAGAGAGACACTATTTCACAAAAACAAACAAACAAATAAATAAAAAGAAAAATCAGCAAATGGAAAACACTGTTGACTCAGCCGGGCGGTGGTGGAGCACGCCTTTAATCTCAGCACTTGGGAGGCAGAGGTAGGCAGATCTCTGTGAGTTTGAGGCCAGCCTGGTCTACAGAGTGAGATTCAGGACAGCTCCAAAACTACAAAGAGAAACTCTGTCTCGAAAAAACAAAAAACATAACAACAACAAAAACTATTTATTCCTGTTAGAAAATAAGCATCCGTTGAAGTGGAAATATTGTAGGTTTTTTTTAAGGTTTATTTTAATTTTTTTTGTATATGTGTGTGTGTATGTGTGAGTGTTTATGTCCTTGGAAGCCAGAGGTATGGGATCCTCTGGAACTTGAGTTACAAGCAGTTGTGACTCACCAGTCATGGGTGCTGGGAACTGAACTCAGGTTCTCTGTAAGAGCAGCAAGTGCTCTAACCACTGGGCAATCCCTGAAGCCCTGAGACTGTGTATTTTTCTTTCTTGTCACTTCTGTAAACTATTTTTAAAATGTTTCCATTACATTAAAGCATGAGTATCAGAACATAACATGTAACTTGTGAGCTTGTCTGCCGTCTGCCGTGAGGGAACATGTCTGTATCTCTTTCTTTTATACTTTATCAATTCTTTCACATTTCCACACAAATCACATATTAGTTTTATTACAATAAACTTCATTATACATCATAATTATAAGCAGAGATTCTCTGAGATAAATGCCAACCAAGAAGCTCTGGTGTTGAATATCAATCAAACAATCCTAACTGCTGCTGTTCTGCTTAATTGAAGATTGTATGAAGTGATGATAAACAACCCTCACATGGGTAACACTGAATAACGTATGGACACCCTTGTTCCCTGAAGCACTCTGGCGAGGCTCCGAGACACGAGGCTATCAGTCAAACAGAATGGGACCCACTGTGGCTTTGGGTGGATCACAGTCCTCCGGGGCTGCAGGTGGCGGCCTCAGAAGCACAGGCCACAGCGTGACTTTCCAGCTGGCCTTCGGCCCTGTGGTTCACATCAAGGGGATCTGACCAGACAGCAGGGGCAGAGAAGCCCCCCACGGTCCCTGTAGGGTGGTGGGGAGCAATGCATTCTCCAGCTTTCACTGGAAGCCTCCTGCTTCTCTGCCTGGAACATGGTGGGCTGACACACGCGGTGGTGTTTTTCCCCCGGCAGCCTGCCCTTCTCAGCCAGCAGCAGGGGCTGGCCAGGACCTGACACCTCCTCGGAAGAAGTAAGGGGAGGCCTGTGCTGGTGGGCAACTGCTCTCCACCCTTTTGGCCATTGGATCCGAAGTGGTCTGCCTCACAGGCAGGATGCAGAGGGTTCTCAGCCCCAAAGCAGAGACCCCAGTGTAACTGAGGAAGTTTTGTGGGGAGCCAGGAGGCTTCTCTGGGAAGGAGGTTCCCCGAGGTCAGAGATTGTCAAAGCTGTTCCCTGAGCCAGCAGCACCAGCAGCACCTGGGAATGGATCAGAAGCACAGCCTCCCTGAGCCCACTCCAGACTCACTCTGTGGAAAAGCATGGGCTGGGAATGTAGACCTTTAATGCCAGCACTCGGGAGGCAGAAGCAGGCAGATTGGATCTCTGTGAGTTCGAGGCCAGCCTGGTCTACATAGTGAGTTCCAGGACAGCCAGTGCTACATAGTGAGACCCTGTCTCAAGAAACAACAACAAAAAAGTTGTTGGGGGAGGGGAGCAGCAGACACGTGCATGAGGAAAGCCCACACATTAAGACTCTCAGGTATGGTCATAACACCTGAGGCCAAGCCCTGTTAAGGTGTTTCAAAAGAGCCATGATGGTAATGGTGGTGACGAAAACGATAAAACAATGACGCTTTCTAAGCACCTGTGTGTGCCATCTGTCACCCCAGTTTTATCACCCCTGTTACACTCATTTTACAGATGGTAACACTAAGATTCAGCTGTGTAAAGTGAGGATCCATCCCATCCAGATACCTTGTGAATTGGCTGCAGACTTGGACTTCAAATCTGAGCTGCTCTGCCTCCAAACAAATGTCTAGAAGGTACCTCAAATCTTGTATTCTTGATGAGGGTTCCTTTGTATGCATGTGTGGTGCTGGGAATTGAACTTCGGGCCTTGCACATACTAGGGAAGTGCTCTACCATGGAGCTCTATCTCAGCCCTCCGTAGGGGCTCTTTGCAACAAGCAGATTTAAAGGGTGTCTCCTGACTGCTAAGCCCTGGCATTCGTACTTTTGGTATACGGCTTCATTTAATCATCAGGATGGTCTCTGAGTGGATGTGCGGGTAATTATCTTCATTTTGAAAATGAGAGCATTGAGGCTCAAGGCTTGTTCAAGGTGACATTGAGCCACAGAAAGGCCCTGTTCTGAAAACCCCCTAAGGGGAAGAATGTACTGGGAACGTGCTGGACCACAGCCCCGTAATCAGAGGGGACGGTAGAAATGGGAGTAGGACTGCTAGCTGTGTCCTGCCTCCACGTACAGGAGGCAACCAAGGTCCGAGAACATCTGTGATTTGGGACAAGCCAACACCGACTCCAGCGCCCACATCTGAAAGTCGGGCCACTCACAGCAACTGCATAGGTTGTCACAAAGATTACTTACTGCACATGACGTGCTTGAAGCAGGACCATTTCCCTTCCTCAGTGGTGTCTGTCAGTCGGTTCCCAAAGAGATGTGACTGTAAATCTAGCCTGGCATCCCACCCCAACCCTCCCTGCCCGGGCGGTAAGATGATCCGACAGTCTCTGGAATGACGGCAGGGGATGTACAGCTCAGCCTGTAGGAGCGCTTGCCTAGGATGCAGGAAGCCGCAGATTTGATCCCCAGAACTGAGGAGGTGGGAAGACAGAAGTTTAAGTCCATCCTTGGCTGCATGGCCTCCTTGAGACTATTTCTTTATTTATTAGTTTCTAGAAAGAAACCCCGTTAAAACTCTTTTTTTGTTTTTCTCCTGGTTTCTCGAGGTGGGGTTTCTCTGTGTAGCCCTGGCTGTCCTGGAACTCGATTTGTAGACCAGGCTGGGCTCCAGTTTATGGAACTCTGCCTGCCTCTGCCTCCCAAGTGCTGGGCCACCCGGCCAGCTGAGACCCTTACTGCCTTCGTCTGTATGGACAGGACAGGCAAAGGTGGGGGATGCAGGCCGGATTCACCAGCAGAGGCCTCCCCAGATCCGAGTGCATTCCCAACGCAGCTCCACGCCTGGTCCCAGCCTTTACCGCCTTCACTCTGAGCCAGGGCACAAATGGGCACAGGCCACTACCCCCTCCCTGCTACCCACCGCATTCTTCCAGAGCCTCCAGAGGGACTCCTCAGTATAGGAAGTGATGGCCAGCCTCTCTCCCCCACAGCCCTGGCAACCCCTACCCCTGCAGACAGGAAGGTGACTCAGTCCCCACAGACCCCTCCTCAGACACCCAGCACAGACTTGCTTTAGGAGAAGGGGCAGTTTCATCCCCGCCCCCACCCTCCCCCCCCCCCACCAGCTACAAGTGCTCTCATTGATGTTCCAGGCTATCTCTCCCATGAGCCTTTGTGGTCCCAGCCAGAGGTCTTAGCCGACCTTGACCCAGGACAGGATGGTCTATCAGGGCAGGCTGTATGGCCCTACTGTGTACAGAGGGAAGAGGTGGACCCCCAGAGGCGGCTGCTGGCCACTCTTATATTGGCTTCTTTTACATTGAAACACATAGCACATTGATTACACAATAAACCACAGCTATTTCATGGATCGAATTAAGTTTTATTTGGGCAAATTACAACCTTTCCTACAGTTGTGCCTTTGTGAATCCATCCCTTTTTAATAAAGGCAAGCATTTCTGGGGCTGCCCTTCCTGAACCAAAGATCTATGGTGGGTTGAGGTCTCAGGCTGGACCTGGTATGAGGATGGGATGGAAGGGTGGGGGAGGGGGGGTGGGGGGAGAGAGAGAATGCATACATTCTTGGGACAGGAATCCTTGGGGCCCTCCAGGGAATAGATTGGCCACCCCTTCCCTTATCCTCCCCATCCTTAAGTTGCCATGGAAATTGACAGCTAATTTTTCATTAGAGAAGAAGCAAGTGGCGGTGGCGGCGGGAAGGCATTTCCCGGAACCTGAGGGGAAGCATCACTGGCCTGCTGAGGGAGTCCTGTGTGGCCACCTCCGCCTGGCCCAGGCAGCCTGGAGTGCAGAGACAACCATCAAGCCTGCAGCAGTCCAGGCCAGGCTCACACAGTCACACCCGCTGTCCAGGCTGACACAGGCTCCAGGAATGCAAACAAAGCTGGGCGGAGGGCCCTTCTGAGGGCTGGGGTGCTGGGCCAGGCAGGAGGCCTGTGGGAGAGGCCTGCAGAGGGGCCTTGGCCCTTGGCCAAGCCCCCCACCCCCACCCCTCTTTTTGGTATCATTGGCACCCAGGCTGCTGATAAGATTCCTACCTCCGGATGCGATGAAACCCAGCACTGCCAGGCTTCTCTGGGAAGGAGGTTCCGCGAGATCAGAGATTGTCAAAGCTGCTTCCTGAGCCAGCAACATCAGCAGCACCTGGGGTCAGAAGCACAGCCTCCCTGAGCCCACTCCAGACCCACACAGTGGAAGAGCATAGGCTGGGCATGTAGACCTAAGTGGGAGGACACTTGCTTGAATGGGAACCCCAATGTGAGCCTAGCAGCCTGAATTTTAACTGGCCCTCCACGCAGTGATGCTGAATGCTCGCTTTGGGGGGCGAGGGTGCTTCATGCTGTGGAGTCTCACCTTCAAACCCACATCTGCTGGCGACATAGTCAACATGATAATGTGTGGTATATAAACCCTGCTGCTGTGTGCCGGGTCCCCAGGTCCCCAGCTGCCTGCTTTACCTGCTCAAACTCAGTCTACTTTTCGGCCCTTCTGGGTCAACTTCTGTGATCATTCCTTGGTGGCACAGGTGACGCATTGCTAACTTAGTCCCCAGAAGTGCTGGAGATACGGGGCCTGATTTGTCCACTGAAGCTAAATTATGTGGCGGCTCAATCCCCTGGGTAGCTTTTGTTTTGTGTTGGGTTTTTCAAGACAGTTTCTCTGTGTAGCTTTGGTGCCTGTCCCAGAACTCGCTCTGTAGACCAGGCTGGCCTCGAACTCAGAGATCTGCTTGGCTCTGCCTCCTGAGTGCTGGGATTAAAGGTGTGCACCACCACTGCTTGGCTCTTTTTACTTTTAAAAAAAATATGTGTGTGTGTGTGTGTGTGTGTATGTGTGTGTGTGTGTGTGTGTGTGTGTGTGTGTGAGAGAGAGAGAGAGAGAGAGAGAGAGAGAGAGAGAGAGAGAGAGAGAGAGAGAGAACTTGAGGGAATTGAGGGAATCCATTTTCTCTTTCTATCATATGCAGTTCAGGGATTGAACTCAGGTCATCTGACTTGGTGGCAAGCCCCTTTACCCACTAAGCCATCTTGCTGACCCTTAGGTAGCTTTTCTCTTTTCTTTTCTTTTTCTTTTTTTTTTTTTTTTTATTGTTTGTTTATTCGGAGCTGAGGACCGAACCCAGGGCCTTGAGCTTGCTAGGCAAGCACTCTACCACTGAGCTAAATCCCCAACCCCTTCTTCTCTTTTCTTTTTCTTTTTCGAGACAAGGTTTCTCTGTGTAACATTCCTGGCTGTCCTAGAACTTGCTTTGTAGACCAGGCTGGCCTGGAACTCACGGAGATTAAAGTCGTGTACGGCCACTGCCTGGCTTAGGTAGCTTTTCTGAAAACACCGTCCAGAGCTCCTGCCGCTTCACAGGTGGCTGATAGGCAGAGCTCTCTTAGAACTGGGGGATAGGAAGGAACTGGGCAGGCAGCCTAAGAGGAGAGATGGAGCGTTGAACAACCTGAGAAAAGATGCCCAGTCCAGCCTTTTGATATTGCAGCGTGGGGTTATTATCTACCAAGTCCACACCGAAGGACCACACAATTGAGTTGCTTTAAAAAGAAATTCTCAAAAAAAGCAAAAACAAAAACCTTGACAATGCCTTAAGTTTACGACTTTGTGGGTTGTAGTCACAGCTATCCTGGGCCACGGTCGGACCCGACTATGAGAGTCATTATTAACAGCGTTAATAAAGGCTGGGAGCCTGTTAGGAATGCACAGTCTTGGGGCCTCCCCCAAACTCAATGAGTTTGCTGTTAACAAGGGCCCTGGGGGATTCATGTGCACGTTCCAATTCAAGAAGTACAGAGTAAGCCAGACATGGTCCGGTGCCTGGACCCAGGCACTTGAGAGCCAGAGACAGGCTCCCAAGACAGTCAAGGCTAGCCTGGCCTCTAGATTGAGACCTTATTTGAAACAGGGTGGAGGGTGAGGGGCTGGGGAGATAACCCAGTTAGTAAAGTGTTTGCCAGGCAAGCATGAAGACCTGAGTTCAATCCCCCAGGACAGAACCGGCATAAAAATAAAATAAAATAAAATAAAAAGCCAGTGCTGGTAAGATGGCAGCCGGCGAAGGTGTCTGCGGTGAGCCTGGCAACCTGCTGAATTCCTGGAGAGCACAGCGGAAGGGGAGTACCAAACGCAGCAACTTGTCCTTTGACCTCCGCAGATACGTGTGGCACGAAGTGCAACCCTCACCTATCACACTCACACACTATCACACACACACACACACACACACACACACACACACACACACACACACGGAAAAATGATGACTAAAGTTAAAATAATTTTTAAAAGTGAGGTGTGGAGAGGCAGAGACAAGATCCCCAGAGCTCCACAGCCAGCAAGCCTAGCCAGACCTGCCAATTCCTGCCAGTGAGAGACGCTGGCTCGTAACACTAGAGCATAGATAGACGGAGTCCTGACACGTGTGGCTGACCTCTGACCTTCACATGCACTACACACACGTACACATGCAGCTCACACGGACATTAAAAAAGAAAAGAAAGAGGTACAGCCCAACCTGTGCACAGCAGCTGTGTCTCTACATAAGGAATATGAAAACAGGAGAACTAAAAGACGGCGTCACGGGCCTCGTGGTCTAGGCCTGTGTACTTCTACAGGAGGAGCCCGAGTTCAAGGCCAGCTGGAGCACTTCCCTAAGTCCCTGCCATGAAATGAAGAGGACAGCCTGGGGTGTGACTTGGCAATAGAGGTTTGCCTTTCGTGTGGAAGGCTCTGGGTTCAAGCTTCAGTGCCAATAGCATCGAGACCCTGGGGCCCAGAGCCTGGTGTGAGATGGTCTCCACTTCACCTCCCCTTTCTGCAGGAAGATGTCTGTACTCGGTGACCGCCACGATTCAGGCACCAGTGCAGGGTCTTAGAGTTGAGCCTGCACTGGGAACCAACGACTGTCAGCAACTCTTTGTTGTTGTTTTATTTTATTTTATTTTATTTTATTTTATTTTATTTTATTTTATTTTATTTTATTTTATTTTATTTTATTTTATTTTATTTTATTTTATTTTATGTGCATTGGTGTTTTGCTTGCAGGTAAGTCTGTGTGAGATTATCAGATCTTGGAGTTATAGTTGTTAGCTGTCATGTGGGGTGCTGGGATTTGAACTTGGGTCCTTTGGGAGAGCAGACAGTGCCCTTAACCACTGAACTATCTTTCCAGCCCTGTCAGCATCTCTTATCAGCAGGCTCCAGAGCCATGGGGAAGTAAAGTTAGGGAGCAAAAGAGGAGGCTGAGATGTCCATGGGGGGCACCTGCTGAGGCACCATCAGTGGACAGTGTCTGCCTGCTTACAACCATCCCAGAGGACAGTGCAGGACTGGTGGGCTGGATGGACACCAAACCCTTGTCACCCTATGCAGCCCTCTCTGTAGGGTGTTGCCCCAGCCTCTGAGGCCTGAGAACACACATACCATAGTGACCCTGCCATGTTTGGTCGCCACAAGACCACTGGCCTCTCCTGTGAGTTGCTGGCACTCCTATCCTGATCTAGGGTTCCACAGCAAGGTGGCCCCTAAGCCCCTGGAAAGAACAAATCAAAATGCTGGGTTAAAAGGATCCCATGGTCAGGTACCGGATGGAGGTGGCAGGAAAGGGGTCAGCAGCTTCCTCCCCCTGCCATGGACTCCAGGATGCCAAAGTGCACACTGTGAGATCCTCCACAGCCACCAGGAAGGTAGGGCAGTGTCCCTTTGGTCCCTTCCCCCGGGGCCTGCCCTTGTCCTCTGTGATGGTGCTGATCTGGGAGTTACCGCCTGTTGTCCTTCATCCCAAAGCTCTTCCCCTACATGCTGCCCTCACGGACTGAGAGCGCGCTGCAGGGGCTGCATGCGGGACAGGACAGGGTGATGATTACGTTTGCTCAGCACCCGGCGAGATGATAGTCTGTGAGAACAAGGCAGCCAAGAGTGGTGCTGTTCAAGACTTTTTCTTATTTCTCCAGAAGGTTCAACAGCGAGGAAAGCCTGCATTTTTTTCCAAGCTGGCCCCCGGATACTCTCACCCAGCCCAGCTGAGGGCCAGAGCGATGGTACTGTGTGAGCCACCCAGCTCCAGGTCATCAGCACCAACAGCTCCAAGCTTCCAGCTCTTCATGAAGCCAAGGACCATAAAGGCCCGGTCACAAGGTGCCTTATGAGGAAAGGGCAAACAGCCTGAATATCAAAGAATTCTAGGAGACTCTCAGTGGGGCATGCTGGTGTCACAAAAGACTGTCTAAGGGGACAGCCGAATCGCTGGCCGGCTGTTCACATGTACCAGGAGGTGCGCACATCCCTGTTTGTGTTGTCCTAGACCTTGTACTCCCTAACTTTCCTGCCTGCCAACTAGCTCACATCCATGTTCAGAACCTTCCTGGGGGCTGGGGACGAGGGCCCAGGTGAGCATGGGCCAGGCTGAGGGTAAACAGGCAGCTAGCGAGATGAAACTGGAGACCAGACTTGAGGCGGCCGCCCGAGAGTCTCTAGAGAGGGACCTGCAAACACCCTCCCCATGGGAGAAGCTGCCCCTGGCAGCCAGTCACCCACCTTCAGCTAGAAGTGCCTGCTGTGATCTCTTAGAGTGTCTGAAGGATCCCACCTTCTGTGGGCTGGAAGCAGGAGGAAGTGACTGAGCAGGAAGGTGACCTCTTCAGAGGTGCCCGAGGGTTCTAGACAGAAGCAGCAGGAGTCTCTTACCAAGGAGGAAGAGGAGGAGCTGCAGCTGAAGGGGACATGCAGGACACAGGGGGGCCTTGCAAGAGATCAAGCAGGAGCTTGCTAAGACAGCACGTGGAAGAATCCAGAGCCAGCCAGAAGCTCAGAGACAGTGCAGTAGATGATTGGGCAAACAGGCCGCTGATCTCACCACTGGAGACATCCCAGAGGCAAGCTGGGCTCAGCTGAAGGTTCACCTGCAGGGGACGATGGCAGCAATATCACAGAGCCCGTCAGGGCCATGAAAGAAGCCAAGCACCTTCCCGAAAAGCAGCTAGCTGACCATTTCGGCCTCCACACCAGCAGAGATGGCGAGACTAACACAGAGGGTTCCATCAAGGCCTTGGAGCCCTACGCTGGAGGCGGAGGCTGTGGCAAGGCCAGAAAAGGTGTGTGAGAGGGAGAGGGCTAACCAGGGGCCCAGGGGCTGCAGGAATGGAGGCTGGGGGCTGGCCCGCGCTCCCAGGCACGCTGGTGACCCTGTCCGTGTGTGTCTGCTCTCGTCTGAGGCACAGCTGCCCTGGTAATGACAGGGACAGTGATGATGGATGGCTTCGATGTATTCTAACTGTAAATCTAATGCTTTACCTGGAATAAATATCAGACTTTGATCAAGACAAGTGCACACGAGCTCGAATGTGTGTGCATGTACACACACACACACACACACACACACACACACACACACACACACACACACACACACAGGAGCTGTTCCAGGCTTTTCCAAGTTCACAGATAGGAACCTTCCACCTTGTTAAGACTTTTTTTTTTAATGGGTGGTCTCATGTTTTTCTGGATGGCCTCAAGCTCACTATATAGCGGAGAATGACCTTGAACTTCAGATTCTCCTGCCTCCACTTCCCGAGTGCCTCAATTAGAGGTGTGTACCACCACACCCCTTTCACATGGATCAGATTCAGAGCTTTATGTGTGCCTGCCAAACCCACCAGCGACTGAGCTGCATCTCTAAGATGTCATTTCTTTTGGATTTGTTCTGAATGTTCAACACAACCCCAATTAAACTCAGTGAATTACTTTGTGGATATGGGCAGAAAAGCCAATAAAATCATAAAAGCAAAGAACAAAGAGGGCTGATTTTATCAACCTTGGACTATACGATGAAGAGGCAGCCGCCAGCATTGTTTGATGCTGGTGAGAGAGAGGATAGACCAACAGACCAGGGAGAGAAAAGAGGCTTAGAAATAGACCCATGTGACCATCTCTGGAACTCCCAGAAACTGTGGAACAATAACACTTTCTACAAAGGTTGCCAGGAGAATTGGACATCTGGGTTCAAAAAATGAGTGTTACATCTTTGTTTTGTTTTTTTGAGACAGGGTTTCTCTGTGTAGCCCTGGCTATCCTAGAACTTGCTCTGTAGACCAGGCTGGCCTGGAACTCAGAGATCTGCCTGCCTCTGCCTCCTAGTGCAGGGATTAAAGGTGTGCTCCATCAAAGCCCGGCAATGTCATATCTTCTATAAAAACAAAACATTTTTAAATGTAAAACGAAACTATGGATTTCTAGGGGAGCATTACTAGAAAAAGTGAGTTTTCAGAAGCAGAAGTATGACCCATGAAGGAGAAATTAGTTACCTTTTAAAACTTCTGCTCTGAGAATGAGTAAGGGTCTGGGAGATGGCTCCGTCAGCAAAACACTTGCCTTGCGAGTAGGAACATGTGACTTCAATGCCTGGAACTCCGATTTTAAAAGCCAGGTGTGGGTTCAGTTGGAAAAAGCACTGTTATGCGATTCTGAGAACTGGAGTTCTATGCTCAGGACCCACAGCAGGAGGAGGGACCTGCCCCTGACCTTCACACACAAGCCATTGCAGGGGTGTGATCACACTCACACGCGTGCACGTATGTGTGTGCACACTTGGACACAAACCAGATGTGGTGGCACATGCTTGTAATTCCAGTGCTGGAGAGGTGGATGGCTGAGGCAGATGCCTGGGGTCGGTCACCTAAGTCATGTGAGTCCCTGGCTCCTCTGACTTCTACTGGGGCCTGAGCCCTGTTCTTCGAGGTCCCCAGTAGTCTAGCAAGGGCCTGCTCCCTCCCCATTTTCTTCTTCTGGAGGAAGAGGAGAGGTGCGGTCTTCAATATCCGGTTTAGATGAGACTGGGTGCGTTGTGTGGGGGGTGGTGTGTGTGTGTGTGTGTGTGTGTGTGTGTGTGTGTGTGTGTGTGTGTGTCCCTAACTTAGGAAGCTCTCTCCTGCCACAAAGAGGACAAAATGAAGAGTGTGGAGTTGGGGGTCTGGTTCAAGTCCCAATTCTGCCAAACTCCTGGAATTCCTGAGTCTCTCTGTGCCTCAGTTTCCTCATTTGTCATTCAGAGGAAAAGCAGAATGGCCAGGCTTAGATGCTGACACCTGAGCTACATTTTTGTAGCCTGACAAGAAGCTTCCTCACTTAATCTGCTTTAGGTTCAGCTCTGGGGAAAAGCAACAGTCATTGAGTCAAAACTATCAAATACAAAATGACAGTAGTTTAACTAATAAGGAAGCTTATTTGTGACTGGCATAGAAATCTGGTCTCCTGGAGGCCCAGGCCTAACCGAGGGCACCACAGTGACAGACATCTAGGCCTCTCCACTTGTTTCTCCATGATGCACAGGTCCCCACTCCATACTCTCCTCGTGGTACAGAGTGGCTGCTGGAGCTCCAGCAACTGTCTCCCCTAGATGACACTCCAAGACACAGACACTCTACTTGCAAGCCGTTGACAAGGCCTCATTCTGTAGAAATACATTTTTTTCTTTTCTTTCTTTCTTTCTTTTCTTTTCTTTTCTTCTTCTTCTTTTTTTTTTTTTTTTTTTCTGAGACAGGGTTTCTCTGTGAAACAGTCCTGGCTGTCCTGGAACTCACTCTGTAGACCAGGCTGGCCTCGAACTCACAAAGATCCACCTGGCTGGGATTAAAGACATGTGCCACCACTGCCTGGCAGAAATACATTTTTCATTGTGGACATCTATGAGTTCTGCAAGCTAAAACCGCAGAGCTTCTACGTTAGGGTAGATATGGACGCAGAGCCTGGGAAACCGGCCCCACTGAGGAAAGGCTGTAGAAGCAGTGGTCCTGGGAAGAGACACCATGTGCGCAGGGAGGCTCGGATGTACGGACGGACGACGGACGGACGGACGCACAGCGGTAGCTGCTCTTTTCAGTGCCTTTGGAAACCTCCACTCCTGGGACCTCCCCTGGCTCAGCCCGGCCACTCCGTAGACACACAGTTATGTGGCATCTCACTAGGCAGACACACCCCATTCTCAGCTCTCTTGTGCCTCTGGGGTCTCCCTCCCACCCGCTGTCACCCATGGGAGAAGCAGGTTCTTCTGAGCTGCTGTGCTGGTTCCTTTTTTTTTTTTTTTTTTTTTTTGCCAACATGACACAGGCTAGAGTCATCTGGGAAGAGGAGCCTCAGCTGAGACCATGCCTCCATCAGACTGGCCCGGAGGCAAGTCTGTGGTGCATTTCCTTGATGAACGATTGATGTGGGAGGGTCCAGCCTGTGGTGAAGAGTGGCACCCCTGGGCAGATGGTCCTGGGTTAGATGAGAAAGCAGGCTGAATAAGCCATGGGGGGCCAAGCGAGCAAGGGGTCCCTCTGTGGCCTCTGCATCGGCCCCTGCCTCCAGGTTCTTGCCCTGACTTCTCTTCATTGTAGTTACAAGTGATCCGCCGAAATAAACCCTCTCCTCCCCAAGTTGCTTTCGGTTGTGGGGTTTATCACGGCAACAGAAAGCAAACTTGAACAAAAGGCTTCCTTCTGGAGAGGCTGGGCTCGACTCTGAGCTCAGCACAGACCCTTGGGGCTCTGGTGGTAGCCAGTGAGCAGAATCAGGGTGAAAAGTCCAGAGTCATGGAGCGCAGGGCTGTACTTCTAAAACTGCCCAGGCAGGCTGAAGGTCGGGAGGCCCTAGATTGAAGCTCCGTAAAAGAGAGCTCTGAGGAGTTTGGTCAGGGAAAGTGACTCTGTCGCAGGCTTTGGGATCTGAGAAAGTTTCCCTTTCTACCAATGATGAAGTCGAGACTCACTCGCTTGAGGTCTGCCGGGATAGCCCTCACCCCAGCAGGACCAGTCAGTCCTGAGGTTCTGGCAACAAGAGATGGGTGAGATACCCCCTAGAATTCATTTACAGCCTTATCACTGACTCATGACTGTGTGACGCTGGCTGCCCACCCATGAGCCTGTTTATATGGTTCAAAACTGTGAATAGGGGTGGGAGAGGGTAGAGTGGGGGTTGGTGTCCCCTGGGGCCAAGCCATGGGAACTCTGGGGAGGTGGGTGGTCCAAGCCTGGGACCGGCAAGGCACTAATTAGCTGAATGCCTCTGGAATGTTAAGTGCCAGCTCTGGAATGCAGCCCCTGCTGGCGGCACACTCCCTGGCCATCAAGCAGATAGAGCCGTGACAAAGATAAAGATGGGGAGGACAGGCTTGGGACTTTGGCTCAGAAGGCCCCCATGGTCCACTGTCCACCAACAGCATGCTTGTGGGTCCTCTCCTTATGGCCTTCCTCCATGTAGGAGGGCTGCTAGAGTGTCAAGGAACATCTAGAATGCACCTCAATGACCCCACTTCTGGTCCCAGGGCCTGGTGTCCGGTACCTGCCTGCCTATGACAATCAGACACAGCAAAATCATGGGTGCTCTCCTGCCGCAAGGCCACTGGGAAGGCACCACGGCTTTGGCATTGGGTACTCTCTTGCTCTCTGAGCAAAACCAGTGTTGTGAGTTGCCCAGTGGAAAAGTCCAGGTGGTAAGGAACTGAGGAGGAAGAGGGTCTCCAGCCACGATCCTTTAAGCCAGCAAGGCCAGAAAGAAGCCCTCCGCTCCTGGGCCAGTGACCTATGAGGGCAAGCTGAAGAAGACCCGATTCCTAGGACAGCTGTCTCTGACTGCAGGCTTGGCCATAGCCTGATGGCAGCCTGCCTTTGGGGCAGAGGACTGTGCCAGGCAATGCCCATAGTCCTGATACACAAAACTGTGGCATGATAAGTATTTGCCGTTGTGCATTGCTGACCTTCGGGGCGTTCGGTTAAGTTATAACTGACTACTAACACAGCTCACGTCAGTCAAAAGCCTTCCGGGTGCCTTGGGTCCTCTCTTGTGCCGTCCTTTCTAATCTGTCCATGGGAGGTCAGCCCATGTAGAGACAAGATAAAGAAAGTAGAATTAGAAGGAATCCCAAGTCTGGGCTGTTTCACCAAGAGACACCTGCTGGAGACCTGCCCGCTCTGCTCTCAGCTCCAAAGTCAGGCAGATGCCGTGATTCCATTTGCCAAGGAGGACACGGAGGCTTGGGGACAAGACTGACAGACAACTGCAAAGCCATGGTTGGAATCCAGGGTTCAGAGTTAAATCTGGGATTCCAGAGTCTTCACAGCCACCCTCCCCTCCCCCACCCAGTCCTGCTGTGACAGCATTCTGTGGGGTGGGGATCCATGGAAGACAGGTACACAGGATCCTAAAGGCTATTTGAAAAAGGTCTGGCCTTTCTCAAGACTTGGGGAAGCACTGTTGGGAGATGCTTGGTAGCTATAGACTGTTCTTTGGCGGCGGGGGGGGGCAAAAGGCTTTGAGCCTGGACTCTGAAATCTAAAAGATCCTGGAAGGGGGCAGGGATCATAGCTTCCTATAGCCTGTTCTTTGGGGGCTTTGAGCCTGGACTCTGAAATCTAAAAGATCTTGGAAGGAGGCAGGGATCAAAGCTTCCTATAGCCTGTTCTTTGGGGGCTTTGAGCCTGGACTCTGAAATCTAAAAGATCTTGGAAGGGGGCAGGGATCGTTATTTCCTTGGCTTACCCCAGGGTCCCTTGTCCTCAGGCCCATAGTGAGACACTCCCACTGGAGAGACATGAGTCCCTGACAGGACAAGCTAGGCAGATGTTTCTGCAAGGGGGTATCAGATCCCTTGGAGCTAGAGTTACAGCAATTGTGAGCTCCCTGATGCAGATGCTGGGAGCTAAACCTGGGTTCTGTAAGAGCAGCAAGCACTCTTAACCACTGGGCTGTCTCCCGAGACCCCAAAGTGGTTTTTTTAATTAATTAATTAATCAAATTTACCTACATGCTTTGTCTGTGTGTATGCCCATGCGCCACGGCTGTGCATTGTGGGCAGAAACCAGGAGAGAGCGGATCTTGTCTCAGTCACTGTTCTGTTGCTGTGAAGAGACACCAGGGCCACAGCAGCTCTTAGAAAGGAAAACATTTAACTGGGAGCTTGCTTTTCAGAGGCGTAGTCCCTGGTCATCATGGCAAGGAGCATGGCTGCACACAGGAGCCTGAAACAGTAGCTGAGAGCTGTATCCTGATTGTAGGCAGAGAGAGAGAGACAGACAGATAGAGAAAGTTGGCCTGATAAGGCTTTTGAAGCCTCCAAATTCACCTCCTGTGACATACTTCCTTCAACAAGGCCACACTCCTAATCCTTCTAATTTTTCTCAAGTACTTCCATTCCCGGATGGCTAAGCATTCAAATATATGAGCCTATGCCCCGCCCACCCCCAGCAGAGTTTCTCTGTGTAGTGCTGGCTTGTCCTGGAACTAGATCTGTAGACCAGGCTAGCCTCTAACTCACTGAGTTCCCCCTGCCTCTGCCTCCCGAATGCTGGAGATTAAGGCCATGTGCCTTTAATTCTTATTCAAGATTCCCCAGAACTAGAGTTACAGATGTGCATGCTGGGACCTGAAACCTGGGTCCTCTGCAAGAACAGTTAGTGCTCCTAACCATTGAGCCATCTTTCCAGGCCCCAGTTACATTTTATTTAAATTTTTTTTTTTTTTTAAACAGCATTTTGCTCTGTAGCCCCTTCTTGCCTGGGACTTGCTACACAGAGCAGGCCAGCCTTAAACTGGCAATGATCCATCCATCCACCTCTGCCTCCTTGGGATTGAGTTGGGATTACAGGAATGCTATTATCTATATTTTAAATGGTTGGAAAACATGACATTTATTTGGGGGGTCATGGAAATTAGATCATATGCACATCTCAGTGTGCGTGAAAGAATCATTTTGGACATGCTGACATGCTCATTTATTGCTGCATCATCTGCGAAGAAGCAGGCCCTCAAAACTCTCTGGCCTTTTACAGAGAAAGCTTACCAGTTCCTGTTCCATAATGTTACGTGTCCTAGTTCCTTCCCTCACTCCCAGGGTGGGGACCCAGGGCTCCAGCCCTCTATGTTTTGTTTTTGTTTATGTTTACTTTAGTTAGAAACTACATTACCCAGTGTCCTTTGCTTACATTGTACCAGAGAGTTGTGGGTGGAAGCGATAGACCCTAAGGAGAGAGAGCCTGTCCTCTCCTTCCCCATTCCTCTGCTCAGAACTTAAACATGGAGGGAAGTCCGTGGTGTACCCCGAGATTGCAAAAGCTGCCTAGGTGCCCTGATGACCTGACCAAGTAAGTGCAGGACCCCAGGTCCCAGCCTGGGATAGTCGACATCTGGGGGATAACATCCATGAGAGAGTAGCAAACAATAGCTGGTGTGGAGCGTGAGACATCTTGAGCATGTCTTCCTCAACCGAGAAGTCCCCCAGAGCCCCTAGATGGGTCAGGGAGATCAGAGATCTGGTTCTGACCTTTGGTGGCAGGTGAGCTCCCCCCCCTTCCGCCCCCAGCCTGCTTCGGCTTCATCCAGTGAGGCCTGGCAGTACTCTGAAGGGTTGCCATCATCCCCAGTGCTGGCTGTAAAACCTGGCGAGCACCAGTGCTTAGTAGCTACAGAAATGGCAGCTATTATCCAGGTATGAGAGTTCAGAAATCCGATCCTGTCCCTCCAGCCTGTTTAAACCGCCGCTCCCTGCTTCCCTTTAGCTGGGGTCTGAACTCCCGTGCCTTGACCTGTAAGAGCCTTCGTGTTCCATCCTGCCCATCTCTCAGCCTCAGCTCGGCTGGTCCACAACGCAGCAGATGGAGTCGCTCTGACAACCCAACTAAGGGTGTCCTGAGCACAGCGAACTAGCACACACAGCAGAGGACGCAGCAAAATCCAGAGGATCCCTCTTGGACAGTCCCTTTAGTTTCTTAGAGGCCCAGTGCTGAGATCAACTTCCCCACCAGTCCGCGGCACTGTCCTCTAGTGCGTGGCTCTCTTTAGCTGAGCACCAGGTAAAGTAGCTGGCTTGTGTTTAAGGGGCTCAGAGCACCAAAAATCTGTCTTTAGTCGATGGAGCTACACACATGTTCCTGCTGTGTGGACTTCCATGCCTGCAGCACGCCTGTATTTTCACCTCCAGCCTGGGTCTTTTCATCGGAACACCTCACCTGCTTCCCACTAGCATCTCCTGGGCCCTCCCAAGCTCATTCCCCTTCCGTGTTTTCTCTGATGCCCCTGGACCACATCCGCACTCCCAGGAAACTCCTTGGCCTATCTAGCTAAGGATGGTTACTGCCTCTCTCTCAGTCTCTTGGTCTCTGCACCCCACCCCACACCCCCCCACTCCCCCCACCCCCGCTTTCTTTCATCCCAGGGTCAGAGGGTGATGCAGAAGGTACCAGGTCAATGCAATGGGAAGCTTGGACCCAGAGTGCAGGGTGGGGACCGCAGGGCTCCCTCCTGCATCCTGCAGCGCTGGAGGGGTGAGGCAGCACCCTGGGGCCTCCCAGACCCTTTCCCTGCCCAACAGGGCGCCACTGGCCTGTCCCACACCCTCTCTGCCGCCTGCCCAGTGACCTAATTATTGTTTTTTCTTCCAACCCCGCGGAGGGGAAAACAGAAATTCCTGGTGGATGACACAGGCCAGGCGGCCGCCCGCGAGAGGAGCACGGGACCGGCTGGGCCGGCTGCGCCCGCCCTGAACCCGTGCCCGCCCGGCCATTAGGGCCGCAGAACCCTTCATCAGGATAAGTACAGAGCGGCCCTGGAAATTGCCGGTTACCCTGGCCCGCGGGGCCTGCGGCGCCCGGAGTCTGGGGGCCTCGACAGGGGTCAGGGTAGCCCTCAGATCCCCGCTGGGCTGAGAGACCAGTGCGCCTCTCTGGGAGCTGAGGCTCTGCTTCATGACCTGTGAAGGTCAAGGGCGCTTGCTCATTCATACTTTCTGCCAAAGTGGCCATGGGGTTCAGCAGGAACACAAGCCAGGTCCCGAGTCCAGCTTCAAGGTTAGAACGGTGACAAGCCAGAAGAAGGCGTTGGGGATGTCGCTCAGTTGGTGGAGCGCTTGCCTGAGGCGCACAAAGCTCTGGGTTCCATGCCCTGCGCTGCACAAAGGAGCCTGTGGCGGCATGTCTGTGATCCCGGCACCCGGGAGGGAGAGAGCAGGATGAAGATCACCCTCATCTTCAGAGCAGTCCTAGTTTGCTTATTATTCATTTTAGTTTAGGTTGGCAGATTGAACACAAGGCTTGGCTGTACCTCTAGCCCCAGATTCTGGCTCTGGGACCCATTAGCCTTGTGACCTTGCACAAATCACTCGCCCTTGTGAAATAAGTCTCGCCCCTGACCAGTGGGAAGGACAGAGGTGCGTGGTAAAAGCTCAGCGAGGAAGTACTGACTGTTGTGGGCTGGGACTCGGGCATGCTTTACGCGTTCACAAGTTCATAAGAATGTACTGTGAAAAATTAAGTAATAATAATAAAAAAAAAATGTGCTGTGCCCCCCCCACCCCCCGGTTCTACAAAATGGAATTAGAAAGGTGGATGAGCAAGCTGAGCATGCCCAAAGATGCTAAAGCAAGGACAGCCTGCTTGCAGTTGGGTGCAGTGTGGACGGAAGGGCTGCTGGCACCCTCCGAACCCTCCTCTCTATCCCTTGAAGTGGGGCTAAGGGCACAGTACCCACCCACAAACCAAGATGCACATGGCCAACGGGCTCAGGAGGGTATTGAGGGTGTTCACAGTAGCCCTTGGTGGCACCCACCCTGGTGCCTATCAACAAAAGAAAGGATGTTCTGGTACATATCTATAATCCCAGCTTCCAGGAGACCGAGGCAGGTATATGCATTGTTGTGAGTTTGAGGCTAGCCTGTGCCACATAGAGAGTACCAGGATAGTCAGGGATACATAGGGGATACTCTGTCTAAACAAACTCACACACATTTATTCAAACACACATACAAACACATATATGCTCACTAACACACATGAACACACATTTATACACATACACACTCTTACATAAACACATACACATACATACATATATACATACATACTCATAAACACACACACTCTCACATGCATACTTACACATATACACTCACACTTATACTTACACACATTAATGCACATACACACACACTCACACACACTCACATACATATACACAGCTTAGTGTGGTGTGTTCATACCTATAATCCCAGTACCAAGACAGCTGAGGCAGATGAAGTGTTGCAAGTTTGAGGCCAGCATGGTCTATTTAATGAGTTGTTTCAGGCCGTTCAGGGATACAAAATGAGACCCTGAAAGCACAAAATCAAATTGCTGAGGAAGAGGGGCTGGGGAGATGGCTCAGAGGTTAAGAGCACTGGCTACTCTTCCAGAGGTCCTGAGTTCAATTCCCAGCAACCACATGGTGGCTCACAACCCTCTGTAATGAGATCTGGTGCCCTCTTCTGGTGGGCAGACATGCATGCAGGCAGAACACTGTACATAATAAATCTTTAAAAAAGATTGCAGAGGAAGTAAGTCCTTGGCAGAGTGCTTACCTACTATGCACAAAGTTCCAGTTTCAATGCCAGCACCATCTAAACCAGGCATGGTGACACATGCCTGTAATCCCAGCATTCAGGGAGTGGAGGCAGGAGGATCAGAAGTTCAAGGTCATCCTTGGTTATGAAGTTAGTTTGGCTTAGCCCAGGCTAGAAGAGACCATTTCTCCAAAAACACAGACCAGCATGAGGGGAGGGGGAAGAAAGAGGGAGGAGGAGGAGGAGGAAGAAAACAGAAAGGCCACATCAGAAGTTATGTCCCGCCACAGAATATTATGAAGAGACAACATTTAAAAAGCAACCACCAAGCCGGGCGTTGGTGGCGCACGCCTTTAATCCCAGCACTCGGGAGGCAGAGGCAGGCGGATCTTTGTGAGTTCGAGGCCAGCCTGGGCTACCAAGTGAGTTCCAGGAAAGGCGCAAAGCTACACAGAGAAACCCTGTCTCGAAAAACCAAAAAAAAAAAAAAAAAAAAAAAAAAAAGCAACCACCAAGCCTGGCATGGTGGTGCATGCCTTTAATCCTAGTACACAGGAGGCAAACTTATAAATTCTCTGTGAGTTCGAGGTCAGCCTGGTCTACATAGTAAGTTCCAGGACAACCAGGGCTAGGTAGAGAGACTCTGTCTCAAAAACAAACAAAACAAATAACGATAGAAAGGAGACCACCAGTAGACTCAGCAGTATGCGCCAGTGGAGATGGAAAGGAATGGGTACCGTGGGGTCCATCGATGTGTTCAAGAGCAGACAATGGAGTCTGTGGTGAGTTGTCCAGGCTGGTTATCCCGGAGGGAGCTGCTGGGAAGGAGGCTCTAGAGAAGCTTCTGGCACATCGGAAGTGTTTTTATTTATTCATCTTGACCTGGCACCATGCATGGCTTTATGTATACGCACATACATGTTTGTATACTTGCTGTATACACGGTGGAGTTGTATACAAAAGCTAAACAAATGAAAACTCCAGAAAGCCTGTGTGGGAGGCTGCAGGCAGGCCTTCCTCAGGATGGGTGCTGGCGAACATTCCTGCCTCCTGGCACCACACCAGAGGGGCGACATTGTCCTCCAGAAGGCTGTCTGTCCTTCGCCTTGACCCCTGCACCACCAGCTGCTGTCACTGCCACGGCCATTGGCAGCTGAGTGTCTACTAGGTTACATGATACAGTGCTGTTGGGCCTCGGGTTTGTTTGGTTTTATGTGTGTGTGTGTGTGTGTGTGTGTGTGTGTGTGTGTGTGTGTGTGTGTGTTGTTTTGTTTCATGCTGAGAAAGTTAGAGTACTTATGATCATATAATGTTGCTACTCACTGGCATTCAGGTCCCCAGGCCTGGTGTGCAGTAAAGATCTTGGAGTTGGGGTGACTGCCCTTTTGACAGAGTCCCCCAAAGATGGGCTGGTGGGTCTCCGGCTTGCCAAGCAAGGCGCTGCTCTACCCTATCCAGGTGCCTCCAAGGCTACCTGCTTGGGAAGATGCACCTTCCCACCCTTCCACCCTGCCCCTGTTAATGTCCCAAGTCCAGGGTGAGAGAAGTGACTTAACCAAGGTCACAGAAGTCTGCAGCAGATCCAGGCCAAGCTCTGGGTGGTTGGGAGGGTTGGAGGCCAGGTCAGGCCTGTCCTGAGGTCTGTCTACATCCCCTGCTCTGACGGGGACAGCCACAGGATTGATGAGGGAGCGAGTTCACCATTAGTTCACATACAGGGACTTCTCTACCAGGTGCTGTGCAGGGTCCAGCTGTCGCCCCAGCCTTCTCTCAGGCCCGTGGTCCAGGTCCACCTCTTCTTTTAGCCCTCTATTTTGTCTCCATGCCTTCCCTGCATCCTAGCATCATCTTGGGATGAGTAGCCTGGTGCTCTGCTACAAGTGAGGAGGTAGCCTGAGGGAAGGGACCAGAGGTGACAGCGACCCAGCCCAAGAACTGACCTTCCTCCCTTGTTCCTGTGGCTCTATGGCTCTCTCTGTCTTTCCCAGAGGCTGGACATGTCTGGAGCAGAAGCTGGGTCTGTCCCCTCCATCCCGGCTTGAGGTACTGAGGTGTGTGGCGGTGGCTGATAGATGCATGGTAGGAACCGCTCTGGTGGGGCTGTGATGCTGGGGGAAGGATGGTGTTGGATTACGGAGGAGGCGGCATGTGCAGGCAGGACCCTGGTCTGGGCCTTGCTTGGGGAGGTCTCTGAGAGCTGGTTGGGTAAGTTTGAAGGACAGGGCAGAAGGCCCCATGAGCTTCCCTGGGGAAACAGAACTCCAGAACTCCAGGCCTGCCTTTCTGAGCTGGAGAAGTGGCTGTGGGACTGTCGGGTCTCCTGGAGGAACTCCAGATGCAGACACTTGGGTGCTCCTGCTCCGTTCTCCCTAGGGCTTCTGGCAGGAAGAAGCCCAGGTCACTCTCAGGCCACACGGGCCACGGATCTGTGGCTCTCGTGAGGGGTTAATCCCTAAGAGGCCCCAGAGAGCCTCTAAGCCAGAGAGAACCATCAGTGTGCCCCAGGCCACAGTCGAGGGTGAGGGAGAGCTGGGACTCCGTACTGGCTAGCCTGCTTCCCATCACTTGCCTCATGGGAAGGCCTTGTTCATGCTGCCTCCACATGGCAGATGGCCAGCCCTGACCTCCACTTACTATCGGTAAATCTGGAGCCCAAGGTTCTGATGCAGTCCTGAGGGGGAACACCAACTACTGTCAGAAAACCTTCCCCCATAATTCCTGAGGCCACCTGATCACCCCAACTCCCCTTGGGGTGCTGAGAGGCCTGACTTCAGGAGGGCCTGCTTTCTTAGTCTTTCTAAGGGTTCCTTGAGTCCTTATGATGGTTAATATTGATGGCCAACTTGATGTGATCTAGAATCCCCTAAGAGGCTTTCTGGGCAGGTCTGTGAGGGAGTTTTTAGACTGCATGAAGACCCACTCTAAGTATGGGCCGTATCATATTCATATTGGGGCTGGGGATCCAAGCTGAATAAAAAATAGAAAGCAAGCCGAGCCCCAGCATTCATTTCTCTCTGTTTCCTGACTACAGGTGCGCTGTGCCCCGGCTGCCTCAAGTACCCAATGCTGTGCCTTTCCCACGAGGACAGACGGCTTCCTCAAACTGTGAGCCCAAACAAACCCCACCCCTCTTCAGTTACCTTCGTCAAGGAGTAGCAATGCGTAAACTCACATACTTCCCAAGGAACCAGATCTTCCTCAGGGCAGAGTAGGGCAGGGCCAGGCCAGGCCCCCTCCATCAGACTAGAGACCCTTTGCTCCTGAGGACCTCAGCCCTGTGGTCTTTTAGTACTGAATTTCACCCCACACTCCCTAGCTCCCCAAACTGGCTGGATGCCCCCTCCACTCTGTGAGCCTGGGGCTGGAGCCTGGTTTGGCTTAGGTTGGTGAGTGGTGGTAGATCTTCCAGCCGCCGCCTCCTGGAAGTCCCATATAGTCCTGGGCTGTGTCTTAGCTCTTCCCAAACCCTTGTCTCTACCACAGAGCCTGACACAGAGAGGGCTGTGTGTATCCAAGGCAACTCTGGTGTTATTTGAGGGGATCTAGGAAAATCCAGAGAACCCCACCCAGACCCAGGAGCCCCATTGTATAGGCATATTATAGAATTTCCAGGGGAAATGCCTTCCCTGGCATTCTCTTCGGGCCGGGGGGGGGGGGGGGGGAGAATATTGAGGCAGCTGAGCTGGCTGGCTCTGCTGGGTTCTCCATACAAAACCCTCTCTGGCCTCTACTTTGTCCCATGTGGGGAGGCTGAGAACCCAGGGGGACTGTTCTCTGGTGACAGGCAGGGGCCAAGTCCTCGTGGGTCTGTGGGAGCAGTGGGGCCTGTCTGGGTGGGAACCCCCCCCCCCCCCCCGGCAGACACCTTATCAGGCCCTGCCGCCCATTGTCTGTGTCTCCTCAGCGGAGGAGCTACCACGCTCACACTACTCCAGGCCCAGAACAAAGGCATCCGAGTCAGCCGGCGCCCCCCTGGCTCCATATCAGCCTGTGGCCCACACTGGATATTTGGGGGTGGGAGGGGGTGGCTGCCTGGCCGGCGACAGCCAGTCTGCCTGGACTCCCCACGCTAAGTCTCTGCATGGCCAGGACCAGCCCCCTCTCCCTAGGAGGGGCTTGGGGCCTGGCTTACCCTGGTGCCGCCTGACCCTAATGAAATGTCAGCCACAAAGGATGGGCACAGAGGGGCCTGTCCAGGAACAAGGGCCAAGTGTTGGCGTGGGACGAGGCCTGGGCAACTGTTTACTTGTAATAATTGCAGTGGACACCGGCAGGCCATGGGGCAGCTGGCGCCTGGCATAGGGTCCCTCTTCCTACTACTATGGAACACATTGTAAATAGGGCCTAAGTCCAGAAGCACCCCCAGCACCCAGAGCAGGCTGCCAGCTGAGGCCTGGATGTTGGCCACACCCTGCCAGACCTTGTCCATCCCAGCTCACTGCTAGGGAGAAGCAAGAGCTGGAAGGCTGGCCCCTCATTCAGGAAGTACCTGCTTGTCTGGCCTCCTGCAGGCCTACCGTGGATAGCCGGGCAGGTTGCACACCACAAAAACAAAAAAACAAAAAAAAAACAAAAAACGACATCTGTCTTCTGAAGCCAGCAGGCCTGAAATCCTTGTCAGCAGGCAAGGGGGTGACTCAGCTCAGAGGTTGCTCTTCTGATAGGAAGGGACACCTCCGTATACCGACCCCTGGGGATGGTGAGATGGCATGTCTGTTTTGGTAAGAGTGCATGGTTTCTTAGAGGTCATCTTTCCAAATATAATAGAGATTTTCAGTTGAATCCGAGTTCCAGATAAACAACAGAACTGTATCGTGTAGAGGTAACTATGGCCCTTACAGCCCTGCCGCTCTTGAAGTGCCGTGGAGAAGGAAGGCCGTGGCCGCTGAGTGGGCAGGCCAGATGAAGTTAGTTTGCAGGCCTGTCTGTGTGGTACTGGTACACTGGACCAGGCTGGAGGGCCTGATACTGTCCAGGGCTCCCTCTGGTGGCCACGTGGAGAGCAGGCTGGCCACCAGTAGGGCATCAGTGGCTGCCTACACGCAGGCTCAGGCTGTGGGCCGGTCCTGGAGCATGGGGCTGTGTATGGATGTATGAACTCTTTTTGAGACAGAGTTTCGGGGAGCCTAGGCTTGCCTCCAAGTTTCTGTGTAGCTGAGGCTGGCTTTGAACTTCTGATCCACCCACACCCACAGCTTTTCTTCTTGTTGTTTTTTCAAGACCGAGTTTCTCTGTGTAGCCCTGGCTGTCCGGGAGTCCACTATGTTGGCCAGGCTGGCCTCAAACTCAGAGATCCTCCTGCCTCTGCCTTCCAAGTGCTGGGATTGAAGGTGTGTGTCACCAGGAGTGGCACTACCTCCATAGCCTGAGTACTGCTGTTACAGTCATGCACGACCATGGCTTTTTGTTTTTGTTTTTGTTAAGATTTATTTTTATTTTATGTGTATGGGTACTTGGCCTGCACCCACATCTGTGTACCTAGTGCATGCAGTGCCCACAGAGGTCAGAAGAAGGCATGGGATCCCCTGGACCTGGAGTTACAGGAGTCTGTGAGCCGCCACGTGGGTTCTGGGAATTGAACCCAGGTCCTCTAAAAGATCAGCCAGTGCTCTTAACCAATGAACCACTATGGAGTCCCCATTCTTCTTGCTTTTTTTTTTAAATTAATTAGTGTGTGTGTGTGCATACATGTTCATATCACACACATGCACCTCCGCACATGAAGCTCCAAGTATCAGACACGGTACTTTCCCTTCAAGGAGGGAGACACTGAAGTACAGAGAAGGAAAGGAACTTGTCTAGTGTTCCTCAGCAAGTCACTGGCAGTCAGGATTCCAGTACATGCCAAACCCTTAGCTTTAGTGCCGGATGCTTCGCTGGTGTTCAAGGCTATCCCCTGGGCACATGCTTCTCACCACACCTCACCCCGCCATTGTAATCAGCCACCCATTGAGAAGCCAGCTCACCGACCCCTCCTTTTCTTTCGATAGACAGTCTCCCACAGGCAGAACTCAGAACACCCTTCTGTCATTTCTGAATGGGAAAGGCACTTCCCTGCTGTCCAGATGTGGAAACAGATGCTCAGAGAGGTACAGTGAACTGGCCACAGCCACACAGCTCCATAGTGGTGGAAACCAGATTAGATCCAGAATCCCTTGTGCAAACAGGAGCAGGGAGCAGGAGCCCGTCTAACCACCCACATCCCTTAGCTGTCCTGGCTGCAGCGGGCTAGTTAGCAAATACATGCTTCTTGGTGGCTCCCCTGCATCATCTCTTGTTCTTTCTAATCCATGAAGGGCAGGACTAATCCTACTCAGCACTTGCAGATGAAGTGGTATGTGAGCTCCCCTGGGGCAGGTATGGAAGTTTCCTCCATCTTCTACAAGCTTGGTTTACTCCCCTGAGTGGCCTAGCTACACCCCTGGAGCCCCATGATGGAGTTAAACTACCCTGTTTAACTGCTGGGTGGCAGTGGCACATGCCTGTAATCCCAGCACTCGGGAGGCAGAGCCAGATGGATCTCTTGTGAGTTCGAGGCCAGCCTGGTCTACAGAGCGAGATCCAGGACAGGCGCTAAAACTACACTGAGAAAGCCTGTATCAAAAAAAAAAAAAAAAAAAAAAAACCAAACCAAACCAAAAAAACAAAAACAAACAAACAAAAAACCAACAACAAAAAACCAAAACAAAACAAAACAAAAAAAAACCCCTGCCCTGTTGAAGCTGGGCTTTCCCCTCAGTTTGGAACCACCCCATCCCTCCTTGCTGAATATTCTCAGCTGTGGCTAAAACACACCTGCCCCCTGCAGCTCTGTCTTCAGGAAAGTAGGGAGACTTAAGGTTTCAGCAAATGGGGTGATGGGGAACCCCAAAAGCCACAAAGATGCATTGGGTCTGCCCAGCTCAGGGACACTTTGGGGTGAGAGATCTGTGCTCTCCCATCCCCATGATCAGGAACTGAGCCTCCATCTCCCACACTGGGATGAGGCCCTTCAGAGCAGTGGGTGGGAAGAGGTGCTGCCCCGCTCATTACTCCCATGGGTGGCTCTCTGCTCCCTACACAGGGTGACAGTCTGTCTTGCTTCCTGAAGCTTGAACAAGGTACAGAAACACCAGGGAGCTTCTTGAGGGTACCAGAGTGAGCCTCTCTGTACACACAGGCCCTGCTCAGCTCCCGGGGGACTTGGGCAAGGATGTGAGCTGGGTAACACATGGAACTGAGGATGGTTTTTTCAGGAGGCAGGGTGGCATGCCTGAATGGTGGAGACAGAATTCAGAAGAGTAGGCTAGCTGGGAGTCAAAGTCTCGTGGCCTCCAGGACCTGCCCTGAGTGCCCTGCTGCCCACTGGTTACTCCCACCCTAAGGTCCTGAAGGTCTTAGACATTCCTGCCTGAGCCTTTCTCCTTACATGACTCCTCCCCCTTTGCTCACTCATCAGATAGACAATCAACACGCAGCTGATCGGTTTTCAAGAGCCGTGTTCTATTATTCCCATGTTGTATGAGTTATCCCTTGAAATTGCACAGTTACATGAGACTTGACAATGTTTAGCAAATATATAAACACCATGACAATCAAGATCCAGAACACTTTCATCCAGCCTCGGGTAGGCAGCCCCTCCTCCCACTCCAGCAGGCTTTCTGTGCCCATGGTGTGCTGAACTTCACACATGGAATCTGTCTTCTCTCACTTGGCTCCGGGTCTTGGAAAACCAGCCACACTCTCCCTTCCTGTCACTGTTCAATGGCTTTGCATGGACACAATGCCATTTGTTTATCTGTCTGCTAGATGAGGGACATTTGGCTTGTTCTAGTTTGGGGTAGTTATGAAACATGTCACTGAATATGGTGCATGTATGGATTTTGTGCAAATATAGATGCCCACTTCTCCGGAGTTGATCCTTACCAGAGGGACTGCAGGGAAATGATGTCTAGCTTTACAGATGTGTGACAGAGCAGTCATTCCACAGTATAACTCTTAACATTTAAATTCTAACATGAGTATCAAAAAAAAAAAAAAACCACCAAAAAAAAAACCAACCCCCCAAACAACAAAAAACCCCCAAAAAACAAAAACAAAAAACACATGAACAAACAAAAACCCCCAACCAAACACAGTAACAGCTCTCTCTGTTTCTCTCCCTCTCACAATTCAAGGGCACAGCCCGCTGGGGGAAGCCGGGGTGGCAGGGGCTTGAAATGCCTGCCGCACCCATACTCGGAGGGCAGACAGTGAGTGAACTGGCATTAGTTTTCATCAGTGGGTGCCTGAGTGGAGCAGCTGGGGCAGGTGTTTGCCGTCTCCTAAGAAGTAGTCAGGGCTGGGCTCTAATTCATTCGGCAGAGCGGTTGCCTGGCCTTGTATGAAGCCTGGGGTTCCATCCCTGTACTTCACAAACCGGGAGGTGGAGGCAGGAGGAGAGCCTACCAGGAAAAAGAAGAGGAAGAGGGGGAGGAAGACAAAGGGGAGGAAGAAGAGAGGAAGAGGAGGAAAGAGAAAAGGAAGAAGGAAGGAGAAGGAGAAGGAGGAGAAGAAGGAGGAGGAGGAGGAGGAGGAGGAGGAGGAGGAGGAGGAGGAGGAGGAGGAGGAGGAGAAAGTGCTTTCCAAAGTGAACCCTTACCAAGCACCACTAGACTTTTAAAAATGTTTTGTCATGAAAAACATTTATTTGAGGTCCTGGGGATTAGAAGTTAGGGTCTCATATTGTTAGGCAAGCACTGTAACCCTGAGCTGTGCTCCCAGCCCTGTTAGGAAAACTTTTCTTTCTTTCTTTCTTTCTTTCTTTCTTTCTTTCTTTCTTTCTTTCTTTCTTTCTTTCTTTCTTTCTTTCTTTCTTCCTTTCTCTGTCTTTCTCTCTCTCTCTTCTTTCTTTCTTTCTTTCTTTCTTTCTTTCTTTCTTTCTTTCTTTCTTTCTTTCTCTCTCTCTCTCTCTCTCTCTCTCTCTCTCTCTCTCTCTCTCTCTTTCTTTCTTTCTTTCTTTTTTTCAAGACAGGGTTCTCTGTGTAGCCCTGTCTGTCCTGGAACTCGATTTGTAGATTAGGCTAGCCTTGAATTCACAAAGATCTGCCTGCCTCTGCCTCCTGTCTCAAGGGCTTTTTTTTGTTGAAAATGGCCTCCGCTGATGGTGTTGTTGGGAAATGTTGGAACTTTAAGCAGTGGGGTGGAGTGTGAGGAGGACCACAATGAAGGGATGTTTGGGACCCTGGTCCCTCCTTCCCCTTGGTTTCTCAGTTGCTGTTGGGTGAGCAGCTTTCTCCCCAGGCTCAGAGCAGCTGGATCAAGCAGCCAGTGGCTGGAGCCTCTGAATCCGGAAGCCCAGAAAAACCTCTCCTCCTTCGGAAGTTGGTTTCCTCAGGCATCTTGTCACAGTGATGGAGTGCTAACTGAACACGTTCACCAGACAAAATAAAAGGTCCTCAGAAAGGCCCACTTTCTGTGTCTCCCTTACCTAATCCTCCTCATAACTTTAATTAAAACTTTCTGCTTCATCCTTACGTCAATTCATATTAATTTAATATCTATAAAGCATACTTGCTGGGACTGGAGAGATGGCTCAGCAGTTAGAAGCTTTTGTTGCTCTTCCAGAGGACCCAGATTGTGTTCCCAGTGCCCACGTTGGGTGACTCACAACTGCCTATAACTCCAGCTCCAGGGCCTCCGACACCCTCTTCTGGACCCCTAAGGCACACACACTCCCTCACACATGCTCACCCTCTCACACACATACACACAATTAAAAATTAAATAAAACACCGCACCCTTGCCTGCACGGATTCCTCCCGACCCCATTTCCTTAGGCCACTGTGCTGTCACATTTTCCTACACCTTGTTTCCTCCAGCATCACGACATCTACCCCCTCACCCAGGGTCAGGGAGTTCTTCCTGGGTCCCATTGGCCACCAAGTCCCCTCTTGTGTTATCATCCACAGCCCCCCACAGATGGACATCCCTCCTCTCATTCCAGACATTTTCTGTCACAAATAAGATGGCAGTTAGGAGCTTTCTGTGGACACTGGGTGCTGTGGATATCGCTCTATATAAATAAAACACTGATGGCCAGTGACCAGACAGGAAGTGTAGGCGGGACAAGGAGAGAGGAGAATTGGGGAAACAGGAAGAAGGAGAGGGAGACACTGCCAGCCACTGCCAGGACAAGCAGCATGTGAAGACGCCGGTAAGCCACAAGCCACGTGACAAGGTATAGATTTATAGAAATGGGTTAATTTAAGATATAAGAACAGTTAGCAAGAAGCCTGCCACGGCCAGACAGTTTATAAGTGATATAAGCGTCTGAGTGATTATTTTATACGTGGATTGTGGGACTGCAGGGCTTGGTGGAACCTGGAGAGAAGCCCTCCAGCAACAACTGAGGTCTGTTCCCAGCAGTGGGATTCCCCAGGCAGGCTGCAATCAGCTGGGGAGGGGCTCCATGGGAGAGGGCTTGGGTGGCATGCCTGAGGTCATGAGTTCAGTCCCCAGCACAGCTGGGAAAAGAGCAGCTCTGGCTGCTGAGGAGCAGAACCATTCCCGCCTTCCCATCAGCCCCCCCCCCCCCCCAGTGGCTGCTTCTCTGCAGCCTTCCCAGCAAGGAGGGTTGCCACACTCTTGGATCTATGCCAATCTGACAGGTGAGAAATGGTACCTTGGAGCAGTTCGAATTTGCATTTCTTTTATTTGTGCCTCGTTAGGAAGCCTTGCAAAGGGCCGAGGGCCATTTGCATGTTTTGTTCTGAGAATTGTCTGTTAACGTTTAGGGTCATTTTTGTGCTCTCTGCCTCTTTCTCCTTTGAGAAGTCTGGCTATGTACCTCAACCTAAACTGTCCATGCTCTCCCACCTTAGCCTCCCCGAGTGCTGAGATTACAGCTCTGCACGACCATGCTTACCTCTGCACAGCGTGTGTGTGTGTGTGTGTGTGTGTGTGTGTGTGTGTGTGTGTGTGTGCTGGTTTGCACATCCACGTGCATTTGTGGAGTCCAGAGGGGACGTCGGCTGTCCTTCTGAGTCACCCTCTGCCTTGTTCCCCTGAGACATCATCTCTTGCTGAACCTGGAGCTAGACTGGCAGCCAGCAAGCCCCGAGGATCTTCCCCTACAGCACTGGAGTCACAGGTGCCCAGGAGGCCAAGCCTAGACCTTTATGTGCTGGGGATTTGAACTCAGGTCCTCCTGTGTGTGGCCGCAAGCACTCTTTCCCCCTGAGCCGTCCCCCGAAGGCCTCCGTTTCATAATGTCAGTGTTTGTGAAATGAATGTGCCATGCCCTCACTCTCCCAGTCAACTCCTCTGCAACTCTTTCCTCCCCTATAAAAGAGGGGGCACAGTAGCTTGTCCTTCGTGAGTTCCTTGTAAGGGCAAGCATGGAGTGGGGTTTGGATATATTCTTTGTAAGAGGGAACGTGGGGTGGGGCTTGGATGTGGTGACTGTGGCGGCAGTTCTTGTCCCTGTTTTATGAGTCACCAAGGCCTGGGAAAGGCACTTGACACATGGCGAGCAGGTCGGAGGCTCTGGAGCCCAGGGCTCCCCTGCCACCCTGTGCTTGAGGGGCCAGAACAGCGATTCTCAACCTGTGGGTCGTGACCCCCGGGTGTCGATGGAACCTTTCGCTGGGGTCACCTAAGACTGTCGGAAGACACAGATCTTCATATGACAATTCATAACCGTCGCAAAATGGTCGTTATGAAGTAACAATGAAGATCACTTTATGGTTGGGGGGCCCCACCACAACATGAGGGTCACACAACACAAAAGGGTTGCAGCATTTGGAAGGTTGAGAGCCGCTGGTCCAGAAGTGGGGACACTCCTTCATGCACCGGGGTCCCTGCCCAGTCAATGCCTGGCTGACCAAGGTGACCTCCTGAGCCTTTGAGTGGACCAGACTCAGTTCTGTTCACCTCCAAATTTCCCAAATTTGGACATTGGGTCAGCACCCCCTGCAGCACCGCCTCCCTCGCAGAGGGGCCGGAAAGCCAGGGGCGGAGCTTAAGGTGTTTTCCAGAACACTCTCCTCACTTAGTGAAGCACTGTGACTTTTGCTTCCAGGCTAGCCTGAGTCAGGTGGGCCTCAGATACTTCTTTGTACCTGCTGCTAGTTGAGATTCCCTGAGCCAGGCGTGGTGGCACACTTCTCAAAATGAGTTCAAGGCTAGCCAGGGCTGCAAAGTGACACTCTGTCTTAAAATAAAATAAAATGAATCTAGGCCCAGTATGTGGAATCTGAAAGACTTCCTTTTAAATTAAAAAAAAAAAAAACACTTTTCTCTACCTCTTTGGTTTTCAATGTGTAGCCCCCAGCTGGCCTGGAACTTGCTCTGTAGACCAGGTTGGCCTCAGACTCACAGAGATCTGCTGGCCTGTCTTCTGAGTGCTGGGATTAAAAGCATGGGCCACCATGCCTGACCCTAAATTTTTTTTCTTTAAGAAACTTGATCACATTTTATTTATCTATTTTGTGTATGTGTATTTGTGCACAAGCCATATCAGGTATGTGGAGGTCAGCCATCTCCCCAGACCCATCTGAAAGGCTTTCTAATCTCCAAAGAAAATGTGAATTATCCCTTTGGGAGCAAGCCCATTCTGGTTTGTTTGAGCCCAGCATGGCGGGCAGCGGACAGCAGCAGCACGTCTTCATTTTAGGCACTGGAAGCATCATCCTACAAAGACAGCAGGAAGAGCTATTCCCGAAGGACCATTAGGGACTAGCACTGCAGACTCAAGATGTGCACACGTCCAGGCCATTAGTCTCACGGGGCAGAGCAGGGAGTAGAGAGACACTCCCCCATGAGGGCTGGTGGCTGAACCGGGCTTAGACTCCAGGTCTCCTGGTTCTGGCCCTGGCCTTAAGGGTGTGGGGCACCCCGAGGATATGGGTGACAAGAAGCTCCAGCCACTGCTTTGGAGGACACTGGGATGGGAACTCACTGGAATCACAAAAAGTGGAAGCCTGGTGGGTTGGTCTAAAGAATGGTGGTGAGCGAGTGAGAGATTAAAAGGGAGTTCAGAAGCTGAATGGGGATGACTGCCCCCCTCCCTCTGCCCAGGAACCCAGGAAGAGAGTTCTAGGGAGGAGGGAGGAAGGGAACCATGTCCAAGTTTGCAGTGGATTCTTGGGGCGCTGTGGTCAGAATCCCTAGAGTCCAGGGCTGACCAAGGGCTGGTTATAACCTATCTGTCATATCTATTGGCCGAGGCCGCTGGGACATGGTGAGAACTAAGTATCCCCCTAGTGGGAATGCAGGGACATGACAGGTGGCAAGAAGGTCCTTGCTGAGTTAGGCAGGGGGTGTGATGGCTAACACTGGTCATCATCTTGAGAAGATGGAGGCTCAATTCAAGAATGGCCTCCATCAGATTGGCTTGTGGCTATGTCTGCAGGGCATTTTCTTGATTGGTAATTGATGTCAGAGGGCCAGGCCCACTATGGGTGGTACCATCCCGAGGCAGGTGGGCCTGAGCTGTAGGAGGCTCGTAAGCAGCATTTCTCCATGGTCTCTGATTCAGTTCTTGCCTCCACATTCCTGCCTTGAGTTCCTGCCCTGGCTTCCTTCAATGATGAACCGTAACCTGTAAGGTAAATAAACCCCTCTCTCCCCCCCAACCTCCCCCCCCCCCCCCCGTGTTGCTTTTGGTTAGTGTTGTATCGTGGCAACAGCAAACAAGAACAGATAGTGTTTACACTCAAGTATGTGCCGGCATCGGGGGCAGGTTCCTCGTTCCTGGGCTTAATGCGCCTGTTTTCAAACTGCACCGCCTGCATCCGACTGTTGAAGTGGCCCCTCCCTCCTTCCTCACTTTGCTCAGGCCGTTGCTTCTGAGTCTCAATTCCCACACAGGTGAGATGGGTTTTCTAAGCTGCTTGGTGGGTTA
Source organism: Peromyscus maniculatus bairdii (assembly GCF_049852395.1). Classification (NCBI taxonomy): domain Eukaryota; kingdom Metazoa; phylum Chordata; class Mammalia; order Rodentia; family Cricetidae; genus Peromyscus; species Peromyscus maniculatus. Next base: position 61,279,460 of record NC_134858.1, on the reverse strand, counting down.
AGACTTAGCTCATTGCCGGATGGCGGCGGCGCCCTCTGGTGGTCAATATTAGGCATGCACCCAAGGTGCCGCTCCTTGCTCCACCTGAGCATGCGGTGTGCCGGTGCGTTGGCGTGGGGGTGGGGAGGGTATGGGACAGGCCGAAGACACAGAGTACACGGTTTCCACAACTCCCCGTTCTTGCTGTAAACGTGGACAGAGAGGTGGGAGCTATTTAAAACAAAAGCAAACCTGGTAAAGCCTGTGGGGGCCGGTCTGGGACATCCAGGTTTTCCAAAATGCTCCCTGCACCCGTACCCCCCTTTATCCAGCCACTGGACTTGCCTACCTCGCTACTCGTACAGCTACTCGCTGCTTGTGTAGCACTGCTCTGCTCAAATTCCAGACCCGGTGCCTCTCTGCTGAAGCCCTGACCTCTGACCCTGCCTGCTGACACGCCCCTCCCGCTTCTCTCTCCTCCTCTCTTAACCACTCCAGTTACCCACCCCTCTTCCAGCCTCTGCCGCGGTCCAGTTTGTCTTCCAGAGTCTCCAGCCCCTGCCCTCCGGCGCGAGGCACCTCCTCTGGGATGGCTTCTCGGGTTTTCCCACTTTGGTCTGAGCTGATTATTTTTTTGACCCCCGCAGCTGTCCACATCTGTCTCTCTGATGTGGGGAGTTGAGGGTTTACCTGGGACTCTTGGGTTGAAGATGCCCTTATATGCCCCTTGCATGAGAAGCAGCTCCATCCCTAGGTCCTTCACGAACGCAGTCCGCAGGCTGCCTGCCCTCTGCAGGCTGACTTCTGCACCTCTACTGAGCTGCAGGCATGGAAGGGGCCCGGCCCACAGGAGCCTAGGCTAGACCTGCACTGGGGTCTCCCCTTCAACAGGCAGATAGCTGGGGCCCTGCAAACTCCACCTGCTGGGCAGCCTGTGGGACGCTGGTATCTGGCTGCCCAGAATGAACGGGAGGACCTAAGTAGCTGCTTCAAGGACAGGCTAGCTGTAGCCAAAGCAGAACCCCTGGAAACATCTGCCAGTGTCAGCTAATACATTTATTATTATTATTATTATTATTATTATTATTATTATTATTATTATTATTTTCAAACGGGGGAAGCATGGGCCCAGAGAGGCTTAGTGACCTGCTGAGTATCACACAGCCCTGGACATGAATGCTCAGCTGCAGACTCTACTTTCCAGTGGTCTCTGAAGCCTGTGTCATCTATGGAGTACTCGGCTGTCACCATGCCTCTCCCACACAAGGTGCTAGATGAATTCTTGGACAATAAAATACAGAGTTTGATGAACATAGGACTATTTCTTTCTACTTGACTTCTGGCTGCCTCAGCCCAGCCCCAGCCCCAGCCCACCTCTGCCTGGGGAAGAATGGCTGACCCATGGTTTCTAGGATGGGTTGACGGAAATAGGACCTCCACCCAGTCCCTGGCAAGCAGTAGGTCCTGGACGTGATGAAGTGGACATCTGCTGCTCAACGTGTCAGCTCGGTGATGCCGTGGCCTCGGGTGTCCCACAGCCTCGGAAGCCCCAGGCATGTCTCGAGGCACGACAGCCTTCAGGGTAAGGACCTGTGCCGAATCCTAGTTCTCTGAGAAGCAGATGGGGAGTCAGATGAGCGTGGACAGATGTCTCAGGGAACACATCCCTGAGGGACTGAAGAGGAACCCCGGGGAGGCTGGGAGGATCATCAGACCACATAACAGGGCTGTCACTGAGAGCCTGTAGCAAGCTACACATCATCATCGCAGGCACACGACACAGTGAAGGTTCACAGTTGGTCGGTTACGGTCCTCATAGCCTGAGATCTAAGCCAGGCATCATCTCCTCCCCGACTCCCCCCCGTCCCCATCCTCCTTCTCCCTCGCCTCTTCTCTCTGTGTTCAAATGCGTGGACACCAGAGGACAACGTGTTCTAGCTGGTTCTCTCCTTCCACCGTGTGAATACCAGGGATTAAACGTCGATTGTCTGGCATCAGGCACCTTTACCCCCTCAGTCATCTTCCCGGCACTTTCACTTTTTTAAAAAAAATTACTATTTTTATTTTAAGTGTTTGGGTGTTTTGCCTGCATGTATGTCTGTGGAACACATGTGTGCAGCACCCACCGTGGCCAGAAGGCACCAGACCTTCTGGAACTGGGGTTATGGACAGTTGTTAGCTGCCACATGGGTGCTGGGAACGGACCCAGGTCCTCTGCAAGAGCAGAAGTAAGTCACCTCTCTAGTCCCATCACCTTATTTTTTGTGACAAGAGTCTCTCACTGAGCCCAGAGTTTCCCAATTGTGCAAGACTGGCTGGGCCAAGTCCCAGAGAGTTTCTGCTCACCTCGCCAGCCCTGGGATTACAGATGCGCCTCACCACATCTGGCCGAGGATCTGAACTCGTCTTTACGCTTGCTTGGCGACCCTTTACCAGCCATCCTGTCTCCCCAGGCCTGAGCTGGGAGATTTCACAGCCTCCACGGACTTACCTGCTCTCACCAGCCTGGCCTGGAGGATGTCAGCTCCAACCAGCATCCACAGGTGTCGGGAGGGTGGCTGGAGCCTCTGCGCGTCCAGCTCCTGTGTCTAGTGAAGAAGGTCAGAGGGTAGATCCACTTGTTCAGCTGCCCACCCAGCAGGAGCGAGGGGCACATCCTCTGAAGCCAAGCACCCACAGAGATGCAGTTCGAGGAATGTTCCCCAGGGTGGGAATGGACAGTGGTCAGGAGACGAGGCAGGTGGTAGAGTCTCGCTGAACATTGCCCCTCACTGACAAACAGTGACTCCCCAGGGGGGACTTTTATTTCTTTCAGTACTAGGGTGGGCACGCTATCTGCTGTGGGGTATCAGAATGGGCCCCTGTTAATGCCCTGAGAAGGCTGACCTTTGCTGGCAGGGGCCTGCCCTATTCCTTACCAATGGTTGCCACCCTTGGACAACAAGCGATATAGGTATCTGTTTTCACTAGTCTCAAACTCCTGGGAGGAAAAGGCCACTATGATGAATAACACAGGTCACAGTCTTGGGCTGGGACCAGCTCTCCTACTAGCTTGAGAAAGACCCATATGAGCTCAGACCTCAGTTTCCCCATCTGTCTCTTGAGGCTTATCAACTAAAGAGAGGGAAGAGGAGTATGGTAGGAGGATTCAGGGTCTATCTGGGAGCAGTCTAAATCCATATTCTTCAGTCCCCTGCAGAGGTGCTCAGTTTCCCTACCAATGAAAGGGGGCAAGGGAGGATCTCCCTTCCCTGAGAAGGTAAATGCGGAGATTTATTTGATGGACAGATGTGGCGATATGTGCCACATGTTGGGGGAGGGGGAACGCTTACTCTTCCCTACCCTTTCACCTCTGCTCAGGCCCACGCCTCACATTTCCCTGGCTAAAGAGCCAAGCAGTGACCCGTGATCAGCCCATATTCAGGACTCAGCCATGCAGGAGAGCAGGAAGGCGCTGCAGACTGGGCTGCATGGTCCCAGCCTCATTCCCTCAGCGTCTATGGAGCACTTCCCACATAGCAGGTGCTGGGCTGTGTGCCTCGGGGACAGGGTCTTTTCCAATGCCAGCTGCATCAGCACCCTGCTCTGGGCATGTTGTAGAATGGCATTCCTTTGGAGGGAGTCTGGCTTGGACATCCAGACATCTGGATTTCAACCCAGGATTTATTTCTCACCACCACTTACACCTAAATAAACCCTCTAAAGAGTGAGCACGGAGGGATGAACAGGGAAGGCGCTGCACCTCTAGAGAGGCCTGGGGCTCCTGTTACAGCCAAGGTGCAGGCAGCCTGGGCCTTCCTGGATTACGGCAGATTTCAGAGTGGAAGCCTGAGGCTGAGAAGAGGAAGACTTTCTGGGAGGACATGAAAATGTCCCTGCCAGGTGGACTCTCTGAGCTGAGACCAGCAGAACATAGGTTCGTGCCAGAATTTCTCCCAACCTGGAGTAGCTGAACTTGCCATTGACCAAGTGTGACAGGCTGAGCAAACCATGGGGAGCTAGCCAGTAAGCATCACCCCTCCATGGCCTCTGCTTCAGTTCCTGCCTCCAGGTTCCTGATGGAACTTCTCTTGATGCTGGGCTACACACTGTAAGATGAAATAAGACCTTTCCTCTCTGAGTTGCCTTTTGGGCAGGGTGTTTATCTCATCAACAGAAAGAAAACTAGGACATACAGCAAAATAATTTAAACGTCTAGGGTACAATCTAACTTAGGCTATGAAGAACTCTAAAAAAAAAAACTCAATTCACAGTGAAAAGACAACTAATAGATTAGACAGACAGACAGACAGACACTAACTCTGACATAACACAGGCATGGATCAAAGATTTAAAAAGCAGTTATTATGACTAATAATAACTAAGAAATAAGGGTGAATACTCTTGAAATGAAATAAAAGATGCAAAGTCTCAAGAAACAGCTAGAAGACAGAAGGAATAAATTGATGTTCTTGAACTGGAAAATCCAAGGAAGTGACTGAACGAACAGGGATGAGCCGAGGCATCTGTGAACGTGAGGCTCTACAGGAATCAGGAAGAACTACCCATCTGAGCAACACAGAAGAAAACGATGGGAAAAGGTGAACAGAGACAGCGGGGACACCACACAGTTGTCACAGATTCACGTCATCGGGAGTCCTGGGAGTGGAGAAAGAGCCGAGAGTTGACACCTGACCCACAAACAGGAGGCAGAGAGACTGCTAACTGGGAATGGCGTGGGCTTCTGAACCTCAAAGCCCAGTCCAGGGACTCACCTCCTCCAACAAGGCCACACCTCCTAATCCTTCCCAAACAGTTCCGCCAGCTGGGGACCAAGCACTCAAGTACATGAACCTGTGGGGGCCATCCACATTCAAACCACCATAATCACTATCCTCATTTAAGAAAATATTTACATTTCTTTTGTGTCTGTGGGTGTTTTTGCCTGCCTGTATGTGAACCATATGTATGCAGTACCCATAGAAGCCAGAAGAGGGTGTCACATCATTTAGAATGGAGTTAACAGAGTTGTGAGCCACCACATAGGTGCTGGGAATGGAACCCAGGTCCTATGGAAGAGCAGCAAGTCTTCTTAGCCACTGCTCATCTCTCCATCCCCAATTACCATCATTACTAGTTATTGGTAATCTCTTACTACTTGATTTATAAGTTATACATCATCACAGGTATGCATGGATGAAAAATGACGTATTAAGAATTTATGTATTTATTGTTGTGTGTGGACAAATGGCAGATGTGTACAAGCCTGCACATGTTGTGGCTCATATGTGGAGGTCAGTTCTTTTCCTGCCACTGTGCATTCCAAATCAGGGTGGGGAGTGGCGGGTCACGGTGGAAGACACATTCTATCTTCTGGAATGTTTGGCTAAGAGTATGTGGCAAGCAAGTTCCAGTAGCAAGTCGGAGGGTATTCATGTCAGATGGCCGTAGAAGCAGCTGCCTGAGGGAGGACTGACCGAGGGCTGGTACATGGCAGGGCCACCAGTCAGTGTCCACCGAGGCCAACACCATAGCCTTTCCTAAGGAAAAGACACATGTGCTTCAGGTGGCCATGCTTGGTCACAAGTGACCCTGTTCCAGTCTTTACCTCTCAGTTTCAGCTGATTAGAGAAAAGGTAGGCACCCGTCCCACAAGCATCCTGTCTATAGGCAGAACAACAGCCCCCAGCGCAAGCCCCCGTGAGCCGTTCAGATCGGCAGGCTCAAGAATCTGAGCTGAAAGTGAAGGAAGAGCCTGCAGGTCGGGCTGGGGAGGCAGCTTAGCTGGTTAAGTGCTTGCTGCCCACACACCAGGACCCAGGTGCCATCTCTACCAGCCACAGACAACAAGCAAACAAATAAAAGCCAAAACAGCCCCCCCAAGACAAAACGAAGTAAAAGCCAGGCATTGTGGTGTATGCCTGTAATCAGCAAGCTTCATATTCGATGAGCGACATTGTCTCGTAATAGTATCAGCTGAAGAGTGGCTAAGGGAACACTCATTGTCAACCTCTGGTGTGCATATGCGCGCGCGCGCGCGCACACACACACACACACACACACACACACACACACACACACAATGTCAACATGCCGGCCCTGACAAGTGTTTAGTAGGGTTAACAGGCTCTTCACTTAGAAGATCAGAAGTTAAGGTTGAGCTCATGGAATTTTATTCTGCTAAGGATGAACCACATGATAGCATCGTGAATGTTTCTGCAAATTCAGTTAAAACGTTGTACAGCCAAGACGTGTTTATGTTTGCAGATATGGACATAAATTTTAGCCGAACACAGCAGCATCCAAACAGTGTTCATATCTAATTAAGGAATCCATGGAGCAGAAATAAATTTGGGATTGATGGGAGTGCTACATATAATTGAAAATTGGGACAAAATGAGTTTCCTGGCGTATCAACTCAAGTAGGAGCTGTGGGACTGGGGATGTAGGCTAGTTAGTAGAGGGCTTGCCGGGCTGGGTCCCCAGCATCATAGAATCTGGGTGTGCACATCTGTAACCTCTGCACTCCAGAAATGGACACAGAAGGTCAGGAGTTCCAGGCCATCCTGGACTTCATAGAGAATTTGGAGCCAGCCTTGACTCCGTGACACAGTGTCTCAAAAAGAAAAGAAAAAAAAAAAAAAAAAAAAAAAAAGCAGGCAGCGGTGGCACACACCATTAATCCCAGCACTCGGGAGATAGAGGCAGGTGGATCTCTGACTTTGTGGCCAGCCTGGGCTACAGAGTGAGTTTCAGTAGAGCCAAGGTTACATAGTGAGACCCTGTTTCAGGGGAAAAAAAAAGAAAGAAAGAAAAGAAAAAGCTATAGTTAATATATGAATGCAAATGGACATATGAAGAATAGCTGTTCGGTGTTTTGTGGCAGACATGATCACAGCTATAAGGCAGAATAGCTGGGCATGGAGAGATGGCTCAGCAGCTCAGACCACTTGCTGTTCTTGCTAAAGGACTCAAGTTTCTTTCCCAGCACCCATGTTGGGCAGCTCACCACTGTTTATTCCTCCAGATCCAGGAGATCCAATGCCCTCTTCTGGCCTCCATGGATGCTACCAGTCACAAATAAAAATAAAAGTAAAAACAAACAAACCAACCAACCCTAAAAAACAGACCAACTGTGCTGCTGGGCTGGGCTATCCACTTGCTTCAGGTGCAAATTTTAAAGGGACACACACACACACACACACACACACACACCCCTTAGTAGTCAAGACAAATAATATTTAAGGTAGTATTTTAAAAATTAAAATTAATATAAAAATCCTTGATTAATGTGCTGGCTAGTTTTATGTCAACTCGACACAAGCTAGAGTCATCAAGGAGGAGCGAGCCTCAACTGAGAAAATGCTTCCATAACATCTGACTGTAGGCAAGCATGTAGGACATTTTCTTAATTAGTGATCGATGGCGGAAGGCCCCGCCCATGGTGGGTGGAGCCACCCCTGGGCTAGTGGTCCTGGGTGCTATAAGAAGGCAGACTGAGCAAGCCTTGGAGAGCAAGCCAGTAAGCAGCACCCCTCCAAGGCCTCTGCATCAGCTCCTGCCTCCAGGTCCCTGCCCTGTTTGAGTTCCTGCCCTGGCTTCCTTTGGTGATCAACGGTGCTGTGGAAATGTAAGTCAAATCCTTTCCTCCCCAAGTTGCTTTTGGTCATGGGGTTTCATCACAGCAGTAGTGACCCTAACTAGGACCAACAATATCAGTAGTTCATTATTACTGTTATACTGGCCTAAACGATCTAATAATCATTATGAAGTAATTACTTTTTTTAATATGGTGACATAGGTAATAGGGCCACTGACCTCATGAAATCTACCGAGTGAAGAAATAGACATCAAGACAGATAAGGAGGGGCTGGAGTAATGGCTCAGTGGTTAAGAGCATGGACTGCTCTTGTAAAGGACCCAAGTTCAGTTCTCAGCATCCATATGGCAGCTCAAGACTGTAACTCCAGCTCCAGGGGTTCCGACAATCTCACAAAGACATACATGCAGGCAAGAAAGACACTGATGCAATAAAAAAAATTAAAAGATTAAAAAAAAAAAGAACACTGGCTGCTCCTGCAAAGGACCCAGGTTCAATACCCAGCTCCCCCAGGCTGACTCACAACCACCTGTAAACTCCAGTTCTAGGGGATCTGACTCCCTCTTCTGACCTCCACGGCACCAGGCATGCATGTGGTGCCCATATACATGCGGGCAAAGACTCATATACATTAACATTTCTTTTCAAATTTTATTTTATTTTTCAAGATTCAGCAACTTAGCAGCCACAGCTAGAGAGGCAGAAAATGTCACTCACATTCCCAGGGCTGACCTGTGACACACTTGTGTTTGGGAAGGGTAGGGCAGAGCCTTGTGATACGGTACAGTCTTCAAGACATGTTCGGGTGAAAATAGCAACTTACGGGGGAAAATGCACATTCTATTATAAAGTTTTAGTCAGAATGCTTAGCAAGTCACCAAATTAAATTTGATCAGATTTTAGGTATTGACAACAGTTTTTTAGCAAACCTCCCTTATTCCATGCTGGAAGTCAACTACCTTTTTGTCTCAGAATGAGGAGAGGGTGAACGAATTAATAAGATCTCAAGTGGGGAAAAGTGTCATTTAGAGATATTTGGAGCATTTCTCTTTGGAATTCACTGAGTAGACTAGACTGGCTGGCCAGAGAGCTCCCGGATCCACCTGTCTCCACCTCCCAAACCTGGGAATATAAGCGTGCACCACCACACACAGCTCTGTTTATATTCATTTATTTATTCGTTTATTTTTGTGTTCCCCAGGAAAAGTTAATATAACACCCTTGTGTGGTCCTGGTATCAAACTCACGTTCTCGTGAGTCTAAGACAAGTGCTTTACTGGCTGAGCCCACAATAGGCATAAAAAAAAATAAAAAATAAAGATTTATTTATTTATTTATTTATTTATTTATTTATTTATTTGGTTTTTTCGAGACAGGGTTTCTCTGTGTAGCTTTGTGCCTTTCCTGGGACTCACTTGGTAGCCCAGGCTGGCCTCGAACTCACAGAGATCCACCTGGCTCTGCCTCCCGAGTGCTGGGATTAAAGGCGTGCGCCACCACCGCCCGGCTTGTTTTATTTTTTAACTACATGTTTTTGCATGCATTTGTGTGTGTGTGTGCATATGCACATGGGTGCATGTGCTTGACAGGTTCAGAAGACATCAACAGAGTGGAGCTGGAGTCACCGGTGGTTTACGAGCGGGGCAGTGTGGGTGCTGGGATGCGAACTCCTGTTCTCTGTGAGTAGACTCTTCACTCTTAAGTGCTGAGCCATTGCGCCAGCCCCTCACTGGCGATTTTAAGGGAGGAAACAGCACCGAGGAATCGTAAGAACTGTTCCTTGCCACACGGTCATAGCACAAACAGCCTAGCCTCTGAACGTGGAATACCTACTGTGTGTCGTTCCTTGCCACACGGTCATAGCACAAACAGCCTAGCCTCTGAACGTGGAATACCTACTGTGTGTTGGGCCTGGACCAAGGACCCAGGTGCTGAGCTGGAGGCTGAGGCCCTGGTCAGGGACAGCCAGGTGTTTCAGGGATTTGAGCCATTCCACTCATTTTCAGGGCACTCATGTCTGCTATCAAAGTGTCTTCAAGCTGGGTAAGAGAGGAAGGGCCTGGATGACCTGATCCCCGACAACATGGGGCACATGGGAGGGCAGTAACAAGAGCCGCAGCCCCACGAGAGCCTGGCTCCTGTGGCAGAGACAGACATCTCAGTGGTTACGAACGAGCACTTATTCTTGCAGAGGACCCGAGTTCAATTCCGAGTACTCACATGGTGACTCATGGATCTGATGCCCTCTTCTGACCTCCTCAGGCACCAAGCACACATGTGATTTACAGACATACATGCCAGCAAAACACTTGTGCATGTAAGATCACATAAGCAAAACTAAAAATAAAATTAAAAACAAAAGAGTGGGGAGCAGTGCCAGAGGAATGACAGTTGAGGTTAACTTCTGGTCTACACACACACACACACACACACACTCACACACTCACACACACACACTCACACACGCACACACGCGCACACACACACACTCACACACACACATACACACACACATACACACACTCACACACACACATACACACATACACACACACTCACACACACATACACATACACACACTCACACACACTCGCACACACTCACACACATATACACTCACACACACACACTCACACACACAAACACACACACATACACTCACACACACTCACACACTCACACTCACACACTTGCGCACACACACTCACACACACACTCACACACACAAACACACACACACTCACTCACACACACACTCACACACACACAAACATGCTCACACACATACTCACACACACACAAACATGCTCACACACATACACTCACACACATACACACACACTCACACACACAAACACACTCACACACACTCACACACACATATACACTCACACACACTCACACACACATATACACTCACACACATATATGCACACACATACACACTCATTCACACACACACACTCACACACTCACACACTCATACACATATACACTCACACACATATATACACACTCACACACACATATACACTCACACACACTCACTCACACTCACACACACATATACACTCACACACATATATACACACTCACACACACACCCTTTAAAAATGCCTGCTGTGTCATCTTCCACAGATCACCACACCCGACCTCCAGCACGCACAGGATGGCACTCAGTAGGTACCCAGCAAGTCTCTTTACCAATTAGGAACATTTGGGAACCGGCAGAGGCTGTTGCCACGGGAAGTGGGGGGGGCGCGGTGGGGTAGTGGCCACTGCAAGCCCCCCCCCCCATACACACACTCCTCCTGCACATTCCTGGGGGCTGATGAGTCAGACTTTCCACCCCCTGTGATGTCTGCAGCTCCCTGCCAGCCAAACTGCTTTTGCAGACCAGAGTCATAACTACAGATTCTTCTCTCCTAACCCTCCAGGGGTGAGACCACGGAAAGTATTTGAAACATGCTGCACGGGAATGCGCAAGCTTCCACGGAGTGCTTGGCAGGGCCCCCCGATTTCTCAGCCCACTCTGCTCTCTTGGTGGAGACTTCAGCCAGGGCTCAGGTTTCCAGTGAACGTCCTTGCTAGGGTTTCGACCTTTCCTCCTGCAGAAGAGAACCCTCTTACGGGTCATGAGTCATACACTTGCTCGCTGGTAGAGGATGGAGTCTCAGTGACTTTTCCCTGCTGGAAGCCACCAAGTCCCTGGCCTGGCAGTAGCTGCTACACAGCTCACAGGCCTGTCAGGGGTCTTGATGTCCCGAATAGAGGGGTGTCTAAAGAAAGGGCCCCTGTAGCGGCTGGGGAGACGGCTCAGTGAGTGGGGGACAAGGATGAGGACCTGAGCTCAACCCCCAGCACCCACAAAACAAGCTAGGCTCAGAGGTCCATCCTTCTAATCCCAGCACGGAGGAGGCAGAGACAAACAGACCTGGGCTCACTGGCCATGCCAGTCTAGCCTGCTTGGTGAGTCTCAGGCCAGTGAGGGAAACTGCCTCCCAAATGAAACAGAGCACCAGGGTGGCTGGTGCCTGAGGGGAATGATATTCAGGGTTGGCCTCCCGGCCTCCACACACGTGCACCCCCCAACACAAGCACATACCCCATCCCTCATACACAAGGAAGGGGCCCTGCAGAGTATTCCCTGTGATGCATGGTAAGGAGCAAGCCCCACCCCCAGGCCCCTACCTAATCTTCCTCCAAGGCCCACTCAGACCCCACCTCTACCAACACCAGATGAGGAGTTTTTTTGACTGGGCTAAAGAGCATTTTTGCAGTTGGAGGTGTCTTTGAGCTTTAGTAAACCAACATGTACTCACAGGAGTTTCGGGAGGAGCCCCATAGCATGCGTGCTGGGATGGAGATAAGGGAAGCCCAGGTACGGGCGTTAAGACCTACTGCGGAGCTCAAGGTCTGTGTGTCTATCTCTGTCCTTCTGTCTTTGCTGGCAGTACTCACTGAGGAGTGAGGAGTGGTACAAGTTCTTCGTCGGCCTTGGGGTGGGGTGGGACAGGAGAAGGGGAGCGGTACTTCCCACTCGGCACCTCGAGGACGTTTGTCCTCTGACTGGACCTTGCCACTCAGTCCAGTGCCTTTCCTTCTATTTCAGCTCAGGAAGCTGTGGTGAGACGGGCCAGCAGCCGGGAAAGGGCACACATTTGTCACCAGCAGCTCTGAAGATTGAGGCCCGTACTCAAGGCCTACGAGGTGCGTCCAACCTTGTGACATTCCAACATGAAGTTGTCACCTACAAGGCTCATGCTTAAGTACTGAACATACACACACACATACACGCACGCACACACACATGCGCACACACATACACACACGCACACACAATTGCCAAAAACTTTATAATATTTTAAGTTTGTGATTTTTGTGTTGGGGTGAATTCATAGCCATCCTGGGATACAGTGGTCCACAGGCAAAGCATTGCACATGTTTGGAGGTATTCAGCGTCTGGCCTGGGCTGCCTCCCTCTGGACAGGATCCTGTCACAGGGTCTGTCTCCAAATCTTTCCCATATGTGAGGCCTCACCCTTGTGAGCTGATCTCATCCAAAGGCCCCACCTGACATTGTCACCTCCACGGGGTTGGGGACCAGGCATCGAGACTTAAGGGATATAGAGAGTCAGTTCCCACACTTTCCCCCTTGGTATTTTCTGCCTTCCTGAGTCCACTGCAAATTCTTCAAAGCAATGGCTCATTTTAGGCCAGTTTCCATGTGGTGTTTGCGTGTGTGTGCTTAGATGTGAATTTATGGGTGCGTGTCCACATGGGAGTGTGTGTAGGCGGGCCAGAGGTCAACCTCGGCTGCCATTGCTTGGGCACTGGCTCCATTGTGTTTTTGAGACAGGGTCTCTCACTGGCCTGGAGTTCTCCAGGTAGGCTAGGCTGGCTGGCAGTAGCTCCAGGCACCCTCTGTGTCTGCCTCTCCAGCACAAGGAGCACAGGGGTATGCCACTATGCCGGGATTTACGTTTTTGTTTTTTAATTGATCTCTTTATTTATTTTATATAGGTTCTGAAGATGAATCCATCTCCTCAAGTACGTTACAGACTGAGCTGTCTTTCTGGTCCCCTAGACCAGTTTTCAACGTACCTAGCTCGATGCCTTGAGCAGGCACTGACGAGGCATCCAATTTAAATTATCAAGTAAGTAAATTGACAGACGATGTGGTTTTTCTACGAAGCCAGGCAGAGTGCCAGCCCTTTCCCTAATGCCCCCACGTCACAGGCTGCACTCATTTCATAATTTGCTTTCCCACCCCCATGCTTCCAATCCCAGCCAGGGGTGAAGCCCTCTTGGGCCCCCAGGAATCCAGAATGACACCCTGGGACTAGGGTGACCGGTGGGACATGGCCAGGGGCTCCCGCTGACCTAGTGTGCCTGACTCCGCGGCCTTAATTTACACGCAATGTGACTACATCACTCATAGCCTAGCGACCGGCCTTGGACAGCACAGGTAATGATGACATCGGCTCATTTATGCAAGATTATCCTTTTATCACATTTCCAGACTCATTTATGAGGCTCATGTTTTCCCCCTGAGGGCGTCATCAAGCAAGTAAAGTTGGACTATTTCCCTCCCGCAGAGAACTGGCGGGAGCCTCCCTCGTTGACGGATGAGGCCCGCTGCCTTTGCCAAATAGGGTCGGGGCGATGGATCTTTTACTTGTGAATATTATAGCTGGAAATTAGCATGTTTATTGAGGTAGAATGTGTTTGTTTACATTCCACTACCCATGGCATTACCTCTTATGACCTGACTTATTTAGTTGAGGATAAGCACAAATGATCGCATCCTGGCACCCACACACAAAGAAATTAATGAACTTCCAGATATAGAATTCAGCCTTAAGTGAATGCACTGAAGGGACTGGGACGGGGTTTGGGTGTGGATTGGGGTGGACCTCCAGGAACGGGGTAGGCGGAGGCTGGAGGGAGGGCGGGGCCTGGGATAGCTCTCTGCTCATGCAATGCCTGGGGCTGTGCCTGGCACGGTCTGAGTGGAGCTAGCTCCAGATTGATGGAGGAGGGAAAGAGAGAGAGGGCGGGGGGCTGACATTTGTGAACCATTTCCCGGGGAATTCTCCTGGGTGTTCTTGATTCCAGAGTGAGAAGGATGGTCTAGGGTGCAGATGAAGGATGCGGAGGGATGATGTTCGGGCAGGATAAATGGGACCCAGGCCAGTGAGATAGGCTAAGGGATCACATAGTGTTGGCTTTTCTCCTAATCTCTGCATCTGTAGCAGATCCAAACCCAAGCTTTCTTCTCCAGCTCACCAAGCTGATATCCCTCAAAAGAGGAAACTGAGGTTCAGAGAAGTGGAGATATTTGGCTAAGGTCTTAGACACAGGGACAAACCCTGTCTCCCAACATCCTCTCTGTCCTCTGGTCAGCTTTAAACTTGAGGCCTACCTTAGAAGAAGAGGCAGGGGCTGGATCCTCCGGGATGATGCATCAGGGACCTAGAAAGGCTTAGATCCTATGTCTGGCTAGCACATGGTTCTATTTTTATTTTTTAAATTTCTAATGATTTATTTATTCTTATTTTATGTGCATTAGTGTTTTGCCTGCATGTATGTCTGTGTGAGGGTGTCAGATCCCCTGGAACTGAAGTTACAGACAGTTGTGAGCTGCCATGTGGGTGCTGGGAATTGAACCAGCGTCCTCTGGAAGAGCAGACAGTGCTCTTAGCCCAGCCGCACCAGCAGCTGCTTTAAAAGTGATAAACTATAAACAGCCTTTGACTCCAGGGGAGCCAAGCAAGGTCAGAGATTTAGAGATCCTTCCAAGATGACAGACAGGACAGAAGAGATTAAACCAGGTGTTTTCTAGTGAATTCTTGTATCTCCTTTCTGCTAGAGCAGTTATACCTGAGGTGATTCTTTAGGGAAGTAGGTAGACCAGGGAGTGTGCCAGGCACCACAGAGTGGTAGGTACTGGAACAGGCTCAGTCCCAGGGTCTCAGCCCATGCTCTTAGTGGATTAGTGATGAAAACAAACCACGTGAGGCTAGAGACAGCTCCATCGGTTAAGTAAAGGGTTTCCCTTCTAAGTGTGAGGACCCGAGTTTGATCCCCTAAATCCACATTTTTAAAAAAGCCAGGTATGGTGGTGTGTGCTAATAACCCTAGTGGTGGGGGGAGGCAGAGGCGCGAGGATTCACGGGAGCCTGCTAGTCTGCCTGGCAAGTTCAGATATGTGAGAGGTCCTGTCTCACAACCAAAACAAAGCGGGCAGTGTCGGGGAGTGACGATCAAGATTATCCTCTGGACTTCACACTTAAGTGTACACACACACACACACACACACACACACACACAAGCTCATGACCCCAGTGTGCTTCTGAGTGTGGATGTATTGCTCTCTTGGATAAGGTCAGGTACCCCTCAGGCTGCCTCAAATACTGAGCAAGCCTCTGCCAACCAGGAGACACCAGCCCCCGCCCACCTGGCCAGCCTCCCTCTCTCCCTCCCTCCCCTCAACTCCTCATTCCAGCCAATTACTCCTAACGGAGCGATATGAAATGTAACTAACTTGGGGAAATATCTGAATACTTTAATTAAATCAGTTCGCAATTAGCCATCTGAGTAATGAAGCTGAGGTGCTGTATCTCCCTGTGTGCTGGGGCTGGTGGGGGGACGGCAGAGGAAAGTGTGTGAGAAGCGTGGTCCTGGAGCCTGAGCCCCTGGGGGACATGGAGACAGGTACCCAGAGCCCCAGGAGAGAGCTTGGCCTGAATTTACTATGATTAAATAAATACAGCACCTCAGAGAGGAGTTACTAATTTGAAGGGCTAAATTTTTAATGGCTACAGCTTGTTCTCTTATTAAAAGAATCCCAGGGCCTTTAATCCAAGCACCTCACAGCCAAAGGCTAGAAATCACACATGTCCACTGTGCAGCCAGCCTCCAAGTCCCCAGATGTGGCAAATGTCTGGCCTGAGCAGGTTGGCCTGTGTCCAGCAGGGGTCACTCCCAAGGTCTGAGAGTCCCTGAGCAAGGGACAGAGGCCAGTAATATTTCATTGCAAGTATTTTCAAATTCTATGATTCAAATGAGTGAATGAGTGAGAAAATTTCAATAAAAGTTTTTTTTTTCTGTGTCTTGTGCTAGCTTTGCAAAAACTTTACATTTATGCTGGCTGTTGTGATGCACGCCGTGAATCCCAGGAGGCAGAGGCAGGCGGATCTCTGAGAATTTGAAGCCAGCCTGGGCTACATTGTAGACCATGTCTTAAAAACCAAAACTGAAACCAAACCAAATGAAAACCACCACCAAATTACATTTATTTATTTAGTGTATGTGCACACTTTCAGATGTGCACACGTATGCAGACATGTGTTATAGTGGAGGTGTAGAAATCAGAGGACAAGCTGAAGGAGTTGGTCCTCTCTTTCCACCATGTGGGTCCCAGGGATCAAACTCAGGTTGCCACCCTTGGCAGCAAGTGTCCTTACCATTGTGGTGGTGAAATGCATCTGAGGCAAAAAGAAAAGTTGGCAGCATCAAGCTCGTATATTTAAAAGTATATTTGGGGCTGGTGAGATGGTTCGGCTGGCAAAGGCATTGCCGCCAAGCCTGACGACCAGAGTTTGATTCCCGGGACCCACGCGGTCACTCTTGAAAGTATCTGTGATCTCCATACTTACGCTGTGGCATGCATGTGGACACACATGATAGGTAGGTAGGTAGATAGATAGATAGATAGATAGATAGATAGATAGATAGATAGATAGATAGATAGACAGACAGACAGACAGACAGACAGGTAAATAGACAGACAGACAGACAGACAGACAGACAGACAGACAGATAGATAGATAGATAGGTAGATAGGTAGGTAGGAAGGTAGGAAGGTAGACAGACAGATAGATAGATAGATGATAGATAATAAATGCAATTAAAACATGCTTTTTGTTAGCTTTTGGTTTGAGTTTTTGAGACAGGGTCTCATGCAGCCTAGGCTGGCCTTCAGCTTACTGTAGCCAAGGATGACCTCGAACTCCTGATTCTTCTGCCTTCATCTTCCAAGTTCTGGGGTTGTGGCTCTGTATTACCATACCTGGTTCTAAAATTTTGATACTTGTACTAGATGTTTTGGCATTAATTTTTATTTCTTAAAAATACTGCATTAATGCCAGGTGGTGGTGGTGCACACCTTTAATCCCAGCACTCGGGAGGCAGAGGCAGGTGGATCTCTGTGAGTTCAAGGCCAGCCTGGTTCACAGAGTGAGTTCCAGGACAGCCAGGACTACACAAAGAAACCCTGACTTGAAAAACAAATAAAAACCCCTGCACTGGGGTCTGGGAGACAATGCATCCGGGGAAGGGCTTGCTGCTCAGGTGTGAAGACCGGAGTTCAGATCCCCAGCATCTAGGTGAAAGACCGGGGTATGGTGACGCGTGTCTCTTACCTCAGTGCTGGGGAGATGGAGGAAAGAAGATGCCCGGGGCTTACTGGCCAGCGTGTCCAGGTTCAGCAAGAGGCCCATCCAAAAAACAGAAAAAGGAGAGGAATTGTTGAGGAAGGAACTTGATGTTGACTTCTGGTCTCTACATACAGACACACTGACATGCCTGTGCACCCATATCTGCACACACACGTACATACACATGAACACACATGTACACACACACACACACACACACACACACACACACACACACACACACAAGAAATACTGTGTTAAAGCACTCTCTCCTTGTGACTGAGGATTTAGTGTTCCCCTATGTGAGTCTGACTCTTCTTACCCCAATTCCTAGGCTGCCGTCTGGTCACCTCCCACCGTTCACATCTCCTCTGATGGGCCACCTGGATGCCACTCCAGGACCTAGATACCGTCCTGACTCTACACGCCCAGTGTCATGGTGACTGTTATGTAGGTAGCATACAGATCCCCAAGCCCTTTAAGCGGAGGGCACTTTGCAGTTGCTCCAGCATGGCCCAGAAGTGCCCACCCTGAGGTGGCAGAGCAGGATTAGGGCAGAGCACTGCAGGGCTGTAACTTAGCAGAGGAGAAGGCCTTGCTGGTGACTCAGGACGAAAGCCGTCACACAGCCCTGACACGCAATGGTTTACCGTCCTTCACCTTGACAGATCTTTTTCTTTCCAGGTGGCCAAATGGCTCAGTTCTGGCCATGGAAATCGGGACTAGGGAGACGGCTCTGTGGGTAAAGTGTTTGCGGTGCAGACGTGAGGCCCTGAGTTCGGATCCCCAGAAACCGTGCAAACCCCAGAGTGGTGAATGTGTCCGTATTGCCAGTGTTCTTACAGTGAGACCGGAAGTGGAGACCCAGAGATCCTTGGAAGCGTGTGGGCCAGCTAGCCTTGTGCATGTAGGAGAACAGGAGACTCCTGCTTCAAGTAAGGTGGGAGGTAAGAATCAACGTGCAAGGCTGTCCTTTGACCTCTGTACATACCCTGCGGCACACACACACACACACACACACACACACACATCCAGACATGGGGAGAAGGCATTGGCATAGGCTGCTGGGACAGACTGAAATGATATCCTTTTGACCCAACTTGGCCATTTTTTTTTTTTTTTTTTTTTTGAGAAAGGATCTTGTGTAGCTCAGGCTTTCTTGTAGCTCAGGCTGGCCTCAAACTCACTATGTAGCCCAGGATAGCCCTGAAATTCTCTCCCCTCTACCTTGCAAGTGTCACCTAGCCACCAGGGCCAGTTTATTGACCCCTTTAACTCAAGTTGGCTCCTGTTCCTCTCTATCCCCTTTATTTGCTTCAGTTCTGTGGTCTTTGTCTGTCGGGACCTGACATCATGTTATCTAATCAATTTGTCCCAAGTTGCCTCCTTCATCACAAGCAATCCCACATGGGCTGGCTCTTGTATATTGTTTTAGTCTATACATCCCATGTCGTGGCACACAGTCGGTACTCGATCAAGGTTTATTGAAGGAATAGAGGCACTCTGAGGCACTTGGTCCGTTCCTGCCGGTGACATCAGCTGGTTCTCTGTGGTGCAGTGAACTTGTCCCTGGAGTTGGGATGAACGGGGTGTGCCTGGCTTGCCTGATGCTCTGCTCTCAGTTTGGTCTCTCTGTCTATCTCTCCCCTGCCACCACACTCAGTGACAGCTGGGTGGCCTCTTGCACGAGGACATCCTCACTGTCTTAGAGTCATTTTGCATCACTGTAATGAAGTACCAGACAGAAGTACCGGAAGGGAGAGCATTGTCTCAGGGGTTTCCTGTCCATCATGGCGAGGAAAACATGGCATGGCAAAGACTATTCACACCGTCGCAGACAAGAAGCAGAGAGGGAGGGCTCATGGGAAGGAAGGACAAATCAGCATCATGTGACCTTCTGTTAGCTAGCCCCTACCTCCTAAACGGTAAACCTCCCCACACAGTGCCACCTGCTGGAGACCACGTTTTCAACACATGAGCCTGTGGGGAATGTTTCAGATTCAGACCCTAACACTCCCCATCCTCAGGGGTTCTTGCCCTTATGGGACTTTAGGTGATGGTGACACACTGTGAGGACTTCTCCGATCCTGCCCTGACGGTGGGTGCTTCAAAAGCTGTCACCTCCTGGTTGTGATTTCCAAAATGGGGCCTCATTCTAAGAAAACAAAACAAATGGGTTTGGCATGCCAGACTCCATTAACCACTACCCGAACTGATCAACAGCAGGAGTCCAGGGAAATTGCTGGAGCAAATTGAGAAGCCAGATTATTTGGGTTTCTTGATTGAGATCGGAAGAACAATTATTTGAGGGTTCCATTTCATAAGCTTTGCTTACCAACCCCAGATTGTTTTAATATCTCTGCCTCAATTATGGAGGGTGTGGCCACCCTTAACATGTGCTCTTAAATTGTGTGTGTGTGTGTGTGTGTTCATGTGTGATTGTGGGTACGGAGGGTGCATGTACACACATGGATACATGCATATGGAGGCCTGAGGACAGTGGATGTCTTTTTCTATAGCTCGTCACATTGTTTTTTAAGGCAGGGTCTCTCACTGAATTGGGGCTGCCTGACTCAGCTAGACTGTCTGGCCAGTAAGTTTCCGGAATCCTCCAGCTTCCTTCTGCCCAGCACTGGGATTACAGGTATGTACTGTGCTTGGCTTTTCATATGGGCACTGATAAAACTCAGGTTCTCACGCTTGTGTGGCAAGCACTTTCGGAGCCATCTCCCCCAGCCCTAAAGACCCATTTTTTGCGTTATGACTGACAGGGACATCAGTGCCTATGCTCCTCAATCTTTTCACTCTATAGAAGAAAAAGTGAGGAACAAAGGAAGGAGGGACTGAATGACCTGAGGAACTGGATGTGGAGCCTGGCTGCTTCTGAGGTAGCCATACAGCAGCCTCGGGGATGGGTCCGTGGTGCCCCTGAAGGAGTCTAATGCCTCAAGGCTTCTCATTAGCCCAGGGACTGCAAAGGTAATCTTGATAGGAGGGGTAGTGTGCCATGGCCTCCTAGTGCTCAACTCTTCCTTAGAAGGTGAAATGGCCACCACACAGGTGTCCCCACCCATGACGACGAGCTTGTCTCACCTTACAGTGGCCAAGACAGCAGTAGAATTAGAATGAGGGAAATTGAGGATCTGCAGAACTTCCATGACTCCCCATGAGGACTTCAGTAGTCAATGGGTCTCCACACTTGCTCAGAAGCATCCCCCCACTGATATCTCCCCGGTCCTTTGCTCTGTTTTCTGTTTGGTGGTTAAAGAAAAAGATCCAGAGAAATGAAATAGTTTGTCTCAACTAACAGAGGAAGTAGTAGGGAAGGATTTTGAACCCAAGAGTGAATGTCTCTTGCTGTGACAGAGGTACAGAGTCCCCTGCCACCACACTCAGTGACAGCTGGGTGGCCTCTTGCATGAGGACATCCTCACTGTATTAGAGTCATTTTGCATCACTGTAATGAAGTACCAGACAGAAGCACCGGAAGGGAGAGCATTGTTTCAGGGCTTTCCTGTCCATCACGGCGAGGAAAACATGGCATGGCAGAGACTATTCACACGGATCCCTTAGGAAATGGCTTTTATGACAAATTCCGCATGGTCCCAGAATAAAGGCAGTTGCAAGCCCACTACCGTTGGGTCTTGGCACTCTCCTACACATGAAAATCATGTTGATATTGAAAGAGAGTTCCCTGAGCCCTCCAACGGTTCCTGCGTTCATTTCCTCCATTAGCAATCAGCACCTCCCTGTCAGGTGTGACAGCAGATTCAGGCATATTGAAGCACACCAGAGAGAAGCCATTCCCTCAGGCTGCAGGCCACTATCTCAGAGGGAGTTGATATGTGCCCAGCAGTGGTCCATGAGCACTGCCACCCTCACTCGGAAATCACAGGATCCGAGTTGACACTTGTTCTCTTAGCGACTGCACACCCACATCTAGGAATTAGCCACAGGGATTTTAAATACGAACCTCTGTCAAGTCAATGTCCCTCGTCCTATGTGTAGGCAGTTGGCTGTTTGAACCTAAATGGGGAACTTGGCATCATTTGTCTGTTAAATGTCACCTTATTGCACTCAGCCTATCTTTTTTGTAGCCCATTAAATGCTCTTGCAGTTGGGATTTTTGTCACTCAAATGCTTCTGTCGATGCCTGGAAGTGCAGAAAGACATTAAGAGCAGAACAGAGAGCCACGAAGATGAGCCTGTGCCGTTTCACCAGAAACCCCCCTCCAGTCACGGCTCCATATTCCACGTGTGGTTGATTAGCCAGCTGTGAGTCTGCATGTGTGAACTCACCCTGCCCCATCTCCCACTCTGCTCACAAGCTAACAAGAAAGACTTCAGCAAATGCTTGGCAGACATCGAAACAACGTGTGCAACACATCCCTTCAGAGCTTCCAGGGTAGCATAGCTTTCTTAGAGAATCCACACTAAGTCTTAGTTCTCAGTCTTTTTTGTCCTTCCTTCCTTCCTTCCTTCCTTCCTTCCTTCCTTCCTTCCTTCCTTCCTTCCTTCCTTCCTTCCTCCTTTTCCTAACCACTCATAAACTAAGGCTACTATGAATTGCAAAAGAATTGCCTACAAAAGTAGGCAATGCTTTTGCTGCTCTAGGATGGAATGATGTCATAGCATGAGGAGGCTCAGGTATGGAAGAAGCTAGTAGATGAGTTGTAGTGGAGAGAATGTGCCAGCAACAAAGTCATGAGACATGTTCCATGAGTGAACTATTTAAAAGCTGAATTGGGGGTTGGGGAAGAAACAAAATGAGCTGGAATATTTGGTTCCGCCTTGGTTTGTAAGTCATTGGAGAGCCATTGATCCAGCTTAGGACTGAAACTTGTAGCCTTGGGCTGGAGAATGATCATACATAAGGCATAAGCAGAGTGTTGGAGGGACTTTTGCAGTCCCTCAAAGAGGCTGCTTTTCAGTAGGGATGCACCTTGAGTCCAGGCTGATTGCCCTCAACGTGCTGTGCCTGCAAATCTCATTGTGGCCACCAGGAGGCAGTACTTGACATCATCCATATAGGTTGGGTTTTCTAACTCCTGCCACCTAGTGGCTGCTATGAGAATTAAAGAAGTAGGGTTTAGAATGAGAGTTGGCTAGTCTCACTGTGGTTAGTTAACGCTCAGCATAATTCATTCGATTTGCAAGGGTATGCCAAGTTATTTTAATGTTGGTAAAGTCACAGTGGTCATAAGCAGTTCCAGGTGGAAAAAAACATGTATGGAGGGGAAAGAAAGACCAATGGAAAGAAATGAAATGGAAAGAATTTGTGTGTTGTCGAAGCGAGTCATGATTACAAAACTGTTGTTCGTGGAGGTTCTCAGAAAGTTTGTCCCTGGATTCTGTGGTACACATGCCATCTGGAGCAAGATACTTTCCTACCTTGTGCCTTTTTGAGAGTTTAAAACATTTTTTATTAAATTTATTTATTTACTGAGTGAGTGTGTGTGTGTGTGTGTGTGTGTGTGTGTGTGTGTGTGTGTGTTTAGTCAGCATCAGAGAACAACTCACAGGAGCCAGCTCAGCTTCCTTCTTCTACCATGTGGGTCCTGTCCTGGGGATTGAACTCAGTTTCTCAGCAGCAAGCCCCCTTACCTGCTGAGCCATCTTTGCCAACCCCTCTTTCCAAAGTTTTTAATGCAGTAGAATGTGTATAATAAAAATCCATCACGGAAACCTCTTTAAAGTGTTCAGCTCAGTGATACTAAGTAATTTACATGGTTGGACAATCAGCACCATAAATTCACCTCCAGAGCTTTCTCATGTTTTCCAGATTGAAACTCTGAATTCATTACATACTACCTCCCCCACTCTCCACTCAGCCCTAATATTCACAGCCGACTTCCAGTCTCCCTCTATTTCACTATTCTAGGTACGGTATAGAAGTGGAATCATTCGGTTTTGCTTTTCTATGATTGGCTTTTTTCGTGTAGCAGGATATTCTCAGTGTGCTCATCTACATGGTAGCAAGTGTCAGAACTTCTTTCTTTTTAAGGCCTAGTAACATTCCTTGGTGTATCCTCTGTCATCTTTCTCTCTCTACCTACCCCACATTGCTCACCTGTCCATTTCTGAATCTATTAATGAGCACCTGAGTGACCCCCACTTTTGTCCACTGTGAGTCATGCTGCCATGAACACAGGTGTAGAAGGACCTGGCTTTCAATTGTTTTGGTTGTATACACAAGTGTGGAATTGTTGGTGAGTATATTAGTTACCTTGCTGTTGCTGTGATGAAACACCATGACCCAAAGCGACTTATAGAAGATTGGAAGGAAGAGTTTATTTTACCCCATGTTTCCAGAGGGAGAGTGCATAACCACAGGGGACGCGTGGCCGCAGGCAGGCGCGGTGGCAGAGCAGGAGGCTGGCTGATCACATCTCAACCACACACAGGAAGCAGAAAGCCAACCAGAAGTGGAGCAAGGCTATAAACTCTCCAAGCTGTGTGACTTGTGACTTGCTTCCTCCAGCAAAGTGCCTCCTCCTAGATCCCATAAAATCCCCAAACACATGACCTAATGCATTCTCTCTTCTTTTAGACAGGGTCTCTCTGGTACCCTGGCTGGCCTGAACTCGCTCTGTAGACCAGGCTGGCCTCGAACTCACAGAGATCCACCTGCCTCTGGCTCCCGAGTGCCGGGATTAAAGGTGTGCACCACTATAGCCAGCCTCTACTGCATTTTTGTGAAGATGCCATCCCTACCTAGGCAAAAGCCAAGTTCTCCAAGGAGCAGGAACAATAGATGCGGAGGCACAACCCTTCTCTGTCTGGGAAAGGGGCTTGTATTTGCCCAGGGTAACCTTTTGCTTCTCCCAGGCTGGAGCCTGGCTATGTTTACTCCGTGGAACAAGGGGGTTAGCCGCACAGACAGCAAGTTGGGAAGCTGTCCTCTGTTCATATGAAGCCTAGTCCTTTTGACCTCGGGGGAGTTTGGAAATCATAACAAGGGTGCCATATGTGAATGAAGACCATACACCCGTAGGAGACGCGGACCCATGGAGCCATCTCCTCCTGTCCCAGTTGAAAGGAACTCGTCCCTGCCATTCCTTCACACAACCTGCAGGGGGCGAGCTGTTACAGAGCAAAGCTGCTTGGGAACTTACTGGGCAAAGGTTAAAATCCATCTTCTTTAACTTCTGGCGCTGTGACCTGGGATGTGTTCCTTAGCTTCAGAGTCCACAAGACCAGCGACCATCCTGCTGAATTCTTGAGTCCTGATGCACAACAGCTGTACCAAGTCAGGCACGGGGCCTATTTCAGGACCTCCCTAGGGGCGCTCTTTCCTTCTCCAGCCTTTTCTCAATTACTGGATCCGATCATGCCCCCCAAAGTTGTGGGGTAGACCTGGGGGGCCGTTCTCATCAGCAGTGGGTTCACTCTTCATTATTTCTGATGGGATCCGGGGTCTGCGGATTCCATTCAGACACACCCTTCCCAGGATTCTCCATTCAAACACAACTGCGGGTCGGGGTTGGGGGTGGTGTTGGATTGAAACTCTCTCTGCTCCGTGGTCTCTTGGGATTCTAGACCCTTCCTGCGGAAGGTCAGACAGCCTAGGTGGGCAACCCCAGGCCCACCCCTCCCCCGTTTGGCTTCTGTTAAGGCTGTGGTACAATCTGTTACTTAACTGTGGAGGACTTTGGAGTATGTTAATAGCAATTTGTGATAGATGCCTTTGGCACCCACACATTCAAGAACACCCACAGGAAAAAAAAGAAAGAAAAAGAGAAAAAGAAGGTGGGGGAGGGGAGCTACTTTAATGGGAGATAACATAGCCCTGTGCAATTTGGCTATTCATTGTATCTCTGGCACTTTATGTACTACATTAGCGGAGGCAATTTCATGCATATGGATATAATGCATTAAGTGGAGGCATTTAAATATAGTGAAACTAATTTTATGATGATTAGTTGAAGGAAAACATTGCATTCGTATCATCTATATAGAAGCCAATTTGCATGAAAATGCCCAAAGTTGCTATGCCAACATTTTCTGTGCCGCTGGTCGGGGTCGTCTCCCAGTCAAGACTTTGTATTAAAAATCGGTCTCCGGTGCCCATGTCTTTTAATTCATTGCAAGCTGTAGGCCATTTGCTCACAGAGCGCTCGCAGTAAAACAAATGAATAGCTAAAATACTCATTTGCATGATTCCCATTTGAAAACGATTCCCCTGAAATTAAAAAAGCGTGTTACTCGGTTGTGAAGATGGATGGGCCGGCGAGGCGGGCAATTAATATTTCCGGCGTTCTCTTTAAAGCCCTCCCAAGACTGAGAACAGCACATGCCAGACAAATTGGGCCCCACAACAGTTTTGGGGCCTCAGCGGCGGCAGCTTGCCCGCACTGTCTCTCCTTTATGGTCCCACTTACATTATGCAGTAATTAAAACTATTTACCATTCGTACTTATCCGCCATCTGCCACTAGAAGGTTCCTCTTTTTTAGAAAGCCTTCCTTTTTTTTTTTTTAATTTAAACATATATATGTTGTTAGATTTATACAATATATTTTGATCGTGTTTCAACTCTTCCCAGATTCTCCCCACATCCCTACCCAACCAAGTTCACGGGCTTTCTGTCTCTCTTTCAAAGCAAAAGGAAACACCCCCAGACAAACAAATAAGAGCTGTATGAAGAAGAAAGACTTGCCATCACCTGCCAAAGGGGGCTCTGGGGTCCTGTCCCCAGGCCCGACCTGTCTCCTTGCTGCCCCTGGGAAGGAGAGGTGGGGATGGGCGTGGTGCGCAAAGCAGAATCCCTGAGAGTTTGTTCGCATTAGAGCACAGCTTCCTTCATCTTGGGGGCGGGCCGTCTTGCCTTAGCTCTGGCTGTGAGCTGTGTGTTTAGGGGAAGTCTAGGCCTGGATCTTCTCACAAAAGAACTAGAATGTGACCAGGAGCTTTGACCACGTGGCCAAAGCACTAACTACAGTTGTGTAAGTTGTTGACTGTGTGTGTGTAATAAGCATGGTTAGTCCAGGGATCCATGAGGCTCAGGCCTGGTCTTGCTGTGATCCATTCAGCATGCTGAGGGCCTGTGGTCTGGGTTCTCCCCAAGAGGGCATCACCTTCTAACTTCCACAGAGGCACACTATGATCTGGCAGGAGGCCTTGGGTGAGGGAAGCCGTTTTGAAAACTGCTAAGTTAGGTAGGGCTTTTTTTCTCTATGGAGGTTAAAGGCTCCAGACGGGTTCTTCTGAGGGTCCAGCCCTAAGGTGCCTAGGGCTCTGCATCAGACTGTCCTCCACGGATATTTCTACCACCTCCTGGCCCATCCCCGAAAGCCAGTCCCCATGAGGCACTCACTCAGGGGAACAAAGGTGTGGCCAGAGGGTGCAGATACCACAAGCTGCAGCCTCCAGGAGGATTGGGCGTCTATCCAAAACGCTTTCTGAGCCAGGCATGGTGGTGTACACTGGCAATTCCAGCACTCAGAAGCCCGAGGCAGGAGGATTGGGATTTTGAGGACAGCTTCAGTTACGTAGTAAGTTTGAGACCAGCCTGGGCTATATGAAACTCCCTTTCTCTCTCTCTCTCTCTCTCTCTCTCTCTCTCTCTCTCTCTCTCTCTCTCTCTCTCTCTCTCTCTCTCCTTCTCTTTCTCAAACAGACAGACTGACAGACAAACACCAGGCCTTACACAAAAATCAGAACAAAAGAATACTGCTCCTCAGAGGGGGCCCAACACTAGCCCACAGAAGATGGCTCCAACTATTGTTAAATCTTTGGGGAAGCTCTCAAGGGATTCCACCTCCAGCCATGGAATCCTTCTGAGCTTCTCCAGTAGATTCTCAATAGCTGTCTCCCAAGTGACGGGGCTGTTCCCAGCACATAGCCACGAGGTTTGGATTTGCCCAGGAATGCACCCTCTGCTGGAATGCTCCAAGCTCCATTCCTCACAGAGGTCTCAGGGCAATACTCACCATCCTCTGCGGGCCTGGGTCAAGGCCACCCCCTCTGCCTCCTTTCCTTCATCTCTGTTTCTCCCATCCCTAGGTGAGGGGAGAGGCCATTTCCCCTGCTCAGCTGAGCCATAGGAGCTGGAGATGGTGCCTGGTCCACACATCAGGCCCTCTGAAATCAGGCTGCCCTGGGACCTTGGGGCCTTTACCAGATCAGATAGGATGGGTGGCCACAGGTAATGAAGCGACAGTGCTCTTCTGAAGAGACTGGCTTGGGTCCCCGTAAAGAGGGGTGAGTCACCACAAGGGCCTTATTCTACTTGGCCTTGGCTGTCAAGGTGAATTACATGTTGTCATTACTTAAGATGTTATAGTTGATAGGCAAGGCAGCATAAACCTGTAAAATCCCAACACTCCAGAAGTGGAAGTAGGAGGATTATGAGTTCAAGGCCAGTCTAGACTTTATAGTAAAAACTTATTTTTTTTTTTTTAAAAAAAAGGCTGACAAGATGGTTCAGCAGGTAAAGGTGCTTGCTGCCAAGCCTGAAGATCTGAGTTCAATCCCTGGAACTTGCATCATAGAAGAAGAGGACCGACTATCTCAGGTTGTCCTCTGATCTCTACACGTGCACTGCACACATGCACGTCCAAACACACAGAAACACAAGACAATCGGGAGTATAATTTTTTAAACAGTGTGATGGCGTTTGGGAGCCATACATCCCCACTGACACAGAGTTCCCTTCCAGGCACCAAGAGGTCCCTTGCTGGCCAGGTCAACCAGAAGCTCCTCCTCCTCTACAGGACAGTGTGGATCACAGACTTAGAACAGACACGAGCCACTTGCGGGAAGGCTAGCAACGGGTGAGCGAGTCGGGAAAGGCCAGCAAATGACGTCACATCAACAGTGTCCTTTCTGCACAGACCCGGGGCACCAGAGGTGGCCAGTGTGCTGCAAGTCCCCTGACCTGAGAGGCGGCAGCCCTGGGTGAGAATCTCCTAAATCAGTTCTTGTCATGAGGCTGGCAGCTAGTGAGGACGCCGGGACACGGGATTCCTGTGCCCTTGTGTCTCCCCAGAGCAGGTGTGCTC
This sequence comes from Peromyscus maniculatus bairdii, assembly GCF_049852395.1. Classification (NCBI taxonomy): domain Eukaryota; kingdom Metazoa; phylum Chordata; class Mammalia; order Rodentia; family Cricetidae; genus Peromyscus; species Peromyscus maniculatus. The sequence continues at coordinate 61,250,958 of NC_134858.1, read as the reverse complement.
AGTCCTGGAGCAGATGGAAGCCATCTGCACAAAAAAAGAGCTCCCCAGGTTCAAGGTGACAGATTCTCTCTGACTGTCTTCCAGCACAGCTCTGCATTTTGGAGTTAGATATTGAGAATCTGGATGCTGCTTTGCAGAGGAAGGGAACTGTCATACTCACCATAGTTGACACTGTGAAGCTATGCCTCTGCCCCAGGAAGTGCTATGATCCACTCTAACTCATCTTATGGTCTTCCACAATCTGAAGGTCTTAGAAGATCAGGCTTGAGCTGGGGATATGGCTCACTTGGTAGAGTACTTGCCTAGCATGCATGACACCCTGGGTTTGATCCCCAGTACTACATAAAACGGGCACGGGAATACACACCTGTAATCTCCACTTTTGGAGGTAGAGGCAGGAGGATCAGAAGTTCAAGGTCATCCTCAGCTACAAATTAACTTGTCTGCTTTAGACCCTGCCGCAAAACAAACAGACCAGGGTTGAGCTCATCTGGACCCAGTGCTCTTTCTGCCTCCCTGTGGCCTCAGGCAAGTCACATGTCCTCTCTGAGCCTCCAGTCTCCTGATTTCTCCCCGACACCTGCTGCAGCTCCCCCAACCCACAGTGCCTTTTGATCGATCACGCGGCTCAGCCTGCACCTCCTGGCAAATCATCACGACAGCCTGCTGCAGCTTTGTTATCGAGACAAGAACCAGAGGAGTCAATGTTCCTGGTTACTGAAGAAGACACTGGTAAAAGGAAACCAGGAGGCAGAAAATTCACAATCCATCCGCGGAAGCTTCACCCGCTTCCTGTTTGGAGGAGAAGCAGAGGGAGGCTGGGGAAAGCCCACCACTCACTTAGCAACTACCAGTGAGATTCAGTGCAGGACCAAAAATAGACGCCTTCCCAGGGAAGTATCGTGTTTCACAGCGCCAAGCCAAAAAGGAAAGAAAAAAAAAATTAACATAGGGAAGCCATTTAAAGCAGGAAAAATATTTGTATGTAGAAGGAAATATTTTAGGCAGGAGTTGAACGCCAAGTGATTTTGGGTCTCTGTAGGGAGTAATGAGGCATAGACACACAATGCTGTATGCATGTGATATTATCCGCGCCCGCCTCGGAAAGCTCTTAAATCACGCAGATGCAGTTAGGGACCATTGTACAAAATAAACATCCCACTTGGTGTCCCGCCTGCCCCTAAGTTCCCTGATCTAGAGAGGCACTGGCAGATTTTTACAGCCCTGTAAATTAACGTGGTGCTGATTTGATTGAGCTAAATTAATAAGACTTGTGCTTTGTTGCAAAATAACTATTACAGTATGTTGTGGGGATGCGCTGCCGATAAGGAAATTGCTGCCTTTAACAATCCCACTGAAGTTTCATGGAGGATTTCAAAACCGATTTTAATTAAAACAAAAGCCGATGTGTGGTAATAATGTGGATGTTAAGGAGAGAAAATGTGAAATGCCTTTTTAAATCCATTTTAATATGTCTTAAGGACTGGATGATGGATGGGCTAAGAGCCTGCGCCTGACATTGAGCTGGGAGGCTGCCTGGGTGACTGGCTCCAGTGGCTTCAGCACCCAGCACACCCGCAGGGCCTGTGCCATGGCTCAGCTTCTGGTCGAAGGGTGGTCTCCTGAGGTGGAGCTGCAGGGAGCCCTTTACATAGTCCTGATGACCTCGGCACCTGATTCGCCTGGCGTCATGGAGCTGAGCCACAGGCCAATGGGGCCACAGTCCTCTGGAGGCCCTATCTAGAGACCAGGCTTTCCAAAACTCTAATACTCTAATCTCTCTCTCTCTCTCTCTCTCTCTCTCTCTCTCTCTCTCTCTCTCTCTCTCTCTCTCTCTCTGGTTTTTGTTTTTCAAGACAGGGTTTCTCTGTGTAACATTCCTGGCTGTCCTGGAATTTGATTTGTAGACCAGGCTAGCCTCGAACTCACTGAGATCCTCCTCCTGCCTCTGCTTCCCAAGTGCTGAGATTAAAGGTGTGCACCACCAGCAGCAGCCGGCTCCAAAACTCTCTTAAGTCCTATCACTGGGACCTCAGAGACACAGGATTTGAAATAAGAAGCCAATGGCACACGGAAGCAGGGGAAAGGCTCTGTCCTGAAGCAGAGGGGTCAGTGTAGAAAGCCTGACATGAACAAGCAGAGACCTAGCTCCACGGTGAAGATCGCTCAGGGACTCAATGTCAAAGCCGCTGTGTGTCCCGAGTGAGAAGAGGCCCGTTTATGAGACCGGCTCTAAGTCTCAAGGCCCTGTGATCTCAGTGTCCTCAGCTGTAAAATAAAAACAGTGATAGAATTTATCTCACTCAGCTGGCGTGAGGACTAAACAAGGTTAGTGTCTGGCGTACACAAGCCTAGAGTTGGTAGTCACCGATCTAAAAGGAGCAATTGTGGTATACCTCGCCTTCCACTTTATCTCTGCCTGTGTGCATGTGTCAGTGTGAGTGTGCAGATGCGTGTGCAGTGCCCGGGGAGGTCCGGAGACAGCAGCGGGTCTTTGGAAACGGAGTTGCAGGTGTTTGTGAGGTATCCCGTGTGGGTGCTGAGATCCAAAGGTCAGTCCTCATGAAGGAGCAGCAAACGCTCTCAGCAGAGCCCTCTCTTCAGCCCCCAGCTTTTCATGTTTTAAGTTGGAGGCAATTTGCCCTCACCTGATGGTATGGTTTGGGTCTGGAATAGTTCCCCAAAATTGTGAGTAGGATGCTTGGTGGTGGTAGTTAATCTCCATTGTCAGTACACACACACACACACACACACACACACACACACACACACCTTATAATTAAGGGAGAAATTTCATCAATGACAGCTTATATTACCCTTATACTATCTTTACATTTTTATTTTATTTAATTTATTTTATTTTTTTGAGACAGAGTTTCTCAGTGTAGTTTTGGTGCCTTTCCTGGATCTTGCTGTATAAACCAGGCTGGCCTTGAACTCACAAAGATCCGCCTGCCTCTGCTTCCCGAGTGCTGGGATTAAAGGCATGAGCCACCACCACCCAGCTATACTATCTTTATTTTATTGTTTCCTTTAAAGCAATTGAATTGTAGCTGGGCAGTGGTGGTGCATGTCCTTAATCCCAGCACTCAGCTGGAATTAATAGGTGCTTGTGAACTGCCCAGTGTGGACGCTGGGACTGAATCTGCATCCTCTGCAACAGCAGCAAGTGTTCTTACCCCCGAGCTATCTCTCCAGCCCCACCTCCTAGCTTTCATCATCTACTTAACTCCTTCCTCATTACCTTACATTCCTATTTTTAATTTTAATTTTTAAAATGTTTTTAATTTTAATTTTTAATTTTAATTTTTATCATTTTTACAGTTTATTTTTTATTTGTTTTTGAGACAGAATCTCACTATGTAACTCTGGCTGGCCTGGAACTTGCAATATAGATCAAAGAGATCCACCTGCCTCTACCTCTCAAGTGCTGGGATTACAGGCATGCACCATGCCTGGCCATTTCTGCATTTTAACTGGCAGTAATTCTTTGAGCTGCTTTAAAATGAACCCTCTCACATATTAAATCATCAATTTATCTTTTCATTTAATAAGTTCTAGCATTTTAATTTTTTTAGGTTCAACTGATTTTTTTCACAACTATTTTCTACTCTGAAATTTTGCATGCCTTTAATCCCAGCACTTGGGAAGCAGAGGCAGGCCTCTGTGAGTTTGAGGCCAGCCTGGTCTACAGAGCGATATCCAGAAAAGGCACCAAAACTATACAGAGAAACCCTGTCTCGAAAAACAAAAACAAACAAACAAAAAAAATTCTGTCTTGAAAATTATTTTTTACCTTACATGCTCTGTCTCTGTCTCTGTCTCTGTCTCTGTCTCTGTCTCTGTCTCTCTCTCTCTCTCTCTCTCTCTCTGATAGGGATTGAGGTCCTTACACAGGCTAGTTAGTTAGGCACTATAACACTAAGACACATTTCAAGACTTGTTTTGACTTTTTATTTTGAGACAGGGTCTCACTAAGTTGCCCAGGCTGATCTTGAACTCATTCTATTGTTCAGACAGTCTTGAATCTGTGACCCTACAGATGCCAGTTCCCGAGCAGCTGGGATTGCGAGCCTGTGCCATCACACTCAACCTTTATTTCCATGCTTAATTTTGATCCTTTATATTGATATCATCTGCTGTGTTCCCAAGACTCCTCTGTCCCTGATGCAGGCTGCACATGGACTATGCAGCAAAAACTCACCTCCACTTTGCTGAGATCTGTAAAACTAGGGAGAAGCAGACTTTAGCCATGCCCCAAGGATCCCACAGTCCTAGGGAGAGACCCATCCTTCTCTATAGCCTCTGAGACAAGAGAAAAGATACGGGATGTCTTGATGGCTGGGAAGTGGTAGTGTTATGGGAATTTCAGGGTACCAAGAATCCAAGGTCATGTACACAGCACAAGAAATCCAGCTGAAGCTGGAGATCTGAGGCCAGGCAAGCTGATCTCTGAGTAGAGTAGGGAATGGAGCTGAGATGGAGAACAGTGAACCAAGAGATTATTGTAGTAAGGGACAAAATAAGGAAAGTCAGACTATCCTTCCTGGAGAACATGGGCCTCAAATTCACAGAGATCCACCTGCTGCTGCCTTCTGAACATTCTGACCTAAGGCGTGAGGTGCCATGCACAGAAAAGGGGCTTTGTTTGTTGCTGTGGGCCACAGGAATATCATAAGAACTCAGCTGGTTATGGCAAAGTCACTACCTGGAGGAATCAGGGAATTCCTCCAAAGGAAGCCAAATCCCAAGGAGTTTTTGGTGTAACTTGGCTTGTTATATATCAGTTGTCTTCTGTTATGAAAATCATGTGTGCCTTCATAGCTTTCCCAATCGACTTTTCCCTAAGAAGGGCTAACAGTGTGGACTGATCACTCTCTGGACATACACATTCCAGGTATTTGGAGAACTGCCTTAGGAAAGGCTTTCTCTGGAATCAGATTCTCCCTTGGCCACTTTCAAGGACTAGCAGTAATAACAGTCCACATGCAAGTCTCCTGATTTAAGATAAATTCCATAAGGAGACACCACCTAGGTCAGGTGGACGTTAAGTAATAGCTTTACACAATTCAGCTCGGATCCTCCTTTCTTACAGCCTTACTAACTTTATAGACCGCTAACTCCTTACCTAACCACTTCTAGGAATATTTAGATAACCTTCTGCGCTGACAGCTATGCTCAGCCAGAACTCCCAGTTCAAGCCTCCCTGTAATTATCATCATTGGCAGCATCCGGCCAGGTCCATCCCCAGATGGAGGAAAGTACCTTATCAGAGATAACTCCATACTTTCTAAGAATAGACTTAAGCATCCAGCCTACCTGTTTGAGAAGGCTTGGCGGATGTGCCAATTAAGCCTTACTTCCTCCTTTCCCAAACCTTACCTCCAGTTCCAGAGGCATCTAGCTGTACACAGGTTGCCTAGCGACTGAGCACACTTTCCCCCACCCTGCAGAAAAATGGCAGATAGCTTGAACAGATAGGAGCCACAGGAAAAAAAGAAGACAGTTTTATTTTCTCCCATTGACCTAGCAACTTATAGATTCTTAATACTTTCTAAGATTATAGTTGAGCACTTAAGAGCCCTCTTCTTAGATATTACCTGAATTTAGCCTTTAGTTAATCCATTTTCCCATTGGTCACTTCCCTTTGGGGTTGCAAATGGTAATTAATGGTTATTGCCTCCCTATGTGATTCTTATCACCCCTCCATTTGACCCTGGAAGCCTGGTTTTGCACTGCTAAGGGAATATTGCTTGTAAGTGTATGTATACTAGGACTCCCAGGGCACGAGAGGACAGAGAAGAGAAAAGAGAATGGAAGAACTAGATGGGTAAGAACTTGAGAGGAATGAACTGAGATGGGAAGAACTAGATTGAAGGGCTAGAAGAGAGGACAAGAGGAATGAGATGGAAGATGAGGAAGAGCCAGATGGGGAAGAACAAGATGAGGAAGAGCCAGATGAGAGAGAAGGAGACGGGAGAGGAGCTGATAGGGGAAAGAACTAGATAAATGTGAACCTAGAAGGGACAGAACTAGATGAAGGAATTAAGATAGAACCTAGAGGGGACAGTAGACAAATATAGAGAAATCAGGCAAGGAAGGAGCTAGGCATGAGAGCAGAATAGAAGCTGTGTAGAGAGAGAACTATCACAGAATAATAATAAAGTGTATGAAATAAGGAGTTTCGTGTACATAGATTCATTTCTTTTCATCAAAGATTAATTATCAGCTGGTTGTAGATTCTTCCCGGACCCTGGGAGGGGACTAATGAGAGGCTGGACCCCCATAGTCTTCTATAGTTTGTTTGTTTTTTGACAGCAAAACAGTATATTCTAAAAAGAAGAATATATTTAGAAATGGAGAGAAAAAAGATCATTGGAAGAAAACTCACAGTTTATGTGCGAAATAGCAGATTAGGTACAGCTGAAGAGAGAATCCATGAATTGGATGACTGTTGCAAAGGAAGAAGAAGAGATGTTGACTATGGAAGAAAAGTTAAGGAGTCTGGGAGGGAAAATGAAAAGTCCCATATACATCAAGTTAGAATTCCTGAAGGAGAAGAGTGAGGTGGGGCCAGAGGTGGGGTCATCATTTAGTAAGTGATAGCTCACAGTGTCTAAAACCGAAAAGAGACATAGAACCAGTTTTAAGATAAGGTCCAAGAGTGTCACATCGGTTAAATAAATGAAATATATTTGTGGGTTCATCAGAGTGAAACTGGACAAAGCTAAAGTCAAAAGATTTTCAAAATTGCCAGAGAGAGAGAGAGAGAGAGAGAGAGAGAGAGAGAGATCCCAGATGACAGTGTATTCAGAAGAAAACAAGGCTAGGTTAGCAGCTGGTTTACACAGGAGTAAGTGGGTGTCAGAAGATAATCAGAGAGGGTCTGAGAGATGGCTGGGTGGTTAAGGTCCCCTGTAACTCTAGCTCTAAGGGATCTGACGCCCTCTTCTGGCCTCTGAGGGTACAGAAACACACACACACACACACACACACACACACACACACACACACACACACGATTTCAAACTGTTTGGAAGAGTAATGTTCTGTTGTTTTTTATATTGAGTCATATTATGTAGCCCAGGCTGACCTCAAAGTCACGATTCTTCTACCTTAGTGTTCGGCACAGGGATTGCAGGTGTATGCCACTACATCAAGTCTGGAAAAAAAAAAAAAACCAGCAATTTTGAAGAGTAAAAAATATTGTATTATTTATTTTATTTTTATTTATAGGCCTTTATGCACAATTATTACTAGTCTGTTCTTGATTAAATGAGTGGATATGGAAATGCAGAAATGAAGGACTGACTATGTTTGCATGGTTTATCTCATAGTTGAAAAAAAGCCAACCAGGATGTTCCAGAACCTGTTCCATAATATGGAGTTCTGCAAGTCTTTGGTACACCTTCCTTCAGTGGGTAACTGTAGCTCCTCTCCCTGAGTGGGGACCACTGCTCCAGCCTCTTGTCGGCCATAATCAGAATGAAGCAGAAGTGATGATGGGTGACCTTGGAGACTGGGCTGTAGAAGGTACGGCATCTCCCTCTTTATTTTCATTTTGGGCCTCTTGTTCTGGGGGAGCCCCTCTTTGCACACTCAGGCTGGGAACACTGCCCCAGCATAAAGGATGCCCACCTACGCAGAGGAGAAACCACCGCCATGTCCCCTTTTAGTACACAGAATTCTCACGGGAGCCTGAGGTGGGTGCTCAGCAGTGACCAAAGCAGCCATCGCCTCACCTGGGTGCCTGGCTTCCCAGCCCTCATGTTTGAAATCACTCCACCAGAAGCACTGGCCTAGAGAGGCTTCCCTCTGCAGGGATTAGCAGTTAATGCAGATGATTACTGTCAGAGTTCTGAGAAAAGGTGTCTATTGAGTGCTCAGTCCTAAATGGGACATCTATACCTCCTTCCCCACCCCTCAGGGTGACACTGAGGAGGAGAGGCAGAAGGAACATAAGAGCCAGAAGATGGGGAGGATGCTGTGAAATGCTAATTTGGGGACATGGCACAGACATTGCACCCATGACCTCACTACAGCACAGGATCAAATCCATGAAATCAGTCAACATTCCAACCAGCAGCAGTAATTGGACACAGTGGCTTAGCAATTAAAAAAGGAGAGGACAGGAAGTGGGTATGGGGATATGTTGGGGTTCCCGGTGGGGAGCAGAAGCGGGGAGATGGAGATGAATATGATCAAGACACATTGATGACATGTATGAAATTGTCAAAGAATAAATAAAAACTATTTAAGGAAGGGCTAGTGAGATGGTGTGGTGGTCTGAATGAGAACGGTCCCCATAGGCTCATATATTTGCCTTCCTGGTCCCCAGTTAAATAACTGTTTTGAAGGATTAGGAGGAAGTGTGTCAGTGGGGGTGAGCTGTGAGCTTTCCAAAGCCCACACCAGGCGCTCTCTCTCTCTCTCTCTCTCTCTCTCTCTCTCTCTCTCTCTCTCTCTCTCTCTCTCTCTCTCTCTCACATCTGTCTGTCTGTCTCTCTCATATCTTTCTCTCTGTCTGTCTGTCTGTCTCTCTCATATCTTTCTTTCTTTCTTTCTTTCTTTCTCTCTGTCTGTCTGTCTGTCTCTCTCATATCTTTCTGTCTGTCTGTCTCTCTCTCCTCTCTCTCTCCTCTCTCTCTCTCTCTCTCTCTCTCTCTCTCTCTCTCTCTCTCATCTCTCTGTCTGTCTCTCTCTCTCATATCTTTCTGTCTGTCTGTCTGTCTCTCTCTCTCACACCTTTCTCTCTGTCTGTCTGTCTCTCCTCTCTCTCTCTCTCTCTCTCTCTCTCTCTCATCTCTCTTTCTGTCTGTCTCTCTCTCTACTCATTTTGCCTGCTGCCTGTGAATCAGGAAATAAAGCTCTCAGCTCTAGAGCCTTGTCTGCCTGCATGCCTCCATGCTCCCCACCATGATAATAATGGACTAAATAATGGACTTCTGAAACTGTAAGCAAGCCCCCAGTTAAATGATTTCTTTTATGAGAGTGGCCTTGGTCATGGTGTCTCTTTATAGCAACAGAACAGTGACTGAGACAAGTGGGTACCAGGAGTAGGGTATTGCCGTGACAGACTTGACCATGTTGCTTGTTGGAGGAATGTGGATTTTGGAACTTTGGACTAGCGGTTGAATACTCAAGTGGGGTTTACCGGGCCATCCTAGTAGGAGCCTATGTGATGGCTAGAGTTACATTTTAAGTTTAAATTACTGTGCTTAAGAGATCTATGAAACAAAACCTCTAACCTGTAAGCCTGACTTGCCTAAAGACAGATAACTTCCTGGAATTCTGGGGTGGTTTTTCATGTAAGATAACAAGCCACATGTTTTTGCTTCTATAAACAATCTTGATTGCCCCAACTACACAGGATATGCTTGATCACACATAGGCCAGGGATACATAGGCAGGAAATATGTCAGGGTATATGGTTGGCCCTGATTGGACAAAGGCAGGAAGTATGTAACCTTGTGAGTTTTGCCGTTATAAGCCCTTGAGTAATATATTTCAGCACCATATTCTGGGAATGCCTGATGTGGACCTAGACAGTGTCCATCATCCTGGCCAGTATTTAAAAAAGCTTCCTTCAAATTTGGCTGGAAAATTGCTGTGGTGGTCTTATTCTCTTCTGGTGCGATTAGCACATGGACAGTGATGCTGAGCGTGACAGGACAGTGGGGACACAGCTGTCAGTAACCTGTCAGTAAGTGTCAGAGTGGGAAATATTAGTAAGTGGCCTAGAGACCATTCTTGTGATATTTTGGCAAAAAAATATGGCTGCTTTTTGCCCTTGTCATAAAAATCTCTCTGAGGCTAAATTGAAGAGTTTTGGGTTGAGCATTGGTGGAGGAGATTTCTAGACTGCCTAGTATTGACCATGTCCTGTGGTTATTAGTGACCACTATTATGTAGGTCTACAATGAAAAGGAACAAGTTGAGCAAGGAAAAATGCAAAATGTACAGTTTGAGAAGAAAAGGAGCACCCAGAAGGGTAATGGATGTAAGTCCAGTGCTCAAGTAGATACAAAGTTTAAAGAAAAGCCGGATGCTAAACGGAGTAAAGGGAGTGGTGACCGCAGGGCAAGACCCCACCCACCTACGCTTCCGATCTGTGAAAAGGAACTAAAGGAAGGCTTAAGTATCACAGGAAATCACCAACAATCGAAAGTTTGTGCAAACGTAATCCAAGGAGGAGGCCAGGTTCCAGCCCCAGCAAGCAGAAGAACTTGTCAGCTTCAGCCACGCGATTCTGATTTTAGAGTCAAGAATACAAGACAGGGTTTGTGGAATCTCCCTCCACACCTAAGGAAAGTTGCTGAGGCCAGGCAGACAGAAGGAGAGCTCTGCATAAAGGAGAGGCTTCACTGTGTGAAACTGGAAAGGTGAAACCTGGGTTGTGTTGGATACCCCAAGATACTGGAGATGCCAGGGCTATGGGATACAGTGAGAGCTAAAGTTACGTTTTAAGTTTTAATTATATGACTAAAAGACCCATGAAACAAAAATGCCTCTAACCTGTAAGTCCCTTGCCCAAGGACAGATAGTTCCTGAAATGCTGGAGACTATTATTTGTGGGAGATAACAAGCCACATGTTTTCACTTGCCTAAACAGTTTGTTTAATGCAACTATACTGGATATGCTTGATCACGTCAGTGGGAGGTTTAAAAGGCAGGAAACACGTCAGGCTATGCTTGTCCCTGATTGGGCCTGATGGGAAATGCAGTGAATTTTTGCCCTATTTAAGCCCTGCAAACCATGACTCAGGGTCATTTCCCGGGAACCCAGACATGGACCTGGCCAGAGGCCATCCTCCTGGCCAGCATTTAACTAAAGCTGGCTTCCAGTTTGCCTTTAAACTGTGGTAGTGGTTTTATTCTCAACCAGTGGGGTTAACAGTACCTGCCAAGGGGAGCTGCTGATAGGGAGTGGAACCAGCTCAAGAAAGAGAAGCGTGCTGCAGTCAACAAAGCTGGGAAGAGTTGTTCTGAAGAGCGCTTCAACATCAGACGTGGAGATGCTGAATTTGGAGTTTGCCCAGCTGGTGTTTCTTGCTTTGGTTCAGTATTTCCTTCCTAGGCTCCCTTCCCTACAACGTATATTCTGTGCCATACTATTCTGGAAGTATGCAATCTGCTTTTGTGTGTGTGTGATCTGATTTTTTATTTTAATTTTATAGGGGGTTACAGTTGCTTGAATCTCAGAAGAGACTTTGAACTTTTAAACATTGTTGAGACTGTGATAGACTACCCGGACTTTTGAAGTTGGACTGAATGCATTTTGCATTATGATACGGCTACAAGCCTGTGGGGGCCAGGGAGTGAAATGTGGTGGTTGGAATGAGAATGGCCCCATAGGCTCGTGTATTTGTGTGAATGGTCCCTAGTTGAAGAACTTTTGGAGGTATTAGGAGGTGTGGCCATGTTGGAGAAAGTGTGTCACTGAGAATGGGCTTTGAGGTTTCAAAATTCCACTCCAGGTCCAGCCCCCACTCCTCTGCCTGCAGCCAGTGGATCAGGAAGTAAAGCACTCAGCTCCAAGGCCTATATGAGTGCCACCATGCTCCCCGCCATGATGATCATGGACTCACCTTCTGAAACTGTAAGCCAGCCCCAATTAAATGCTTTCTTTTGTAAGTGTTGCCTTGATCGTGGTGTCTCTCCACAGCAACAGACCAGTGACTGTCTTAGTTAGGGTCTCTTGCTGTAATGAAGCACCATGATGAAGCAATGGGGGAAGAGAGGCTCTTTTTCACTCATAGTTCCAAGTAGCAGTTTGTCTTAGTTAGGGTTTCTGTTGCTACAAAGAAATACCCTGACCACTGCAGCTCTTATAAAGGAAAGCATTTAATTGCGGGCTTTCTCATACTTTCAGAGGTTTGGTCCATTATTATCATGGCAAGAAGCATGGTGGTATGCAGGCAGACATGGTGTGGGGAGTAGCTGAGAGTTCTACATTCAGATCCACAGGCAACAGGAAGAGAAAGACACTGGGCCAGGCTTGAGATTCGGAAACCTCAAAGCCTACCCCCAGTGACACACTTCCTCCAACAAGGTCACACCTACTCTAACAATGCCACATGTCCTAATACTTTCAAATAATGTCTCTCCCTATGAGGCCAAGGGGGGCATTTTCATTTAAACCACCATACAGTTCTGCTGTTGTTTGTTTTTGCTCTTTTGGGGGCCCACCACCCAGCTCCCAAATAAACCACGCAAGGAGGCTTATTCTTAATTATAAACCTCTGGCCTTAGCTTGGCTTGTTGCTAGCCAACTTTACTTAACTTTAATTATCCCATCTAGATTTTGCCTTTGGGGTTTTACCTTTCTCTATTTCTGTATACCTTTCATTATTTCTTACTCCGTGGCTTGCTGTGTAGCTAGCTGGTGGCTGACCCTTGATAATCCTCTTTCTTCTCTGGTTACTCCCTCTTCCTCCCAGATTTCTCCTTCTATTTATTCTCTCTGCCTGCCAGCCCCACCTATCCTTTCTCCTGCCTTGCTATTGGCCATTCAGTTCTTTATTAGACCATCAGGTGTTTTAGACAGGCAAGGTATCACAGCTTCACAGAATTAAACAAATGCAACATAAACAAAAGTAACACACCTTAAAATAACATTCTACAACATAGTTCATCATCAAAAGAAGTCAGGGCAGAAACTTAAGCAGGTCAGAAACCTGGAGGCAGGAGCTGATGCAGAGGCCACGGAGGGGTGCTGCTTACTGGCTTGCTCTCCATGACTTGCTCAGCCTGCTTTCTTATAAAACTCAGGACCACCAGCCCAGGAATGGTACCACCCACCATGGGCTGGGTCCTCCCCCATCAATCACTAATTAAGAAAAGGTCTTTTGACGGGCCATGGTGGCTCATGCTTTTAATCCCAGCACTAGGAAGGCAGAGGCAGGCAGATCTCTGTGAGTTCAAGACCAGCCTGTTCTACCTTGGGAGTTCTAGGACAGGCTCCTCCCCCCAAAAAAGAAAAGAAAAGAAAAGAAAAGAAAAGAAGAGGAGGAGGAGGAGGAGGAGGAGGAGAAGAAGAAAAGCCTTTCAGCTGGATTTTGTTGTTGTTGTTTTGAGAGAGGGTTTCTTTGTGAAACAGTCCTGGCTGTCCTGGAACTCACTCTGTAGACCAAGCTGGCCTCAAACTCATAGAAATCCACCTGCCTCTGCCTATCAAGTGCTGGGATTAAAGGTGTGTACCACCACCACCCAGTTCAGCTGGATTTTATAGAGGCATTTTCTCAATTGAGGCTCCCTCCTCTCTGATGACTCTAGCTTGTGTCAAGTTGACATAAAACTAGCCAGTACAGTGACTAAGACAGATGGCTCAGCAGTTAAGATCACTTGTTACTTTTGCAAAGACCCTGAGTTCCATTCCTAGCACCCACATGGTGGCTTACAACCATCTATAATTCTAGTTCTAGGCGATCCAACACCCTCTCCGGGCCTCTGAGGGTACTGCATGTACATGGTACACATATATACATGCATGAGAACATCCATACACATAAAAATAAATACATCAGCTAGTGTGGTGGTGCATACCTTTAATCCTAGCACCCAGGAGGCAGAGGCAGGCTGATCTCTGTGAATTTGAGGCCAGCCTGGCCTACCGAGTGAGTTCCAGGACAGCTAGGGCTGTTACGCAGAGAAACCCTGTCTTGAAAAACCAAAATAAATAAATAAAATAAATCTTAAAACAAAAACGAACAAGCCAAAAAGAAGCATTAGGTAAAGCTGTAGCAGTCTGCTTCATGTCTGTAAGCCTCAGCTTCCCAGCCTCTCCAGGGACCCATAGAGACGCTGTGGCATCAGCCACTCAGCTCCCTGCAAACTCTCAGCTTCCACACCGCCCCTGAGCTGGCGGCATTTTAAAGATCATGGGGATATAAATCTCAAGGAACTTGCCATCTGTTTGAGGAGACAAGTCTTGGCCACGTGCCACCAGCAGAGGACATTTCAGGCCAGTACAGCCGTGGTGGCCTTTAAAGACATGGAGCCACTGGATGTGCTGAGAGGCTCTCAAAGCATGTCTCCCGACTGGCAGTGTATGACTTACATGGTAACTTGTCAGAACTGCATGTTCTCTGGCCATGGAAGGTCTGGGAGTCAACGCCTCTGGGTTCTGTGCTAAGTTGACATGTCCATCCAGGGTCCGTTCTGTTACCTCCCCCCCCCCTACGCCCCCCCCCCCACATATGTGTTTTAGGAGTTCAGCACAGAGGAACACATGAGGCCTGCAGGAGGAGCTGGGGTTGGTAGAGGGAGAACAAAGGGGATTTGAAGGAGGTGACGCAGGAGGGCTGGCGGGGAGGGAAGAGCCAAGCTGGGGCTTGTGCAGGCGTGGCCCCCAGTGCCAGGAGACACAGCAGACCTCAGGGAAGCCTCTGAGATGTCTGGGCTTTTTGTTTAGTTTTTAGACAGGGTCTCATGTAGCCCAGGCTGCCCTCAAACTCCCGATGTAACCGCAGAGGACCTTGAACTTCTGATCCTTCCGTCTCTACCTCCTGAGAGCTGGGATTACGGGTGTGCACCACCAATCCTTGTTTATATGGTGCTAAGGAGAGAACTGAGAGCTTCATGCACGCTAGGCACACTCCGCCAACGAACTACATCCCCAGTCCCCATGACAAGATTTTGAGGATCAGTGCGACAATGGATTTGTCAGCCGGAGTCTTCCTATGTCTCCCTGGGCTCCTAAGACAAATGCCTGTGCTCAAGGCAGCCTCCAAAGCGAGGAGACCCCTGCGAGGAGGCAGGGAGGTGGGAAGCAGGGGGAGTCGGGCCAGCACAGCAGGGCACAGGCCTCCCCGCCTGCCTAGGGCCTCTGGAGCCCCAGCCCAGCAGGGCCTGAGCTGCAGCCCCAGCCACACTCTGTACACAGGTATTGAATTATGAATGGATATTGCCCAGAAATAACTGCAGCTGTTATTGCCCCCTCCGCCCCGCCCCGCCCCACACGTGTGCCCTCCGCGGGGCTCGGCAAATCGATCGCGTTGTTTTAACACTGCAGGGTCATTATAAATAAGAGCTATCATTGTAACAGCAGGGCAGCGGGCCTGGGGAGAGGGAATCCCGCCCGCCAGCCAGGAAAGGGACAGACCCATCAACAGACAGCGCGTTCAGCTGCCCTCAACTTTCCCTTCTGTCTGATCTATTCCACCCGTCCCTATTAAATAACTAATTATTTAACATCTTTTAAAGCTTTGTTATGTATTGGAACAGGCAAGACACAAATGAGTGCTTTTAATAATATAAAAGCCCATTAGCTTCATTTACTGTTAATGTTAAAATAAACATGAGACAATTTAGATATACTATTCCAATTTCACGGAAACTTTGATGTTTTTCTTTTCTAGTCACATAATTAAGGGAAAAACTACTAATGATATTAAGTTTGTACAGTGTTAATGACAGAAACAGGCACAGGCTGAAATTGCAGCCATTAATACGGAAAAAATAAAATATTTAACAGGGGAGATAGATGAGCGCAATTTTAATAAACCAAAATGAAGAAAATTAATTCTAGAAAGTTCCCTAGTCTTTCACACACTACCATTACACAAGCTGTCTCATGCATTATTTTTGTGGTCTGGGTTATTTATTGGTGGTCCAGAGGAATGTCCTGGGTTTTGCGTATTGTTCTGTGGATGGTAAAGATTTTTCCTTTATTTGTTTTTCTCCCGCCGTCCCCTCTGCCACTCTGCCTCAGATTGAAATGGCTTTATTTACAGTGAACGTTTCAGCAGAGGGCCCTTGCCAGCAACATGGAGGGGAGACACGGGACTGGGGTGTGGTAGTCTCGGGGTCCCACAGCGAGCATTGACCTCCAAGAGCTAAGTGGCCCGAGGTTGGGGTGGCTACAGAGGTGACAGCCAGCTGTTGAGGCCCCCTGGTGTGTGAGTGGTGACATCCATCTGATGGGTCTTCAGCACTCCATTGTGGTGGTCAAAAGTTTCCTGGGGACAGGTCCTGTTGTCCAGTTTGCCACTTGTCGTGGGTGGCATGGTACCCCCAGGCCTTCTGAATGAGATCACAGCTGGCGATTTAGTTAACTTCTCAATGCTGTGATAAAAATAACCCAACAAGAAGCCACCTAAGGCAGGAAGACTTGTTTCAGCTCATAGTTCAAGGAGATACAGTCCACTGTAACAGAAAAGCCGGGGGGTGGAGGGTGGGGGGTGGGAGGTGGGAGGTAGGGCTACTGGGCTCCATCTCTAGGCAGGAAGCAGAGAGGCAAATTCTAGTGCTCAGCCTTCCTTTTGCTCAGTCCAGGACTGCATCCCATGGGACGATTCTGCACACATTTAGGATGGATTTTCTTCCCACCTCAGTCTAACCTAATGTAGGCGATGTGCTTCCATAATGATTCAAAATCATATGGAGCTGACAGTCAGAAACAGGGCCATAGCAGGGATAACTGAGGATGGAGATGGGAGCAGAGGATGGGCTCTGAATCCAAGGATGGTGTCCTTATGAGAATCAGAAAGGACAGAGACACTGAGAAAGGGTGAGAGAAGATAGTAAGATGGAATCAGGCTTGAGTGAGGCTGCCGCGAGCCAGGGACCTCACCAAAAAGAGGCAAGGAAAGCCGCCTGCAGAGGCGGCACAGCCCTGTGGACGCTTGGATCTCAGATCTTCCAGCCTCTAGGAATGGGAGAGGATAAACCTGAGTTGTTTTTGGCCACTAGGCTTGTGGTAATTGTCACGGCAACCCAAGAAACTGTCAAAAAGCAGCACTGTGGATCTGAGTTTTGTATCTACAGTACGAAACCACAAGCGTCAGCGCAGTACTGTTGCCAAGGGAACAGATAACAAGGCAGACCCAGACCTGTGAGGAGAGGATGGGCAGGCCATGCAGGATGTCCTATGGTGACAGAGCTGTGCAAAAAAAGATTCTTTCGGCAGCAAGAGGACAAACAGGGGGCTGGCAAGATGGTCCAGTGGTTAAGAGCATGTACTCTTCTTGCAGAGGACCCAAGTTCGCTTCCCAGCATGGCTCATAAACACTCGTGACTCCAGCTCCAGGGGAGCCAATGTTTCTGGCCTCTGAGGATATTTGTACTGATATTCACAAGCCTACACACACACACACACACACACACACACACACACACACACACACACACACGCTTACACATAATTAAAAGAAATAGGAGGAGGAGGAGGAGGAGGAGGAGGAGGAGGAGGAGGAGGAGGAGGAGGAGGAGGAGGAGGAGGAAAAAACAGCAAGATGTACAGCTCAGAGAGAGAATGGGTTACTCCATTAGTGGATTACTGGATCATTAGGATGCCTTTGTCCCAGGGTTACTCTGTTAGGGGATTACTGGGTCCCTGTGGGGATAGCTTTGTTACACAAACACACTCTCTGGCTTTCTTGCTCAGTTATGTCCTGGGATGGCTTCCGCCATGTTATAAGGTAGCAGAAGACCCTCACCAGATGTCAGAACTATGCTGTTAGACCTCTCAGCCTCCAGATCCATGACATAAATGTACCTCTTTTCTTTATAGATCACCCAGTCTGAAAGTATGTTGTTATAGCAACAGAAACCAGACATAGTCCTACCTCTGCCCTGCTGGTCTTTGTCCGCACACTCAGAGCCGGAGGCCTTCACCAGCCACACAGTGCCTCCTCTCAGAGGTCTGCCCTCCACTGCCCCAGACTCTTCTCAGTTCTGTCAGTCATTCCAGCTGTTTCCCTTGTTCCCTCAGCCCTAAAAGTGCCGTGTGCTTCCAGCTGTCACTGCCTCTCTCTGTCCCTTATCTTGACCAGGGAACATTCTTTATACCCGGCTAGCATGACTGATGGTGCCTGGCGCTGCATGGGCCCTGACCTGTAGTGTTGGGGTGGCTGTGTGATTCCAAATGACAAATGTTAATGTCTAGGCCCAGAGTAGAGAAGGCCACTTTCCCCATGTCTATATCTTTATCTACCCAGAAAACAGTCTTTGAGCTCCCTGGCAAAATTTCCCTCACAGGCCACCGCCCAGAGTGGCCTCCATGGCTCCTCCTTATAACACCCAGGGAGGACAATGGGTGTGCCCTGTTTGTGCAGGGCTCCCGCAGGTGGTATAGGAAGTGGTGGCTCCTATGGGTGGTACCGGGAGGTACCACGCTAGAAGGATATTCTTCCTTCAGCAACAACTCCCCAGCCAAAGCTTCCCCATGCACAGCTTCCCTGGGACCACAGCCTCCAGCAGCCTGGCCCCCCCAGTGCCTCAGACTCCAGCTCAGTCTCCCCGCACCCCCCCCCCCCCCCCGCCGGCCCTCCTCCTCAGGGCTTCCTCTTAGTGCATCTTTACCCATGCCCTTGGCTTTGCTTTGTGACGAGGCTGAAAAGTCCCTGCACACAGCTGTGGACTGTGCAACCCTTCAGTGCATACCCAGAGGGGGCTGATTGTGGACAGCAGCCGCGGAGCAGGGGATGTGACCCAGGGAGCCAGTGGGGACCTGTGGGGAAGAAGAGTGGCGGAGAAGCCGCCGCTCACCGAGTGCCACCTTTATTGAGACATATGGCAAATACTATCCACCTCCATCTTTGGGGTGACCTTCAGGCTATCATATTGGATTGATAAGCATTGGAGGTTCAGAGATGTTGAACAAGGTCACAGGGATGGTAAGATACAGAGCTGGGATTTGAAGATCGTTCTTTCTGGCTACCACAGTCTTGTGGATTCAAATATGCTCTAACCTGGACTCCGAAAGCCTGCCTGTAGTCAGGTTCTGCAGTATAAGCCACTGGGAAACTAAGTCACTGAGCTGAAGATAATTTTTAGGTCATGTGTTTATTTTCTCTCTCTGTTGGCAAACTGAGGCTCGGAGCAGAGAAATGACTTGCCCAAGGCTGTGACAGAGTCAAGACCAGATCCTGGGTCTGGGTGACATGGAGGTCCAACCATTCTCTCTGTTCAGACTTGAGGGGGACAAGAAAGCTCCATGGCTTGACTGATCAGCATGGCAGGGCCTTGAGCTCTGTCTGGAAGGCGTTGTGTAGCTCTTTCCTCCAGGAAGGACATGACTTTTACCCTCTTGAGTCAGAAGCTGTGATCACCTGCAGGAGACCCTTGTGATGTGGGCCCATTCCTTCCCTAGTGGAGGGGAGTAGGACTCACAGCATTCACAAGGGAGAGAACCCCATAAAGTTGTCTAAGAGCCACACAACTGCCTGGGAAGAGAGACTCCAAGGATGTAGCTGCGTGTGAGCTGCCCAGGAGACTTCTGGATGATATAGCTGCCTTTGAATCAGCTGTGTTTTGTAGTACCTCCAGTACATGCTTTGGCTAACCAAGCTGGGATGGAGTCCTTCCCTGCCAGTACCCTCTCTATTTGCAGTGAATAGCTGTGTCTTTATGTCTCCCCAGGAAAAGCCATCCTCCAGAAAGGAAAGGAACTTCAGTAAATGCCCATTTTGTGCCAGGCAATAGCCACCACCTCTCAGCCCCATGGGTCAACTCCATTTTACAGCGATGGGAAAAGGGCAACAGTCTTCGGAATGAGCAGAGAGTGATGATGGATAGATCTAGAACACTGTTGTCTCCAACAGAACACCTTTCTGGCTGCCTGTGCCTTATATTCCCTCTGGGCTACTTTACAATGTGTGCAAATGACTCTTGGCTGTAGATGTAGAGATGGGAATTAATATGGCCTGTTAGAATGCAATTGACTATCGCCCCGAGGACACTCCTACCCTAAGTTGATCCATTTCCAGTTGCCTGTGTGAGCATGCTCTTGAAATTCTCATTTGAACCAGTTTTTAACACCTTACCAGTTTTCTCATTAATGAGTTCAATAAAATGTTTTTGATGCCTGTGTGTCTGTGTGGTGGTTGGAATGAGAATGGCCCCCACAGGCTCATGTATTTGAATGCTCGGTCTGCAGCTGTAGAACTGTTTGGGAAGGATTGGGAGGTGTGGCCTTGTTTGGAGGAGGTGTGTCACTGCAGGTGGGTGTCTTAGTTAGGGTTTCTATTGCTGTAAAGAGACACCATGACTGCAGCGACTCTTATAAAGGAAAACATCTAACTGGGACTGACTTACAGTTTCAGAGGTTTAGTTCATTTTCATTATGGCGAGATACATCTTGATCCATAGACAGCAGAAGGAAAAACTGTGTGCCGGGCATAGCTTGAGCATATATGAGCCCTCAAATCCTGCCCCCACAATGACACACTTCCTCCAAAAGGCCACACCTCCACACCTTCCACTCCTGATGGGCCAAGCATTCAAACACAGGAGTCTATGGGGGACCATGCATATTCAGACTGCCACAGTGGGCTCTGGGGCCTCAAAAAACCCGTTCTCAGTTAGCGCTCTCTCTCTCTCTCTCTCTCTCTCTCTCTCTCTCTCTCTCTCTCTCTCTCTCCTGCTTGGGGTCAGATGTAAGCTCTCAGCTACTGCTCCAGAGCCAGGCCTGCCTGCCAGCTGCCATGTTCCCCACCGTGATGGCCATGGACTCACTCTCTGAAACTCTAAACCCTCATGAACTCTACCTTTCATAAGTTGCCTTGGTCATGTGTCTCTTTACAGAAAGAGAAAAGTAACTAAGGCAATTAAGACAATCTGTATATTTATTTATATTAAAGTAGATTTTTTTTTTTAATCTTTTAAGAGTGATTCCTTGGGGCTTGAAGGATGGCTCAGCAGTTAAGTGCACTTCTTGCTATTGCAGAGGACCCAGGTTCAGTTCCCAGCATCCCCATGGTGACTCACATCAGTCTGTAATTCTAGTTCTAGGGGATCTGAACCAAACTCTTCTGGCCTTTATGGACATTGCATACACACGAGAAGCTTACAAGCATGTAGGCAAACACTTGTACACATAAAATAAAAATAAGTGAACCTTTTCAAATGATTCCTTAACATAGATGATAGAACACAACTCACTTACCGCCACAGTTTTTAAGGACTACAGTCTTGTAAGTTCTGTATTCCTACCTCTCACCCCAAACCCAGCTTCAGGTCTGATTGACAAGAGTCACAGCCATGCGGCTTCTTTAGCTTTTCAAAGCCTCTATTTTCTACCATCTACTGAGGACCTAAATTCTACCCTCCTTGTCCCAGGGACTCACTAGAGCCCTGTCTATGGAAGCACTCTGGGAAAGAGGCGAGCCCCCGCCCCCCCCCCCCCCCCCCCCCCGCAACACGTGAGCACAGAGGCTCTGTGACCTCTTTCAAGCCATTCAGTCCTGTACTGGCGCACCCCTTGGCTAATGCAATTGCCTCCCTACCAACCTTCCTCTTCCTCCTCCTCCTTCAGATTCATTTATTTTTACCTGTATGTGTGTGTACCTACTTGTCTGTATGTGCACTGTGTGCATGCAGTGCCCCTGGAAGCCAGAAGAGGGCATCAGATCCCACGAAATTTGAGTTACAGACAGGTGAGCGGCCATGTGGGTGCTGGGAACCTAATCTGGGTCCTCTGAAAGAGTAGCGAGAGCTTTTAATTGCCGAGCCGTCTCACCAGGCCTGCAGTTACAGTTCTTGGCATCGCCCATCCTTATCTACAGCCTATACGCACAAGTGCACAAGGTAGGACAGACCGTCAAGTACCTCAGAGAGGTCAAGCCTTTGCTACAATTTGGATCTTGAGTGTTGAAGGCTTGGTTACAGTCTGTGGATCCTTTAAGAGGTGGGCCTGGCAGAAGAAAGTTAGGTCATCAGGAATGCAAGCTCCTAAAGGGAATAGCAGGATCCCAGGTACTTCCTATCTCCCTTTTGCTTCCTGGCTGCCAGGAAGCCATGTCTTCTACTGTATGCTCCCACTATGGTGTGCGGCTTCTTACAGACCCAGATGCCCATGAGGCTAAGAAACTCCAACCTGAAATCTCTGAAACCATGAGCTGAAACAGACCTTTCTACTCTTTAAGTTGATTTCTCTGAAGTACTTGTCCTAGTGCTGGGAAGCTGGCTGACAGTCTTCATGTGATTGTGCCTGCTGGGTTCATACTCACTCCAGCTATGGAGAGAAGTGGGTAGGAAGTTTGAATGAAGGCAGTTCCGGCCCCTCTCCCATGGTCCTCTGTGGGGATCACCCAGGACTGGTGGGGGCCAGGCTTCTCTCTCTGCCCTTGTTTTCTTCGCTGAATCCTTCAGCCAGGCCAGAGCAACTGTCAGTTCTTCTTCAGCTGAAGATGCTTTCCCACCAAGAGCTGGGCCAGTGCAGGTGCACTATGGGAAGGTTGTCATAGCATCTTGCCTTGACTCTTACGCACTTTCCCAGCAATTTACAGGTGTGATTCTGGGACCTGCTCCTTTGGGTGTTTCTCCAGGTGACTTGCACCTTTGGCTCAGCCAGATGAGCCAGGTCTGGAGTGAGAGCAGAGGGCAGCTCTGGTCTCCACCTGCACCTCTATGGGGCAGCCCTGGTCCCCACCTCCACCCTCAATGGGTCAGCCCTGGTCCTCACCTCCACTCTCTATGGGGTAGCCCTGGTCCTTACCTCCACCCTCTATGGGGCAGTCCTGGTCCTCACCTCCACCCTCTATGAGGCAGCCCTGGTCTTCGCCCCCATCCCCTATGGGGAGGCCTGGTCCCCACCCTCTATGGGGTAGCACTCCACATAGCCTCAGGGCCAAAGCCTGTAAGAGACACTAAATCCAATGTCAGACCAGCTACAAGGGATCAGAATCACTTAGGGGCCTTCAAAAGTTCAGGCTGGGGCTGGCAAGGTGGCCCAGAGGGTAAAGGGTCTTGCCACCAAGCCTAATGACCTGAGCCTCATCCCTGAGACCCAGTGGAAAGAACTTACTCCCACAAATTATTCTCTGATCTCCCACATGCATGCCATCACAAGAAGCACCTCAATAAATAAGTAATCAAAATTAAAAGTTCAAGCCGAAGGATCCTCCCCCGACATTAAATCAGGCTTGGAGGGTTCAGGCACAGCAAGGTGTATTTTTTTAAAGCCTCCTCCAGGGACTCTTTTAGAGAGATCTCTTTATGACTGAGGAGAAACTTGTGGCACAGATGGTTCCAGTCAAGTTCAAGGTCACACTGGCTCCGGGAGTTGGCATTTTCTTGGGGTGAGGCTGCTGCAGGGGGTCCGAGGCACAGGGAGGGAAGCACTGTGCTGCATTCCAGAGCAGAGCTGGCTGTGAGCAGCCAGAAAGAGTGCCAGCCTGGCTGAATGGATAATTAAACAGACAGCAAGACGGCATGCGGCCTCCACCCCTCCCCCAGCTGGCTGGGGGATAATACACCCTCCTGTCGTCAGAAGGAGCAGGAAGAAAAGCAACTGGACCTGGCTGCTGGCCATCTCACAATATTGCTTTTGTAAACAAGTTGAAAAATCCAATAACTGTAAAACTTATGGCGTGTCCTAAAAAGTCTGTCTCCATTTTCCCCATACATGGATGAGTGTTTCCAACTCAAGTTGTTCTAATTAAACAGTTCTATCCCTTCGGCGGCTAGGCTGTCCTCCAGGAGGGTCCATCATGCCTGGGGCTGAGGGTGGCCCTGTGGTAGAGGGCGCAGCCATGACGGTTTCCTCATGATGAGTAACTGGGCTGTCTTTCTGGGACTCACAACTCCTCCAGAGAATAATCCAGCTCCGACACAGAGGCAAAGTGGGGTTCCTGCTTAGAGAACCTATGATGAGAAGAGATCGCACCACACACACACACACACTTACACACTCTTAGTACTCTCAGGCACACACTCACACAGAGATGCTCACAAACTCACCCACTCACCCCACCATAGTCACACTCACACATAGACCATGCCCATAATCTCACCCTACACTCACACACACTGCCCTCCAGTAACAACCCCCTACATATAACCCTATGGATTGTTCCATGCACATACACGGTCCATATCCCCACTCAAACATTCACACACATTTTCATTTATAATCATTCTGCACACACATCACACACACACACACACACACACACACACACACACACACACACACACACTCATATACCTTCATGCACCCTAACATTCACATTCAGACTCATATACACTCATGTTGTCTACACATTCACACTCACAATTATATGCACTCATGCATCCCCCACACATGCACTACATGTACTTACAATCTTACTCCTGCCTGCACACACACACACACACACACACACACACACACACACACACACACACTTTGACAAGGCACCCACAAGGAAGGAGCTAAGTACTCAGGAGCCACCCCTGACATATGTTACTAGGGGTCTTTGTGTGGAAATCACAGACACTCAGGGTGGCAGGATTCCCAAGGCCACCTAGTCCCCAAGCCAGCTCTCACTTCTGTCCCTCTGCCTGGAGCTGAGCTACCCTCACATGTGAGAGCCCAGTCCTCTGCAGGGATGCCCCAATTCAGGCACTGGGAGCAAGTTTCGAGCAGTCCAACTAGCCGGCCACAAGCCTGCAGGCTCCCAAGGCCACCATCAGCCCTGGAGATTTGCTTGGGAGATTTCCACATCCCAGGAAACAATATCAATTAAAGACTTATTTTATTAGTTATGTGTATACTTGCGTATCTATGCACATGTATGCACATTTGTGTGTGTAGGTGCCTGGGGAGGCTCAGAAGAGGGCATCAGATTTCCGAGGAGCTGGAGCTACAGTCAGTTAGGAGCCACCCCACATGGGTCTTGGGAGCAGAACTGGAGTCCTCTGAAAGAGCAGCAAGGGCCCATAATGCTTGAGCCATCTCTCCAGCCCTAAGAAAACACTGTTCTAACCATAATGGCTTTTTAAGAAGCCGTGGTCAAATTCACATGGTGTGGAATTTACATTGTAACCATTTTGAAGGGTCTGTGGAGAGTGTTAAGTCCACGTTGCTGAGTAACCAGCATCCACCTTGCTTCACTTTCCAAACCTGACAGGTGTGTCCCTGAACATCTCCATCTCTCCATTCCTCATCTTGTCCTGCCTTCTGTCCTATGACTTTGCCTGGGATCCAGGGACTAGGGCCCAGCCCAGCCCCTAAGAGATAGGCCTATACCAAGAGCCACGACTGTGGCCAGACCTGACAGAAAAGACCTGTGCACCTACAGTTCAGTTGAATACCTGTGGGACCATGCTGTAGAATATTATTTTAAGGGGTGTAACGTGTTTATGTTACATTTGTTTACCTCTGTGAAGCTGTGTTACTCTGTCTGTTTAAAACACCTGATTGCTCTACTAAAGAGCTAAACGGTCAATAGTGAGGAAGGAGAGGGAAATAGGCGGGGCTGAAAGGCAGAGAGGATAAATAGAAGGAGAAATTTGGGAGAAGGAAGGAGAGAGATCTAGGAGCCAGAGAAGGAGGAGGACTCCAGGGGCCAGCCACCCAGCTACACAGCCAGCCACAGAGTAAGAGTAAGATTTACAGAAGTAAGAGAATGGGAAAAGCCCAGAGGCAAAAGGTAGATGGGATAATTTAAGGAAAGCTGGCTAGAAACTAAGCCAAGGTAAGGCCAGCTTTATAAGTAAGAATAAGTCTGTGTGTGTGTGTGTGTGTGTGTGTGTGTGTGTGTGTGTGTGTGTGTGTGATTTATTTGGGAGCTGGGTGGTGGGCCCCCAAAAGACCAAAAGAGCTAAAGTCCATAACCAACTAACAACAGGGCCAGATGAGGAGCCCAAGACTCATCAGCAAGTCTGTAGTATCTTGCTGCAGCACCTAAGTACAATTCCTAGAACCTTGTAAACAACTCAGTGTGATGGTAAGACAGGGTGGGTGGACTCTGAGACTTGCTGGTCAGCCAGCCTAACTGAATTGTTGAGTTCTACATAAAAATGAGAGCCCCTGTGCCTGGAGAGGTGGCTCACTGGTTAAGAGCACTGGCTGCTCTTCCAGAAGACTCTGATGCAATTCCCAGCACCTGCAGATGGCTGTCAACTATCTGTAACTCCAGTTCCAGGAGGGTGTAGGAGGGGATCCTACACCCTCTTCTGGCCTCTGTGGGTACCAGGTGTTACATAATGCATAGACATACATGTAGGTGAAATACCAGTACACATAAAATAATTTAAAGATGATGAGGAAATCCTATCTCAAAAAAACAAGGTAGATGGTACCTGAGAGATGACACAGAGGTTGGCCTCTGGCCTACATACACCACACACCACACACCACACACCACACACCACACACCACACACCACACACCACACACCACACACCACACACCACACACCACACACCACACACCACACACCAGAGAGAGAGAGAGAGAGAGAGAGAGAGAGAGAGAGAGAGAGAGAGAGAGAGAGAGAGAGAGAGAGAGAGAGAATATATTAGGGGAAAGGAGTCACATTTCCCCCAAAGCTTTGGAGTCATCCAGAACTAGCTTGAGACATTAAACTTTTTCACTGATGGACCAAGGAGAATTGGACACAAAGGAACCAAGGACAGGAGATACAGGGAATGAGTCAGAGGAAGGTTCACCCACAGAGGCAGGTACCGTCATCCCATGGTGGCAAAGAAGGGCTTAGCAGAATCCTCAGAGTCTGAGATGTGGGCAGGACACAGTGATCTAGACTGCTAGAAATGAGACCAGGCAGCAGAAACCCGCACAAGCTGAGAGATGTAAACGCTAAGACAAAGGATGCCATCTCAGGCTGAGTTGAGGGAGGATAGGATTGAGCCTGAACTGTGGTCCGGGAACCCAGGGGCCAGGCAGGGACCGGGTCCTGCCACTTCAAATCGGAGTGACCCTGGTTGAGTCATCCTCTGAGCCCTCGGGGGGGCCTAGGATGCTACGGAGCTGTGCTTGACTGGGCAGGCTTTGGCTGTCACCCACCCCAGGGTTCCTAGGTCCCTTCTCCTCCGGGCCCTTCCCCCACTCCTCTGCCCCAAGGAGGGAAACCCATTTCCCCAGGAACAGCTGTGCTTCCTCAACAAACAAATGTCGCCTTAAAACGTCTCTGAGGAAGAGCGGGTGGTAATGAGTGAACATCTGGCCAGCCCCACACTCCCGGGTTTGGCGGCTCTGGAGCCTGCCAAGTGACTAACTATTCCCTAATGTTCACTGCGTCCTGGCACCTGCTCTTCCCAATCAAGCTCGTTCCCTGGTGCTCCATTAAGATCAGATGCAGGCTGGGTGCTGGGAGGGAGAGCATGGGCCTGGGGCCTCGGCCACTCCACTTCCCGAGACTGACAGCAAGCAGGCTGTCTTCCGGAGCTGCATGGCTTCACTCCATTCATTCATTCATTCATTCATTCATTCATTCATTCACCGGCTCACTCACCCAGCTCCATACAGCGAGTGGCATGCCCTTCTCTCAGGATGCCCCCGTCTCCCAGGAAGACACCAGCTCTAAAATGGGCACCAGGCAAATTCCATCTCTAAAGGGCCAGGGAAAGGCTATGTGGTCCCTGCCACAATTCTGCAGACTTGGTGTGTGTGTGTGTGTGTGTGTGTGTGTGTGTGTGTGTGTGTGTGTGTGCATGCATGGGTCAGCATGTACACATGACGGGGTCAGAGGACAACCCCAAGCCTCCTCTTTTATGTGCCCTCTATCTTTTGTTTGAGACAGGTCCTCTCACTGACCCGGTGGTCCTCCAAGAGGCCAGGCTCGCTGGCCAGCCAATCTCTGGGGACTCTGCCTCCTGCCTCACAGGGCTGGGATTAAAGGTGTGTGCCATGAGTCCAGCTTCTCCCAGGGGGTGACGGGATCTGAACTTCGGCCCTCATGCTTGCGAGGCAAGCACTCTCCCAGCCTGCACGTTTGGTTGTGTGTGTGTGTCAGCAGCCACAGCCGAAACATCGGTTACTGAGACCAGCTACCTTCTAATGAGCCTGTGTCCACAACAGTGCTGGCTGGGCTGGCGTGGGACAGGGCTGGGAAATCTGCTTAGCACAGACAAGACCCGGGGGTCATCCCTGGTACCGAAAAGAAGACAGAAAGGTGGAAGCCTTAGTCTATGGTGATGTCTGCTGTTCCCTGATACAAGACAGCACCCTGAGAGGAGGTGGCCAAGTCATCTTGAGGTATCTGTGGTGACTGGCCCTTTGTACTGTTCTGCTTGGGCCCTAACCTGTCTCCCTGAGGCACACAAGTATTTATACCAAGGTGGCTTCTGACCTACGCTGGGCCATGCAGAGTCTGTCCCCAGTCCTGGGTTTGGGCTGAGGGTGGACATAGACATGATCTGTCTTTTCCTCCTGGATGGAGACCCAGATCTGGCATGGGGAAAGCAGCAGATGGAGATGCTGTGAGTGTTTGGTGCCCTCTCTTTTGTGTGTTGAAATCCTTCCCTCTGGTGTGATGGTGGAGGAAGAGGTTAGATCAGGAGGGTAGGGCTCCAGGACTGAGGTCTGCACCTTCATAAGAGTCTCGGTTTGAAGTTGAATGGAGCAAGCCAGGCGGAAGGGATGGAAGGGACAGGCTGCCCGGCATGCCAACGACCTTTCAGACCGGACCATCCCACCATCAACCCTGCCTGCACCTCAGTTCCCAGGGGCTACTTAAAAATCCCCTTTGTGTTCTAATGGCAGCGTTGGTATCACCACGTGAGGCGTTCTGCACCATTCTGCCTTTGCCCTGCACTCAGGCAGCTCATTGGGTTTGGGGCTGAGTCTTGTCCTGGTGGCAACATGTATATGCAAGTTATGCCCTTACCTTCCTAGCAACAGGTAGGCAACACAGCAAAGGAGTTGGTCATCTGAAGTCCTCACTTTAGCACGGTAAGGGGCATATACACTACAGAGGAGCTGAGGGCGTAGGAAGAGGCTGGGGGAACCTGGAGCTCGACTCAGGAGGGATCCTTTGTGTCCTTAAAGAGTGAGGGGGATTTGAATGGGCATAGTAATAAAAGGGAGATAGCGTGTGTAGAAAAGTGTATATATATATGTATATATATACATACATATATATATATGTTTAAGTTTCATTTATTTTTATTTTATGTGTTTTGCTTGTATGTCTGTGCACCTTGTGCATGCAGTGCCCGTAGAGGCCAGAAGAGGGCAACAGATCTCCTAGAACTGGAACTGCAGGTGGCAGTGAGACCCCATGTGGCTGCTGGGATGGCATCCTGCGGTGGGATGTTCTCTATGCTGTAAATGTGTTGCTATGATTGATTGAAAATAAAATGCCGATTGGCCAGTAGCCAGGCAGGAAGTATAGGTAGGACAAAGAGAGAGGAGAATTCTGGGAAGTAGAAGGCTAAGGTAGAGAGACGCTGCCAGCCGCCACGATGAGAAGCAGATGTTAAGATACCGGTAAGCCATGAGCTACGTGGCAACTTACAGATTAATAGAAATGGGTTAATTTAAGATATAAGAACAGGGGCTGGAGAGATGTCTCAGCGGTTAAGAGCACTGGCTGTTCTTCCAAGGGTCCTGAGTTCAATTCCCAGTAATCACATGGTGGCTCACAACCATCTGTAATGAGATCTGGTGCCCTCTTCTGGCCTGCAGACATACACACAGGCAGAACATTATATACAGAATAAATAAATAAATCTTTAGAAAAAAAAGATATAAGAACAGATGACAAGAAGCCTGCCATGGCCATGCAGTTTATAAGTAATATAAGTCTCTGTGTGTTTAATTGGGCCTGAGCGGCTACAGGAGGTGAGTGGCCACAGGAATACTCCAGTTACAGCATCCCTGGTCCTCTAGAAGAGCAGCCAGTGCTCTAAACCCTGAGTCATCTCCAAGCTCTGAGCCTCACTCCAGTCCTTCTGAGTCAGGAAAGGAAGTCTACGTTCCCCAGTACCCTCTGCTTCCTCATCCAGAAACCTCCCATTCCGTGATGATATGCCTTTGCCTATTTCTCCCAAGGGCCTCTGCAGCTAGCCATGTGACGTACTTTTGACCAATGAGAAGATAGCAGAAGTATTCCTTAGAAGCTGCCAAGACGTCGGGGTTCCAGTCACCTTTACTCTCTGTTTTCTCTTCTCTCCTGCCTGCAGTGTGGCTGTGGTGCCTGGAAGGGCTGCAGATGTGAGGACAGAAGTTACCTGTTTATGAGGGCAGGGCAGGTGCTAGGAGGAGGCTGGGCTTCTGCACGTCTGAGCCACCCGTGCCGACCATCTCCTGATTCTGGCCGCTGCCGGGAGAGGTGGCTCTCTTGCAGCTTAGTACACTCCTCAGGCAGTGGTTCAAGGTAAAAGGATCAAATAACTGTGTCTGCCAA
This sequence comes from Peromyscus maniculatus bairdii, assembly GCF_049852395.1. Classification (NCBI taxonomy): domain Eukaryota; kingdom Metazoa; phylum Chordata; class Mammalia; order Rodentia; family Cricetidae; genus Peromyscus; species Peromyscus maniculatus. The sequence continues at coordinate 61,220,884 of NC_134858.1, read as the reverse complement.
GTCTCGCAGTCAGCGACCCACAGAATGGGCTAAGATGGCCTTCAAGAAATTTTAGCGTGAGGACAACTGCGCCACTAGACGCTTCCCTAGTGTTTCTCTGCCAACAGCACTCCCACCGCTTGAGGACACCAATGGGCTCCCCGTGGAGCACATTTGGGAATAAGCAATAGCAGAAAGGGAAGAAGGGAGGCCTGGGTTGGGATGCTGTGTGGCTTCAGGCATATTCCTGAACCTCTCTGAGCTCCAGTCCATAGAATGAAGACAGTTGGTACAGATTAAGCTTATGCTAAGTCTTTACTGCTTACACCTTTGAAAACTCTTGAGACCCATGCTGGGTGTATCCTTGACCACACAGAGATCTGCCTAGCTCTGCCTACCAAGTGCTGGGATTAAAGGCGTGCACCATGAATGCCCAGCTCTGCTATGGCTTACTATTAGCTCTGACCCCCCAGGCAACTTTATTTATTAACATACAAATAAAATCACATTTCAGTACAAATAAAATATCACCATAGAATTTTATTTTTAAAAAATTCTTTGGCAAACATATAACTGCCATTTATTAAAGAAGAAAGGAAATTTATACCAATGGGGCAGATGTTCTTGTTTGTTTCTACAGGAAAAATGGAATCTTTGTTTGTTTTTTTGTTTGTTTTTATTTCTATATCCCAACCAAAGTTTCCCCTCCCTCCTCTCCTCTCAGTCCCTCCCCCCACCTCCTCTGCCCTCACCTCCTCTGCCCCTATCCACTCCTCCTCCTCTGTTTCTCTTCAGAAAAGGGCGGGCCTCCATGGATGTCAGACAGCCATGTATATCAAGTTGCAGTGAGACTAGGCACCTCCTCTTATACGAAGGCTGGATGAGGAATCTGGTAGGAGGAAAGGGTCCCAAAAGCAAGCAACAGAGTCAGAGACAGTCCCTGCTCCTACTGTTAGGAGCCCTACAAGAAGACCTGTTGTGGAATAGAGTATTACTTTAGCGATGTAAAGATGTGTTATATTTGTTTATGTTGTGGAATATTACTTTATGTGTGTTACATTTGTTTATGCTGCATCTGTTTAACTATGTAAAGATGTGTTGCTGTTTCACCTTGCCTGCCTAAGGCGTCTGATTGGTCTAATAAAGAGCTGAATGGCCAATAGCAAGGCAGGAGAGGGATAGGCTTGGCTGGCAGGCATCAAGAATGAGGAGGAGGAGGAGGAATCTAGGCTTGAGTGCAGAGAAGGAGAGAACAAGGGAGAAAAAGAGGGATGCTCGGGGCTAGCCAGCCAGGCAGCTGCCAGACAGACAGACACGGAGTAGGACATACAGAATGAAAGGAAGGTAAAAAGCCCAGAGGCAAAACATAGATGAAGAGAAACAGGTTAATTTAAGTTATAAGAGCTAGTGGGACAAGCGTAAGCCAAGGCCGAGCATTCATAACTAATAACAAGTCTCCGTGTCCAAAAGAAAGCCTGCTACAGAGACCAAGCCACACACTGTCACGTATATTCAGAGGCCCTGCGTCAGTCCCGTGCAGGCTCCCTGGTTGTCGGTTCAGTCTCTGTGAGCTTCTATGAGCCCAGGTTAGTTGAGTCTGTGGGTTTCTTGTGATGTCCTTGACCCCTCTGCCTCCTACAATCTCCCCCCCCCCTTTTTCTGCAGGATTCCATGAACTCCACCTAGTGTTTGGCTGTGGGTCTGCATCTGTTTCCATCAGCTGCTGGGTGGAGTCTCTCTGATGACAGTTGGGCTAGGCACCAATCTATGAGTACAGCAGAATATCGTCAGGAATCAGTTCATTGGCTTTTTTTTTTTTTTTTCCGGTCGTGTTTGTTTCTCTCCTAGGTCTCTGGGCTGTCCAGCCTCTGGGTCCTGGCCCTCGGGGGTGAGCTCCCTTCCATGGTATGGGTCTGTCTCAAGCTGGGCCAGTCACTGGTTGGCCCCACCCACAGTTTCTGCACTGCCTTTACCCCAGCATATCTTGTACGCAGGGCAGATTGGAGGTCGAAGGTTTTGTGGCTGGGTTGGGAAGAATGAAATCTTGCCGGCACCTGATGGTGAAAGCCTTCAATGCTTTCAGAGCTGATGGGTGCTTTTGCTTTTATAATTGTCAATGGTGAGGGAATGTCACTTCGATAACTACACAGCACCAAGTATCGGAAAGTGTGTTTAGGGCTACTGAGAAGTTGTTGGGAAATCCTCTCACTCCCATGTCAGAATTCATTCAGTGACTCTGTGTGTGTGTGTGTGTGTGTGTGTGTAAAACACAGGCTAGCAATTCAAACTTTATTAATTATTGTTGCTGTTGTTGTTGTTGTGTGTGTGTGTGTGTGTGATATGTGGATGGGCACACATGCCATGATGTATCTGTGGAAGTCAGAGGACTACTTGGTGGAGTTGGTTTTCTCCTTCCTCCTCTATGTGGGTTTCAGGGCTCAAACCCCAGTCAGCAGGCTGGGGGCAAATGCTTTGCCCACAGAGCTGCCTCTCTGACCCTCAAGTCAACAATTCAGACAGCAGATTTAGAATCAAACACCCTAACACAATATCATCCAAACATAGCCTAACGTGATGCTTGCGCGCTGAGGGATGATGGTAGGAAAACATTTAAATCTTTGTTTGCCGTAGTTAAAACATTCTCTTCTGGGTGCTGGAGAGATGGTTCAGTGCTCAAGAGCTCTTAGTGCTCTTGCAGAGGACCAGGTTCAATTCCCAGCACCCACATCGCGCTGCTCACAACCATCGTAACTCCACTTCCTGGGAATCTGATGCAAACTCTGGTCTCTGTGGGCTTCTGCACACATGTGGTACATATCAACTCAAGCAGGCAAATGCAATACACATAAAAATAATGCACAGATCTTTAAAAATATGTTTTTGCCTATACAGTAAAAACCCCCAGTTCAGAACATGGAGGAGACTTCTGAACCCAGGTATTTCCAGCACTGTTTTTTGATATCATGTGATTGACATGATAACACACGTGTTGCAGAGGACACACAGTATGTGACCAGAACAGATGGTTCAGGGAAGTCACAACATGTGACACAGGTGAGTGCTTCCAGAGACGCCTCAAGTTCCCTCACACTTGGTTTTTAATTCATTTGTTTACATTGTGTATTTGGGACTAACTTCCTGATGCCCAGTTTTCCTCCTTACATTCAGTCCCGTGGCACTGGGTTTGAGAGGCTGAGCTACATGTAGCCAGGCTGTCCCAGTGACCAGTCAGTCAGCGGCTATTCTCACTGGCTCCGGGGTCACATGTCAGAGAGGCCAGCTTGAGGGGTGGTGGGGTGGCTTCCTTCCATCACGACACTGACTTCATGTCTCAGAGAGGCCAGTGTCTCCTTGGTAGGGGGACCCAGAAGGGTGTCCCCAGCCATGGCAAGCAGGTTTGGAGGGCCCAGGGCTGTGTTCTCACAGGCGCCTGCCTTGTCCCGGCTCTCCTGCTGTGGCCCCTGTGCCTGCTGGAGACTCCTCCATGCTGCTCACAGCCTCTCTCTCCTTTAGAACTCATGACCCTGGCTCTGCCCAGGCTGTCCCAACACAAGGTGTGGGCACAGGCATGTGTGCTGGAGGTCCCACTGAGTCTAGACACCCCTGTGAGAGCAAGGCCTTGGGGACATTACCGTATCCGAGCCTCAGTTTCCCCTCTAGATAGGACGGCTTGCACCATAGGGTCTTCAAAGCAGAGGTGGAAGAGACTATGTGGGAATTCGGACACCATGAGGGAGGGACTCCACCCAGGCCGGGAAAGACCAGTGTGGGTGAGGCAGGATTTCTGTGAGCGCAGGGAGGCCTTAGTAATTATTTTTTATTTTTACTTATTTATTTTTGGGTTCCTGAGACAGAGTCTCCTCATGTAGTTCAGGCTTCAAACTCACGATCCTCCTGCCTCAGCCTCCCGAATGCTGGGATTACAGGCGTCACCACCACACCTGGTATGAGAAGATTTTAGACTCTTCCAACCGTTCATAGATCCGAGCGTAGTCACATCAGCTTAGGAGGAGGGAGCATGCTTTCTGGGCACGCCACAAACGTGTGCACACAACCCTTGACAGGTCCACAAGTTGTTTCAGTGAGGCAACGGCACAAAGTGTGGAAAGTGCTGTGTTTGTCGTTACAGAAAGTTCCAGAAGCACGGAGTCATAGTTCTTCACTCTCAAATATTGGCTGACCCAGATACCCCTCCCCCCACCGCAGGGCTTTTACAGCGGCTCATTTCCACAGCGTCCCACGTCCCACCTCTTAGCCTACAGACCTTTGACTGTTCTGTCCCCTGCATCCATGCTGACTCTTCCTCTGCCGATGATGACGGACATGGGGCCGAGGCTTGCTCCTCTGTCCTTGCTGGGGTAGGAGTGCTGCTGGGCTTCCCTACTCTGCTGGCCACATCCAAGGCTGTTCACCAAGACCTTAGCCCTGCCCCGTTAAGGTCCCGCCTACCTGGGGGACAGGCACAGGGCGGAACCCCAGAAATCCTGACCCTCCCACTTCCCACAGCAGTGTAAGGACACGGCCACCATCTTCCAGGACCCTCAAGCTCCCAACCCTACAGCTCTCCTCTTCACTGGGGGAAAAAAAAATCCACCCAACAGATCAAACTTGGGGGCCTACAGACTCTGGAATGTACAAGGACTTCTGAGCCTAGCCACTGCCAGACCCCAGCCTGGAACTCAGCAAGGACGCCCCTCCTCAAGACAGGGGATGATGCTTTCTCTATCCTTACCACAAAACTGATCCTTGGGCTGGGGATGCGGCTCAGCTGATGTGGCTCAGGTGGTAGAGCATTTGCTTAGCATGCACGAAGCCCAGGGTTCGATCCCTGTCAGCGTGTAAATCAGTGTGGTGGCGCACACCTGCGATTCCTGTAGACAGAAAGTGGAGGACCCAGAAGTTCAGGGTCATCCTTGGCTACATAGTTAATTTTGAGGCCAGCCTGGGATACATGAGACCCTGTGTCAACAAAACAAAACAAAAACCCAAACAAACAAACAAAAAAAACCTCTGTGACATTAAATCTCTTGATAGTTTACCTGTACCCTCCTCAGGGTCCTGAGGCCTATATCTGCCTCACTCCCTAGATTTCAGGACATCCTGGATGGCCAGCCACCATACCTCTGGCTGCTTGAGGTGAACATGGTTCCCATCCTACCTCCCACTTCAGACTTCTCCTTCTGAGTTGTTCTCTGTGGCTTGGCAGAGGGAAAGCTAAAATGAACGGTCGCTCACTCCTCTGACAAGGGCTCAGAATTTTTGAGAGCCTTCCTTCCAAGGCCCTGTAGGAAGTAAATGCAGGTGACAGACAGTGTGACTTAACCTCTCTGGAAAGATCTGTACTTCGCCCATTGAGTCAACGGCTCAGCACCTAAATTCAGACACTTGTGAGCAAGAAGGAGGGAGCATTCTGGGCTGGCCGGGCAGCAGGTGTGAACCAGGCTTCCCCTGGCAGCTGGGGACTTGTGGGTGCCGACTGGAGTCTGTTTTCGCTCTCTTGCTAGCGTCTATGGAGGGTGGGCATTTTTCATGGTCTCCAGTGTAGTGTACACAGAGGTTTAGAGCTGGAGGTGGTGTGCTCACGTCCAGGCGGAGGGCCAGGAGCAGTCTCGGCCGTCAGCCAGACCTGTCCTCTGTAGTCCAGGCTTATCTCACTGCTTTGTAGATTAGCGCAGACAGTGGGCCTGTCCTCTGGGTGTTCTCAGAACTTCTGGAATTTTGAAGGCAGAAAACACAAGTACTTTTACGGTCTAGGTGAGAAGAAACCCAAGGTGGAGGCAGGGGGCTGACTGAGGTGACCTCTGAGGATTCTTCACCCAAGTCCTAGATCCTCCTGGCGTCAAGTGCTGCACTGTGCCATGATCACCACAAGGGGGCGCGCACACACCAACAAAGACAAATGCCGTCTTTTTGGTGAGCCAGGGCCAACGTCCCACCTGTAGGTTGACTGTTTTCTTTTTATCATTCTGAAACAATAGCACACACATAGAAAAGTTGTGAATGTTGTAATTATGACCCTTAGCCATTCCACAGAAGCTGATGGAATGCTGACCCGGGTCTACCAGTCTTCAGGTGTGTTTCCTGCACACAGGGACATCTAAGTCGTGACAGCTGTCAGTCACCATCGTCAGTGCCGCCTGGGCTGAGCCCTCACTCTCGGCGGTCAGGTTCACTCAATGGCCTCTTCTAGCAGTGGTGCCCCCTAGCTGCCATCCCATTGGGTCTTCTGCAGCTGGAGCAGCCCTGCTGTTGGAGGTGATGTTGAGCCAGGGTCCTTAGAGGCTTCTCCTGGCTAGAGAGAGCCCCCTGCTGGAAGACACCCCCCCCAGCTCAGGTGCCAGAAGGAGGGGGGGGGATTCCAATGATCTCTTCTAGTGATGCTCATGTCATCATTGGAGTGTAATGGCATCTGCTGGATTTTCCCACCACTCTCTGGAACTTCCTAAGTGTTGGTTGGCACCACCGGGCACAGTGAAATTCAGTCTGGCACCTTTTCTTTCTTTCTCCTCCTCTGCTTCTTTTTCCTTCTTCTTTTCCTTCTTTTCCTCCTTCTCCCCTCCTCCTCCTCCTCTTCTCCTTCTTCTGGAAACTCCAAGGCTCCAATAGAAACAGCTGTGGCATCTCACCCCTGGGACACACCACCTTCTGACTGGCACCCCTAATCCATAACTGGGCTATGAGACTCTGGCTGGACATCTGGGAGAAACCCAGTACATCCTGATGGACGCGTGATTGCCAGTTTTAATTGTCAACTTGACAGAATGTGGAATCACCTGGTGAGAGAGTCTCCACGAGGGACTGTCCGGGTCAGTTGGCTTGTGGGCATGTCTGAGGGGATTGCCTTGCTTTTGCCGATTGAGATGGGAAGACCCAGCCCACTGTGGGCAGCACCATTCCCTAGGTTTGGATCTTGGATCGGATGGTGGTGGAGAAAGCAAGATCTCTGAAGTGGACATGATGTGACAAGCTGCTGCAAGTTCTTTCTGCCTCAGTTTCCCCACACTGATGGATGGGACGCAGAACTGTGGACCAAGTAAACCTTTTCTCCCTGGGATCTTTTTGTCAGGGTGTTTTTTGTCATAGCAATGGGAAAGGAAACCAGGACAGGCAGATCATCTTTTCTTCAAAGGTCCAGCCAAGGAGGACCTGTGACCCCTGTCACCAACCATTCATTCAAAATCCCACAGATGAATGTGGCCCAGACAGGACTTTCCATTCCAAGTGCTTGCTGACCACAGTCCTCCCATGGAGACCCTTCACCTGCACCTCAGGCTGCCTCTGGGTCCTAGGCAGCCCCTGCGTCAGCTCTGAGCCTGGCTGCCCACTGTCCTGAAACATTGGGGTGGCTTTTACTGCCATGCTCACAAATATGTGAACGACATCAGTGCTGGACCAGGTGAGGTGTTAGGGGATTAGATGGCTCCAGGTGACTTATTCTGGTCTTATTATGGGCAAAAATGGTCTGTATAAATTTTTTTAGCTCAGCCATATTATCATTGATATGAGACTTCTGGAGCCTTCTGCTCCTGTGGGCATAGCAGTGTTTCACATGATGGCTGTTTGGTCAGTATGTATCTCAAGACGAGAACAAACAGAAGTTCCAGCCAACCCGAAAAACTTACAAGCAAGAGACAAACCTTGGATAGGCTTCAGAAGTGGGAGGGATCTTTGTCACAACGGTATAACCGAGTTTCCCTGACTGATACACCTCATGGAGTTGGAAGGACTCTGCCAAGCCCTCAGCAGGTGCTTGGTAAATGTGACCTCTAAGGTGGTTTTGGGAGACCTGAGAGACAAGAAAAGTCTTAGGAAAAGTCACCAAGAGGGTTGGTATGGGCACTCTCTTAGGGTTTCTGTTGCTGCGAAGGGACACCATGACCACGGCAACTCTCAGGAAGGAAAAACATTTAATTGGGGCTGGCTTACAGTTTCAGAGGTTCAGTCCATTATCATCATGGCGGTGTGCAGGCAGACGTGGTTCTGGAGCTGGGGCTGCGAATTCTACGCCTTTGATCTCCAGGCAACAGGAAGTAAACTGAGTCACCGGGTGTGGCCTGAGCATATATGAGACCTCAAAGCCCACCTCCACAGTGACACACTTCCTCCAACAAGGCCACACCTCCTAATAGTGCCACTCCCTATGAGTTTATGGGGGCCAATGACATTCAAACCACCACAGGCACCCTGGGCCCAGTCAATGCACACGTATCCCACTCCTGACTCAGTGATGGGCTCCGTGGATGCATGTTCAACAAGGAAGCTGGGTCTGTCCTGAGTCTCAGGTGCCCAGTCAGCTCATGTACTGTATAGGTAATGGGGAGATAGAGGTGTTCTTTGGGGTGCAGTACTTGGGCACTCCAGGAAGAGCTGTGGGTAACTGTGTCCATGTCTTCACATAGAGGTTTAGGGGCTCGGGCCTAGGTTACCATAGTTGACTCAGGGGGACACAGAAGGCTGAGCTGGAAGCCTCCATGCCCGCATGGAAGGAGGGGGATCTGGGAATGGCAGTCCAGGTGGATCTTAGGGGGGGATTCTGGATAAATCCCTGACCCAGGAAAAACCTGCCTCAACTCCCGACTTAACCTGCCTCATCTGCTCTTGGTAGAGGCCCTGCATAATCACCTGCTTCAGAATGTAGGCCCCACCCCTCAGGTGTGGACCATGAAGGTAACGGCCAAATTCGGCTTTATTACGCATGTGCAGACCGCCATTACCACTCAACCTTCAATTACCAGTCCCCATGCCTCAGCCCACAGATATTTTCAGCTCTGGCCTCAGGCACAGATTTGAGACCCACACTTCTGCCTAACCTCTGAGGATCTTCTGTAAGAATCTCTCTTTCACAAAATGCTCATCAGTGACAGGCAGGCAAACAAGATGGCCTGGGAGTGTGTGAGGGAGCGCCCCCCCCCCCCCCCCCCCCCCGCATCCAATCACTTCTGTGCAGCTGGAGAGCCCTTCGAGGCTGGGAGCTCACTCTGAAGCTGGGTGGGGAGTGGCCACGGTGGCTTGCCTCGGACCCCACTCCACAGGGTGGAAACTGAGGCCCCAAGAGAAGAAGAGTGTGGCACACCATCCGACAAGCGTCCAGTTCCACTTGACATGTGCGCCCAGCCTGTGTCACGGCCGGGGCTCCCAGCCTACCTACCCTGAGGGGAACAGACGCGGATGCAAGGTAAGTGACAGAGTTGAAGCCAGGCTGTCTTCGGACCCAGCAGTGATCCAAGTTCCTGAGAGAAGGAAAAGGGGAGGCAGAGGAAGGACAGGAGGAGGCTGCTTTAGGGTTAGGGTTTGAGTTAGGGTTGACGAGTTCTCTTGGGAGAGGGGAGATCACCATGGCCTCACTGGCTGGGCAGAGAGCTGGCACTTCGGGCAGGAGGGTGGGATTAGGAGGGAGGGTTGAGTGAGGACAGGACCAGATCATAGGGCCCTCGGGTATGAGCAGAATCCCCATAACTTTGCAGTGGCCTGGACCTGGGAGGGCTTAAGCCCTGAGCTCCCTGCCTCTTCCACCTGCCAGGGCAGTGGTTCAAGAAATCACTTTTTTTGTGATAGGGTTTCTCTATTATGTAGCTCTGACTGTCCTGGAACTTGCTGTGTAGACCAGGCTGGCCTCAAACTCAGAGATCTGCCTGCCTCTGCCTCCTGAGCGCTGGGGTTAAAGGCGCATGCCACCATGCCCTGCCCTTCAAGGAATCACTCTTAAGGTCGTGCATGGCTGTGACATCCTTTCTGCCCACCATCACACCTTGCTGCCTGGCCCCGACACTGTTCTGGGCAGACCACAGGATCTGGAATGGCATGATGACCTGTTAGTTTGCCCCTGGGCCTCAGGGACCTTATCAGTGTAATGGGTTGACCTGCCTACCCTGCCATGTCCCTGGGTCAAAAGTCCTGCAGAGCCCATTCCAGGCCTGAATCTTGTTCTGCTCAGGGAGCTCAGCAGAGGTGTTCTCCCATGTAGGGGATGAGGAAACTGAGGCACAGAAAGAGTAGATGGCTTGGGCGAACTCTTCCAATTTGCAAGTGACAGAGTCCTGGGAGTGGGACTCTAGTCTCTGCCTTTCCAAGTCACTTTCCCTAACCCCACCCTCACCCCTAAAAAGAAACTCCCTGTGGGTTTGGACCTGCCCAGCCCTTGAGCCCCGGGATCCCTCCAGTGGAGGAGAAGGGAGGCAGTAGCATGCCCAGGTACAAACAGGCTTTATCTGCCTCAGCTAATGAGGCACCCTGGAGTCTAGGGAACAAAGGAGGGTAATGATAACAGAGTGTATGCCGGGGTACCACAGATGCAGCTTCCAGTAGCCTCGTCCTTGATTCCGTGTGCTAAGTGATGGGATGACTCACGAACTCTCTGTCTCCAGTTATGAAAGATGCCGGGCCTCCGCACGCTCCCCCAGCCAGCCCCTGTGCAGCCCCATGTGAGTAAGCCTGCCTTAGTCAACAGACAAGTCAACATGCTCGGGGACATTTGGCAGGTGAAAGCTGTCGAGGATGCTGGGGGGCTGTGCATCAGGATGAGGGTGACTAACGCCAGCATGCACACGGATGGGAACCACCCCGTAGGTTGTCTTGATAGACTTCAAAACAATTTTGGAGTCACGACCTCTCTGTTCCCTGTGGTGGTTCTGTTATCTTGGGAACTGAGTTCTTAAAGCTCTGGTTGTCAGTTTTAGCCTTTAAGGGTTGAGATATCGCTCTGGCCCTGTTCTGTCAGCTTGGGAGGACAGAAGAACTCACCCTGGGGCACAGAGTCTTAGGAACAGAGAGGCTGCCCAGGAACCACCCTTCCCTGTGCCTCTGCCGGCAGCAGACATCATTAATCAATCACAGCACTCTTTCCAGTCCTTCTGAGCGAGGCCTCCAAATTTCAATATTGCCCTTCAGGCAGCCACTACCAATCGATTAAAGATTGCCATTTGGGTGCATCGGGAGTCAGCTGTGTGACTCACAGATGTGGGGCTCAGCCCTGCCCTGGCTGTGAGCTGGCCTCTTCCTCGGGGGAAAAGAGCCTGAAGTCAGGACATTTCCACAGGGTTGGGACAGAGAATGACCTAATGCAGGCAAGGGCTTGGAACACAATGAGCCCTCAACTAACGGTGATTGCCAGAAATGGCTAGTTTTTAAGTGTTTAGTGGTCTATATGTATGTAATAGGAGGGGAGAAAGGGGGGGGGTACTCAGTGACTCAGCTCAGCCTCACGTCAGGGTGAGGTACCTTCTAAACTATCCCCAGAACCTTGGCCATCTCCACAGGTCCCTTTCCTACTTCAGAGCATAGACAAGAGGCCCAAAGTCTAGCTGGGAACCCCCCAGAGGATTATTCTACCCTATTTCCACCTGTCTCTCTCCCTGTATAGAAGCCTAGAGGTGCAGAGACTCCCCACAGGACCTTAGCCAAGGAGAAGCCCCTTAGCCCCATGGAGGGCCCTTACTTGACCTGCTTTGGCAGATGTGGCAGAGAGTGCCACCCGTTTCCTCTGTCCTGGGGGAGTCCACTCAAGCACAGGAAGTACTCTAGAAGGAGGAGAAACCACTTAGGAGAGACAGAATCCCAGGAGTCATGCCCCAAGTCCAGACAGACCTGCAGTCTCACCGGGCAGCACAGAGGGCGATACAAATCAGCTCTCAGCTCTCTTCCGGGGAACCTCCATGGGAGGGAAGCCTGAGGCCCAGAGTCAAGGGGCCTGGGAGTCAGGGCCAGACCCCTTAGCTTTCAACTTGTATGAGAATAGTTCTAATCACTGCACAAGTTAAGGACAGTTGTAATAGTTCAAAGAAAAAAGGAAGGAAGGAAAGAAGGAAGGAAGGAAGAAAGGAGGAAGAGGTGTGGTGGCACATGTCTGTCAACCACCTAAACAACTTAGTAGGCAGAGGCAGGAAAACTTCAGGAGTTCAAGGCCTGCCTGGGCTATATAGGGAGCCTCTACCCAAACAACAACAAAAACCAAATGACTGAAAACCCGGGAAGAGAGCAGAAATATCCTGTGTACCCACTGTAGGCTACAAGGCCGTTCTAAGGGCTTGGACATTGTCATCATTAGCTGTTCTCTCTGTTGATGACATGGGTGCTTTAGCAAACCCTACAGAGGCCCAGAGAGAAGTCAGAGCCAATAGAGCTGGGCTCTGGGCTGGGCCCACCCACAGCCCTCTAGAGGGAGCTGCCTCCAGGCCCAATGAACAACAGATAATCTCCGCTGATTGGTGGCGCCCCAGGAACCAGTGTGCACAAAGACACTTGGTACAGGCGGAGGAGATGGCTCAGTGATCAACTGCTTACTGTCCAAACATGAGGACCTGCCTTTGGGCCCCAGCACCCACATAAAAGCCGGTGTGGAGCCCCATAGGTGTGATCTCAGTGCCTGTGAGCACAGGTTTCTGGGGCTTGTTGGTTAAGCCAAACTGGCAAGCTCCAGGTTCAGTGAGAGACTGTCTCTCAAAATTAGGGGCGGAGAAAGACTGAAGAGGTTCTGCCTGACCTCCACTTGGTAAACTGTAACTGGGTTAATAATAAAGCCTCAGGCTCCTGCTCTGCCATGCCTCACAGCCCAGTGCATTAGTGTGTCCCCTCAGAGAAGGCAGGCAGGGCCCCGCCTCTGAGCAGGTGAGGAACCGGTAGGTTCTTAATGGGAACATTTTCAGAGCAGGAAGGAACTGGCCAGGTTGGGACCAGCTTGGAATCACTTAAATTAGCTTTGCTTTGATCTGGGCAGAACTGGTCTGATCCAGTTAGATTTAGCCAGAACCACTTGGAATTGCCCACAGTCTACTTAACAGTGTATGTTGCTGGGATCCGTCAGAACACGTTAGAGCAGGTTACCTCCTGATCTGGTCAGTCCTGGAATTCGCTAGAACTGGCTTGACTTGGTGAGAAAGTGACTTGAGCTGGCTGAGACTGGTTGGAAGCAGCCCAGACCTGTTTGGTAGGTCTTGACCACAGCTCTGGTTTCACAAGAACTGCTTTAATTCCTGTGTGAGGCTGGGCTGCCTTGGTGATGTGTGAGGGGCTGAGGGATGCCATGCTGGAGGGTGGGATGGTGACAGCCGGGTCTAGCTTTGCCCAGGGAGGCTCTCAGAAGCGGAGCTAAGGGCGTGTGTGCATGCCGTCACATCTCTGTTCACACCAGCCAGAACCCTTGGCACTACACAGCACACACATGTAGATCAGCTACCTCACACCCGGTGATTAACGGGGGGAGGTGCTTTCTCCACTCATTCTGCATAAATCAGTACACACGGAAGCCCAGCTTTGATTTTTATGGGTTCTCGCTGGAGCATGGAATTTCTTGGAGGACATTCCCTGAGGACCGCGGCGCCACTAAAACCCTCGCTTGCTCTTTCATGTCCCCATTTTCCTGCGCAGCCCCCTCTTTTCCATCCACCTAGGATCCCCTTGAGCCTGCCTAGACTGACAAGATCCCAGGACCCCCTCCCCCCAGGAAGGTGGAAAGAGGTGGTTTCTGCTGCTGCCCTCAGCTGAGGAGGGCAAGGGCCAGCGGTGCTTTCTAGACAGCAGGTGGAGTTGAGACAGGAGCCACAGCACAGAATGGAGCCCAGCCCGTCTCTGTGCAGGGATGGCAGCCACCCTGATGGTCCAGACCAACCTCTGGAGGACAGGGAGGGCATTGGGTGCTTTTCTCCTCGTGGTGTTAAAACACTTGACAAAAGCGACTCAAGCCAGGCGTGTTTCGGCTCACAGTCTGAGGGAACAGTCCATGATGGTGTGGAAGGCAATGGCGACAGGAGTGTGAGGCAGCTGGTCACATGGCGTCCACACTCAGGGAGCAGAGAGAGACGTATGCTTGGACTCAGCTCGCCTCGTCCTTTTTACACAGTCTGGGACCCCGGCTCATGGGAAGGTGCATTCAAGGTGTGTCTACCCATGTCAGTTAACTGAATCTAGACACTCCAGACAGGCCCAGAGACCTGTCTCCTAGGTGATTCTAGGTCCTGTCGATCACCATGGGCCACCACAGAGAGCCAGGGAGTAGAGCTGGGTCAGACACTCATGGGGCCTCCTAGGCACTGATGTCAGGCTGTGGGGACTCCAGATAGGAGTTTAAAGTGGAAGGTTCTGGGGAGGTCTTGTAAGGGGCACAGAGGACACACATGGCTTTTCTCCAGTGACCCCCAGGAAGGAGACCTGCTCCAGTCTATAACCAGGATGACACACTGCCCCACCTCAATCCAGGGGGCCACCTCCTTCAGGAAGGCAATCATCTTCAGAACTTGCCAAGTGTCAGCTCTCTCCCCATAGTCCTTGCTGGAGCCTGTGGGTCACAGAGATGTGGCCCCACTTTATCAACTCCTGGACAGGAGTCTTCACCTCGCTGAGCTTCAGTTTTCTTGGGGGGAGGGGAGACATACAGGGCAATTAATTCAAAGAACGGTTGCCAAGTTCCACTGGACTAAACCAGTATGTGAAGTTCATGATCGGTGCCTCGCGGTTGGGGGACTTCCTGGGGGAATGTGAACAAACGTCTGTGGACCCCAGTCCAGGTGCCTGGAACAGACTGAAGAAAGGAGCCCACTCAAAGCTAGTTTGGTGAACCGAGGAGACCAGTGGGGTTATCCACAGGAACACCAGGGACTCAGAGGCACCTGCATCCCAGCAGAGCCCATCCCAGCATGGGTGGGCGGGCACTCAAAAGCTGCCTCCGTGGTGCCCTCAGAACATCTACCAAATAGCTTCCTCCTCGCCAGCATTTGTTACTGTTTGTAGAACTCTGGGGAGGAGCCCGTAAAACTTGTAAATTTCGGGTGCTTCCTGAGACTTGTGAGTTCTGGTTACTTTTGAGTCTTCTTTACTTCCTGAGTCTTAATGAGCCTCCCCTCCCCGCCAACTCCCTGCGGCCCCCCCCCAGGAGGGGGTGTTTTAACTGGGTTGGAATAGCTATCCATGCAACACTAGCCACCCATCTAATGGTTGAATCAAGACTACAAATAAGTCTTGTGGTCACCAAGGCCTCACCTTTGGCCATGGAGGTGCAGACACAGAGGTCTGTATCAAAGTCTAGGCCACTGTCTCACTGGCCACGTGGCCTCGGTTTCTCTATTTCCAAAGCAAAGACATATGCTTGGTCTGGCCCTTGGTGGCTGTGGAAATTCACAGATGGAAGGGCTCAACCATACTGTCTTCTCAGACTGTGGCGCTGCCCACCATCTCCCTCTAGGGGGCTGCTGGCTCGTGGGTGGTAGGCAGCTGCCCTGGGTGGCAGTACCCTAATGTATGCATTAGCCACAGGGCTCACAAACTGGTTGAGCATCTGGGACACGCTAATGAGCCCAGGCTGGGACTCCCTCTCTCCTTTCTGTGGCCTCACAGGTCTCTGCCTGTCGCCCTTCCTTCCTCCTACATGTGTGGATGACCCTCATGACACCTACACCCCAAATTTGGCCTCAGCATCTGTTTTTGAGGAAGACCGGCTGAAGATATAGTTGATGATGGTGAACCTTGCTCACACAGAGGACTAGGACACCCAGGGCCTCCCGAAAAGCGGCCCCTTAGCACCTGGCTCAGGTCCACTCATCTGGCCAGTGGCTGCTGCAGCCTAATGGGAGCTCTCTAGGGAGGGCCTTGTTAGAGTTGCAGGTAAAGGAGAGCCACAGGGGGGAGGAGGGAGAGCCACAGGGGGAGGAGGGAGAGCCACAGGGGGAGGAGGGAGAGCCACGGGGGGGAGGAGGGAGAGCCACGGGGGGGGGGAGGAGGGAGAGCCACAGGGGGGAGGAGGGAGAGCCACAGAGGGGAGGAGGGAGAGCCACAGAGGGGAGGAGGGAGAGCCACAGAGGGGAGGAGGGAGAGCCACATAAGGGAGGAGGGAGAGCCACAGGGGGAGGAGGGAGAGCCACAGGGGGGAGGAGGGAGAGCCACAGGGGGGAGGAGGGAGAGCCACAGGGGGGGGAGGGAGAGCCACGGGGGAGGAGGGAGAGCCACAGGGGGAGGAGGGAGAGGAGGATAGAGGGAGAACTAGGGGGAGGGGATGGGAGGAAGCCACAGGGGGAGGGAAGGAGAGCCACAGGGGGAGGGAAGGAGAGCCACAGGGGGAGGGAAGGAGGGAAGCCAAAGGGGGAGGGAAGGAGAGGCACAGGGGGAGGGAAAGAGGGAAGCCACAGGGGGAGGGGAGGAGGGAAGCCAAAGTGGGAGGGAAGGAGAGGCACAGGGAGAATGAGGGAAGCTATAGGGAAGGGAGGAGAGCCACAGGCCTTAGGTCACTCCTCCTAGGGGGACATCTAGAGAAGGCCCCATGATGAGTTTTTGCACAAAAATGACTTGATCCTTGGTGCCCTTGGTCAAACCACTGCCCGCTGCTGGCAGCCATAAAGCTTTAGGAGGAGGATGAAGCAGGGACTCTGGGGTGCTGGACTGAGCTTCAGGGTTCAGGTGTCTCTGTTGAAGGACTGTCTGAAGCTGAGAAATTACCTCTCTCCCCTCACCCCTTTAGGAGAAGGATAAACAAAAGCAGCTCCTAACCTCTACAGTCCAGCATCCCCACCCCACCCCGGTTCTAGATCAGCTGGAACAGACTGCCTTGTGTTAAGAGGCCTGGCCACAGCTGAGGCTACAGGCTGCTGACCTTGACCTGGTGGGCTAGCAGGGCCCCTTGGCCATTGCTTGGGCTGCTGATGGTCTGCTGGGCACGCTTCTTAGTGCCCTGGCCTGTTTGCAGCCTGGGTTTAGGTGAGTGTTACCTCAGGTGACCCTGCTGCCCGAGTGATATTCTGAGCTCTTAGGAACAGGAGCCTTACCTCCATCCGGCCACCCCCAGATCCCTACCAGTGTGACAAGGACCAGGATGGGCTGGCAGCACCCTCAGAAGAGCTGTGAGTCGCTGCCTATTGCCCCTCCTGAACTAATCACCAGCCACCCCCACGCCTGCCAGGTGCCCATCTGTGTGTCCCCAGCTCTGGGGCCACCATTAATGACATGCTGCAGCAGTTTTATGAAGTGCAGCTTGGAACAATTTTACACCTCATTTGATTTATGTTCAGGGATGCACCCCCCCCACACACACACACACTCCCATCCCCCTGGAGGGATGCGCATGCTACCTACACATCCTAGCTTTCCCAGAGCCAGGCTTCTATGTAGGACTCCTGAAGGGCCTGTGACCTGGCCCTCCTTCCCAGCTTCCTCTGTAGAGGTCCCTGAGCCAGGACCTTGTGCCTGAGGCCTTCGCAGGTGGCTTGGTAATGACAGGCAGAATCCAGGAGAGGGCAAACGGTTGAGGACTGGTGACTGATTTCACAGTGGGGAGACTGAGGGTTGGAGGGGTCTTCAGGGCCTTGTAGGTCCTTAGAGGGTCACTCAGGCGGCCTGTGGCAGATGCTGCCTCCCTTCTTAGCAGAGTGATGGATCTGCCCCGAGACCCATGGCAGCCGCCAGCCAACCCCGCAGACAGTAGGAGCCGCTGACCGGACAGTTACAATGTTGAGGCCAATGCAGGACCTAGTGAGATCCCTGTCCACTCCTCCCGCTGCAGACCGAAGGCAGGAGGACACAGAGAGGGGAGACCTTGCCTTCAGGTACATGGCTGGTGGGGTGCAGTCAAGGCCGTAGCCCTTCCTTCCAGAAAAGATACCAAAGCGTCTCACTTGAGGGCTATGGTTATGTCTGTGACCAGAACCTCCACCCAGTTACTTGGGTGGCTTTGCAAGGGCCAGGCTTAGGGTAGGCTCTGAGGGTATAAGGGTGAATGAGGAGGTCCAAGGGTCTCGTGGGGCCTATGTCCCTGTGATGGAAGTGGATCAGCCCAGGTAATGAGGCTGGGAAGGCAACGGGGTGGCCCTCCCCGCCCCCCGGCCCCCTGGGTGTGAGACTTCCCTTGGAGCTAATCTCACTGGAGATTAGCCCCCGACACCCCCACTCCGGAAGCTGGAGGGGCCAGAAACTTACCTTGTTGCATGCCTCAAAATATGTGACCAGCATCACTCCAGTCACATGATCTTGTCCCAGTTAAGACTCAGAAGCTGGTGCCACGGTGGAGGAAGTGGAGGACACGGTGTTCCTGTGGTCCAGGCCTGGGTATCCGCGCTGAGCTAGGGCAGGGGAATGGTCCTAGCTCAGACTGCCAGGCACCAGAGTTCAGGGTCAGTCTACAGGGCCCTCCCCCCCACCCCAAGGACTGATAGGGTGATATTTCCCAATGGGTGGCTCCGGGGTGTCATTCTGAAGAGGACACACAGAGTTTGAGTCCCTAAAAGGTGCTCTTTTTCTTTTCTTTATAGAGACTTTCTAGTATCCACTAAAGTATAGCAGAAAAAAGGTTCCCCCCCCCCACAGGCCTCAGCCACCCCCACACCTGACATTCTTCATTTTTCTACATCTTCACACTTTCCCCCCTCAAACTTGTTAATTAATGGGCCTTTTAGGACAGTTTTAGATCAGAGAGAAATTGAGCCTAGAAGTGAATTCCCAGAGGCCTGTCCGTACCCCACCCCACACTTGCCCCTGTAATTACATGTTGCCTTACATGGTATGTGTTGGGAGCCGAACTTGCATTATTGTGAACAGAAACTCCATCACAATTTCCGTGGTTTTTTTCCCCCTAATGTTCTCTCTCTGTCCTGGGATTCCGTGTAGCCACGTGTCTCCTTACCTCCCTCTGGCTGCAATAACCATCTTCCTTTCTGATGCCCTGCACAGCTCTGAGGAGCCACCAGTCATGGGGATGGTGGGTGCCCTTCTCTTAGGAAGGATAGAGAGCATCTCATGTAGCCCAGGCTAGCCTCAAACTCACTGTGTAGCTGAAGATGACATTGAACCTCTGTTTCTCTTGCCTCTGCCTCCCAAGTGCTGGGACTGCAAGCATGCGTCACTAAAGCCCAGTGTATGTGGTGCTGGGGACCGAACCCAGGACCCCATGCCTGGGAGGCAAGCTCTCTACCAATGCAGCCCCATCTCCAGCCCCATCTCTTAGAGCACGATTATGAGCTTGTCTTCAAGCCACAGAGGTAAATGCCAGCTTCGTACACGAAGGCTTCCTAATGTCTCTAGCTCGTGGCTCATCCCAGCTGGTGCTGAAGGTCACCTGCTGGAGCTCTGTCAGACTCCTCAGCTGAACTCTGGCTGCTTCCACCTTCCATTTCTGCTCTTTGGAAGTCAACCTGGGCAGCCCAAGCCGGGAGAACAGGGGCTTCACTTCCCTCCCTCAGGGTGGGGCCTGTGCAATACTGTTAAAAGTCCTTTTAAAAATATTTTTATTTTGCCTGGTGGTGGTGGCACACACCTTTAATCCCAGCACTTGGGAGGCAGAGACAGGCAGATCTCTGTGAGTTTGAGGCCAGCCTGGTTTACAGAGTGAGATCCAGGACAGGCACCAAAAGTACACAGGGAAACCCTGTCTCAAAAACCCAAGTTAAAAAAAATATTTTATGTGTATGGATATTTTGCCTACATGTATGCCTGTGTACCATGTCCATTCCCGGTACCCATGGAGGTCAGCAGAGGGCATTGAATCCCCTTGAACTGGAGTTATAGGTGGTTGTCAGTCATTGCCAGGAATTGAACTGGGTCCTACACAAGAGCAGCTAGCTGTTAATGGCTGAGCCATCTCTCAGTCCTTCTGTATAGTCTTTTAAATTTTCTGTGTGTGTGTGTGTACTCATGTGTTCAAATGTGTGTGGTGTACTAGTGTGCACCTGCATGTAGAGGCTGGAGGTTGATGTCAAGTGTCTTCCTTGATTGTTTTCGTCTTCTGTTGAGGCAGAGTTTTTCACTTGAACCTGGTGCTCACTGAAGGACTAGCACAGTTAGCCAGCTTGTCCTGGGGATGCCCTGTTTCTGCCTTCTCCGTGCTGGGAGTACTGGAAAGCTGCCACTCCTGCCTGACATTCATGCGGATGCTCGGGACCTTTAGCCCACTGAGTTACTTCCCCAGCCCTATATGATTTATTTTAAAGCAACTTCCCGGGTAGCCTGTGAGTGCACTCATAAATATTTCAGTGTGTCTGTCTAACAGATACAAGCTTAAAACACCTACACTCTTATACCTACCTACTTTCCCATTGTACCATGACACCATTCAGTGTGTGTGTGTGTGTGTGTGTGTGTGTGTGTGTGTGTGTGTGTGTGTAAGAGAGAGAGAGAGAGACAGAGAGAGAGAGACAGAGAGAGAGAGAGAGAGAGAGTGAGTGTGTGTGTGTGTTGAGTGACAGGGTCTTGCTGTGTAGCCCAAGCTGGTTTAGAACTCAAGGTCCTCCTGCCTCAGTCTCCCGGATGTTGAGATAACAAACTTGTGCCACCATATCCAGCCTGAATTATTCTTTAATGTCATTTACACCCAGACCTTGTTCAGTTTTCTATATTTATCTCAACAAAGTATATCTATGGCTGTTTTGTTCAGATCAGAACTCAAACTTTATCTTCCAATTGCATTGATTGGCATGACCCCAAACCTGTGTCTTAGTGTGCTTGCCATTGCTGTGATAAATACCATGACCAAAAGCAAGGTGGGGAGGCAGGGGTTTATTTCACCTTACAGCTCACAGTCCGTCATGAAGGGACTTCCAGTCAGGAGTTTGAGCAGGAACCTGGGGCTAGGAACTGAAGCAGAAACCATGGTGGAATGCTGTTTACTGGCTTGTTCCCCATGCTTTCTCAGCCTTTTTTTTTTTTTTTTTTTTTTTTTTAATACCACCCAGGACTACCTGCCCAGAGGTAGCACCAGGCACGGTGGCTTGGGCACTCCCACATCAATCATTAATTAAGAAAACGTCCCACAGGCTTGCCTAAAGGCCGATCTGATGGAGGAATTTTCTCAAGTGCTGTTCCCACTTCTCAAACGACTCCAGTTTGTGTCAAGTTGGCAAACAACAACCAGACAACCCAACCATCTTTGACCTAGGATGACTTTAGGTTCGTTTCTTCCTGAAAACGTCCCACCTTCTGGTCCCGTCTGACCACTACCTAAAAGCTGCGTTTGACCTTGTCCTCTCTGGGTGTGGTACATGCAGAAGCTAGTGGTACTTAGAAGCTAGTGGCTGGAGCATCCCAGGTTTGAGGCAAACCTGGGCTGCAGAAAGAGATTCTCATCTCAAAACAAATAAAACAACAGAAGCACCCTGCCTCCTGACCTCCAAAGTTCTAGCAGAGGCTCAGATTCAGGCTCCTTGCTGGCAAGAATCCATTATTGTGGAGCCCCACATCAGACACACACCAAGCATCCCCATCTTCATAGATTCTGACTGCATCCTTTTCCACCTCAAAAAATGGAAGTCTGGCTGTGGGTGGTGGTGCACACTTTTAATCCCAGTACTTAGGAGGCAGAGGCAGGCAGGTCTTTGTGAGTTCAAGGCCAGCCTGGTCTACATGGTGAGTTTAAAAAAAAGTCTGAGCTGGAGAGATGGCTCAGAGGTTAAGAGCACTGGCTGTTCTTCCAGAGGTCCTGAGTTCAATTCCCAGCAACCACATGGTGGCTCACAACCATCTGTAATGAGATCTGGTGCCCTTTTCTGTCCTGCAGACAGGATACTATGTACATAATAAAAAAAGTCTGTTTATTTTGATGTGATAAGAATTCTGAGTCCAGTGAGATGGCATACATGGCCCTCTCTGATGGGTAACTACTTTGTGTCAAGTCTGATTCTGACACTTTTATATATATATATATATATAATTTATTTATATATGTGTGAACATGTGCACATGCCTGTGAGCATGCACACACACACATACATACACACTTACATACAAGTCATTTCTCTCCTCCTGTGTGGGTTCCAGGAATTGAACTCAGGTCTTCAGGCTTGGCATCAAGTGTCTTTACCCATGGGCCAGCTTGCCAGCCCCTGAGATTTTCTTAAGTAGAACCTGGCAAATGCCTGCTTTTGTGCCCATCTCCTGAGATGACTGTGGTGTGGAGGGAGCACCCTGAAGCCAGCACTCAGGGTTGTGGTCCCACCTTGACCACTTACAAGCTAAGTGCGCTGGCCACTTGCCTCAATTTCCCCATCTGTTGCATGATGAGCATGCCGATGGTAGCACTGACCAGCTTGTGAGGTTGTAAGTTAGTAGTCCTTAACTGGCAGGGGAGTAGCAATAACAGGCTGTACTTTAACTATTTCCTGGCCTTCATCTCTTCGGATTTTCTCTTGGGCGATATCACTCGTTCTGTGACACTGGCTGTCATTTCCCTGACACCTCAATGCCACGTACTTTCTTGACTGACAGATTCATCAGACACATGACAGCTGTTGTTACCTGAAGTATGGAGCCTCTGCTCTCGGGGGAGGTACATAAGGGAAAACTTGGGACTTAGGCCAGGTACTCTGGTGTTGGAAAATAGATGTTCCCAGGCCGGGAGCCCCTCCTGGGCTAGAGGGAAGTAACCATGGTGTCTGCCTTAGCATCCTGAGATGAAGCTGAGAGCAGCTGAGTGCACTTCTGTACTATGGAATGTATTTTTCTCCTATCCTCTTCCTCTCTTTCCTCTTCCCTCTTGTCCTCCCCTTCTCCCTCCTCCCCTCTTCCTTCTTTTGAGACAGGGTCTCCCTGTGTAGTACTAGCTGACTTGGAACTTAACTATGTGCAAGAGGCTGGCCTCAAGCGCAAAGAGATCTGCCTGCTTCTGCCTCCCAAGTACTGGCATTAAAGTGTATATTACCATACCCGGCTGCTTCTGCGTCTATATTTTTGAAAGATTTACTTTATTATTTATTATGTGTATGTGAGTGTATATGTGCATGTGAGTGCAGGTGCCCATGGATGCCAGAAGAGGGTGTCAGATCCCCTGGAACTGGATTACAGGGTGTGAGTTGCCGGATATGGATGCCGAGAACTCCTCTCTGATGCTGTATGAGAGCAGTATGTGCTCTTGACGACTACAGTCATTCTTCTAAAAAAAAGATTTATGGGGTGTGTGTGTGTATCTTCACATGTGGGTGCAGGTGTCTACAGAGGTCATAAGAGGGTCTTGGATCCGTGTTAGCTGTCCCATCACCCCCTTTGTGAAATTCTGTTGCTTTCTCTTTATTTCTGTCTTTGGAGTCTGTTCTTTTCCATTCCAACATGCATCCTTTCCTAGGTCAGAGGGAGGCAGTTTCTAACCCAGTATCTTACCTCAAACCACGACGTTCCTTCTAAAATATCACAGCGGAGTGGCTATGGGAAGACCCAGCCAGGGGAGCAATTGTGTGACACCTGGCCATGTTTTGGGATGCAGCATGGCCTCAAATCCTAAGAGATGATGTGGTTTTTTTTTTCACAGCCAGGAGCCAGAGGCTTCAGACATCAAGATGTAGGAATGGAGGGGCTTTCCTGCCCCCTTCACCTGATGACCCTCAGTGACACTTGGGGTGTCCACCCTGCAAGTTCGGGTTTCCCTGGTTTATGAAGTCTTGGTTCTCACAGAATTCACAGAAGAAATGCAAATGGTGAAGGTCTGAGCAAAAATCTTACCAGTTAACCAGCCTTAGGTTAATACAGCACCAATCTACCTCTTAAACTGTCAGTGTTTGTGAAGATACCGAGTGATGGTAGTGATGGGCATGAGTGCTTTTCTCCTGTCGTTTGGAAGAGCATAGATTTTTTTAAAGGCATGAAAACTTGCATCTCTTTGTTCAAGTGATGGTGGGCTTGGGGAATTAGTTTAGTGGCTCTGGTCTGGTTTAGGATATGGAACTTGTGATGGTTGGTTTTAGCTGTCACCTTGACACAATCTATAATAACCTGGGGACAGATTCCCAAGGATTGTCTAGATGAGGTTGGCCTATGAACATGTCTGTGGGGGGATGTCTTGATCGCATTAGTTGATGTAGGACAACTCGCCCACTATGGGAAGCACTCTTCTCTAGGTTTAGATCCTCAACTGCTGCGGAAGCGTAGCGAGGGGGCTTTCATGCATTCACGCGTGCGTTCATTCTCTCTGCTCTTGATGGTGGATGTGGCTGTTTCAGCTTCTTGCCTTGACTTCCCCATGTGTCAGTTTTGCTTCTGACACATGTCTGTCTACACAGGACCTTTTCTAGAGAAAGTGTAGACTGAAAATGTGATGGCCATTATTGTCACTCTTTTTGAGCAACTACAGGGCTTCCCAAAAAATTAGTATCATCATGGATGTTCATTAAAATAAGAAAAAAGGGAAGGAGCCGCCTAACTAATCACGAACTGAGGGCTGTCTAGAAAATTATAATGCCTCAGTTGAGTAAACCATTCTGTGGCTGTGAAAAGTGTTTAAGGTGGCTATTTAATGAGATGCAAAGACATGACACAGAATTTTTAGCCACAGGCTATGTACACTGAAGTCATTTCCCTGGTTTTTGTGTTTTGAGACAGGATCTCACACTGTATAGCCCAGGCTGGCCTTGAACTTGTGATCCTCTTGCCTCAGCCTCCTGGATACTGAAACCACAGGTGTGCATCACCATACAAGCTCATTTTAGGTGCTTTAAAGATGTATATTATATTTAGAACTAGTGCTTGCCTAATATGAAATGCAATGATTGATGTTATGCTTAGAGATGGGAACTTGGTGGTTTTTCTTTTCTTGTCCATGTTTCACATTTTATTGTAATGAACATGTATGGGATACAGTATGAAGCAATAGTCCCTCCTCAATCAACGCCTTGAGAGCCAAGTGATTTCTGCCTGCCAGTTCCAAGCTGAGTCTCCTACATCTTGGGAGGACACAGGAAGGAGGTTTGGCCACTTCATTTCAATGACTTCCAGGTCACAGCTGCTCCTTGGCATGACCAGGCCTCAACTCCAGACTTCCTGTCTATCATGGCAGAAGGAGAATTTGTTGGCCTTGGGTGGAAGAAATAAGAGCAGGTTCTTCCATGCCCTGGACTAGACAAGCCATTGCCAGGGCAGATGACAAGGCTGTGTCTGCCTGAGAGGAACGGGCCCTGACCCAGCCCCATGGGCCTGTGTGTGTTGGCTAAGGTTCACAAAGATGTTGGACTTTGGTGCTGCAGATCAAAAATATTTTTCAGTGGAGCCCTGGTATTTGACTGGAAAAATGATAATATTCCCTCTCGGGATGTCAAACATCCGGACAAATAGAAATCTTTTCCATCTTCCCTCTGGCCCGAGGGTTACAAAGGACTCATAGACACAGGGCTTTGGAACTGGCTGGCTCAGCCAGCGCAAGAACCAACCTGTACCACAGAGAGTGACTATTTTTAAAAAGAGAGGGAAATATGTCACCCAGGTTTGCTCAGAGGGCCTGGCTCCCTCGGGAGAGGATGCGGGACCTACTTTTCAGCATGAATGCCTCTGAGTGGTGTCGGGGCAGCCACGGCGACACTTACAGCTCATATCGCCAAGCGCTGCGTAGCAGGAGGCTGGGGGCCAGCCTGACAGGGAGAAGCTATCCCCCCCAGGGCGGGGTCTATGTGAAAGTGGGGGCAGGAGTTGGGCAGGAGGTGGCTAGAGGCATTAACTGAGGAGCTGTTGTTATTTTCAGTGAACTGGAACCCAGGGATGCTCAAGCTACTGGGAGTCAATGCCACCCAGCAGCTGTGAGCTGGTTAAGTGGAGACTTAATGTAGACCTGCCACCCAACCTCCAAACCCCCAAAATCTTCCTGCAAACAGTGTGTGTGTGGTGGACCTGCTGGCAAGGGAAGGAGCCAGGGAGGGGAGTGAGCCTACACCTTCCTCGAGTCTCACCAGGAGTCATGACAACCTTCCTTCCCTCCTCTGAGGGCCCTCTTACACTGTTTGGCCAGTGGCCTCTAGGATAGACCATTTGATTTCCTAACTCTGCTCGTCTCCATGTCATAGGCCACTGCCTGGCGTGTGGGCACTGGAGCCCCCGGGGCCAGCACAAACACTTTATTTAACACTTCGCCTTTGGCTCCAATGGGACATCATGGCGTGTCACTTCATGTCAGACCTTACTTCTACAAGTGCTTCCTTGTGGGCAGAACCGGAATTGATTGACTGTCCTTAGGCCACAGACGTTCATAATCAAGATTAGAAGCTTGGATTCCATGGGGCCAGAGATTCTTAGCCTAAAAAGGCCCTTACTGACTGGTCTTTGCCTGTCCCCAGGTCCCCCACACGCCGTCTCTCATCCCTGTGGATCCCCCCTGCTTCTCTTTGTCAGGTGATACATGGACTCCATAACCCCTGACCCCCGTTCTCCAGGCTCTGCTGTTTGTCCCCTGCCCACCACACCTCAGGGTGCCACCAGGCTCTGCACCCAGTGGCCCTGCCGCCTCGCAGATCATTTCCGCACACAGTCCTCTGTGTCTCCAGGCACACAGACCTTCCTCTGCCTTCCTGGGTATTTCCCCTTTCTAGCTGCCAGCCTACCCCGGTCTTCTTCCCACTGGGAGGAACACTCTTCATTACCATGGGTCCAAGCTTCAGAGAGCATCTGACCCCTGAGTCCCTCATGGGATCCTTCCCTTTTCCCACAGTACTTCCCATACTTTGTGTGTGTGTGTGTGTGTGTGTGTGTGTGTGTGTGTGTGTGTGTGTGTACACAAGTGCATGCCCACCTGTGTGCACATGCGTATGGAGGTGAGAGGGTGACACTCTGCCCCTTTCCACTTTCAGCTCCAGGCATCCTCCTGTCTCCACATCCCCAGCACTGGATTATAGGCATACATCACACACCCTTTTGACATGAGTGGTCGGAATCGTGTGTGGGTTTTCATGTTTCATGGCAAGCACTGGGCCGCCCAAGCATCTTCTCAGCGCCCCCCCCCCCCCACTTACTGTTTTCTCTCCCACACTTTAAAACACACATCTGGCCATGTGCTTTCTTGTCCAGAGCTGTGACGATCCCTGAGACCCAAGGCTATCTGTGCTATTCATCACTGTGCGTTGTCACAGATGTGCAGGGTCCCCCCTCCCCCTGAGTGAGGGGGAGGAATGAGTGTGGAGGCAACACATTAGGTTCCTAAGGGCAGAGGGGTACCAAAGGGTCAGAAGACCCCGGACCAAGCCTGTCTCATTACCACTCTGGGGTCCAGGCTCGGCCACATTCTAGCTATTTGACACTGGGCAACTACTTACCCTTGCCAAGGTTCAGTTCCTTCACCTCTAATATCATGTCTCTAGTACCCTCTTGTTGGGTGGTTTGTGAAAACGGAAGGCAGTGTTTGGAGAGTCTGACCCTGTGCCTGGTACTAAATGGCGCTATTCATCTCTCCTGAGAGCACACTGGAAGCAACACACAGGCAGACCTGAGCTGGGCCCTGGGGCCGCTTTGGCCCTGTGCTCCCGGACGATCCATATTGAGACTGTAAATGGCAGCTATTCATAGCCGTAGAACTAGTAATAATAACAAACAAAATGTGAGGGAATTCTCTCCCTGGAGTGAATGAGCCAAGCCCCGTGGAAGCCTGCCTGGGGAAACCAAGGAGATGAGAGATGGGAACACAGCGTGAAGACGGGGTGCAGGCAGACGGGGAGCTACTGTAAATTGCTTTCTGGCCTTTTCATGCTTAGGTTTTTCCCCATTGACTAAACTGGAGAATTCTCTGAGGAAGACACATGTGGGGTGAGGGCACACTAATGTGAAGGTGACTTTTTTTTTTTTTTTTTTTTGAGACAGGGTTTCTCTGTGTAGCTTTAGAGCCTTTCCTGGAACTCGCTCTGTAGCCCAGGCTGGCCTCGAACTCACAGAGATCCACCTGCCTCTGCCTCCTGAGTGCTGGGATTAAAGGCGTGCACCACCATAGCCCAGCCCATGTGAAGGTGACTTTAAGCTGAATGTAGCATGGTCTCTGCCCTCAGGAAGCTCACGGGACAACACACACACGCACACGCACACACGAGACACATAGGAAGGAGGCACACAGGCATGTATATGCATACTCATACATACAATGATTTCTTGGGAAGTCACATCAGGGTCATGGGACAGAGGCACACCCTTGTGTCAGCAAAGTTGCTTAACAAGTGTGTCCCCATCAATATCCTCCCTTCAACCCCAGACAAGGAGGCTGGTTGGCTAGTGACAGTGATGGGTGACAGTTGATGGATGAGAGCAACCTTGTCTGTCTGTCTGTCTGTCTGTCTGTCTATGTTTCACCCCCCCCCACTTAATCCACCCAAGGAAAATGGTGCTTCTAAAGTACCCTCCCTGCATCCCCCCCCCAGGCCTTTTAGGAGTTTTTGCTGCTTCCAGGAACTGAGCTGGGGTAGGAGTGTTCTCAGGCTCCAGGGTTCCTGTGGGCGGGAGGAAGCATGGCAGCGACTGGACAGAGTGCGTGGTTGGGTTTGGCCTTTCCTCTGGGTTCTCCTTAGTGAAAAGAAATAGGCTGGCACCATTCCCAGCCCTCACCAACGAGACCCGTTCACACTCTTTCTCCTGCTTAGCTGAGATGTGAGCCCCAGGATGGTGGTGAAAGTCGTTTTAAAGATCGTGTGGCCAGGCCAGGTATGGGGAAGCTGAGGCAGGAAGATGGTGAGTTCGAAGGCATCCTAGGCTGCATAGACAGACCCTCACCACAGAGGAAAGATGGCGTAGCTGCTATTAGCCAGTCTCTGGATGTCGGTGTGGAAAAGGATGAGCCCACATTTGCACCCACATCCTTACTAGAACCACCCCAGACTGTTAGCTGAGGCGCAAGACAAACATGTATCATGGTTCTCCATTATTGCCTTGGGGTCTATTTGTTATAGTACCAATAGTAGTTGCCTGATTCACTCAGGAGGGTCAGCTTAGGAAAGGCCAAAGGCCAATTTGAAATTGCTATCTGAAGACTGTAAGAGAATGCCACCTGGGTCAAATGCCAACAACCGGACCTGAAGAGTGTAGACGGAGTGGAGGGTTAGGAACTAGGCAAGGGAATTAAGGGTGAGACGCCCCAGGTGACTGGGTGGTGTGGTGTTCTCAGCATGTTCTCTTGGTTGGCTGATTAGAAGGGTGGAGCCATGCTTTGATTATGGGGTGTCTGCCTCTCACCTGGACTTTTGCCCTCTCCTAGCCCCTGCCCCAAACTTCAGGCTAGATAATGGGGTCCTATCTCATGCCCCTGAGCCTGGATTGACAACCAGTATTTGTTTTGTGGACCAACCCTATTTTACAGATGAGAAAAATCAGACTTGGGGGGCGGGGATCCACAAAGGGACCGATTCATAAAGCCCAAATTGATCTTTCCACCTGGTCTTGGCCAGAGTGCTCAATTTCCAGAAAAATCCTGGCTCTTTAGTCCCCTGGCCAGAGCTTCCCCTCTAAGGACTGCTTCTCCCCTCTTGCCCATCCTTCTGGACAGGCTTCCTTTCCAAGCTTGGCTGTTGAGAATTCAAAGGAGCTGGGTCCTTCCGGTCTCAAAGAAAAACAAGCCGGGCAACTTTCTGCTCAGCCCAAGGCAGCGCCTCGCTGCCCCGCAGCCAGGCAGACACTGGCCAGTCTGTGTTGGGGCAGAGGCTGAGGCAGCCTCCAGGCTGGCGGTGATGACTTCTCGGAGGGAGCTGGCCTGGGCTCAGACCACTCTGGGTGGAGAGAGAGGAAGCCGAAGACAAAACTGCACTTCTCGTAAAGGTCTTGATCTAAAAATACAAGCAGCCTTCGCCTAGAGAATGTCTGCTGGGGCGCTTGTCTGCATGAAGGAACAGAGCCTCACAGGGTTCCTGATGAAGGCAGCCCCACCAAAAGGTGGCTGCAAAGCGAGCCTCCCTAGACAAGCATCCAGCTTCTGATGACTCTGTTAGATAAGGAAGGTTCTGAGAAACCAGAATAGTTTCCAGTCTAGTAGTCTGAGTTTGTGGACCTGAAACCCTGCGAAGGGTAGGCTTCAGGCAAGGCTTGATCCAGCGGCTCAATCACACCACCAAGTGCCTAGTGTTTTATGTCTCTCTGCTCTCTGTGGAATCATCGAGATCCTGTAATTACCAAGGGAAAAAAAAATAGGCTGTCTAGTTAAATTTGAATTTCATATAATTTTTTAGTATAAATATATTCTGTGAAACATTTGGGACGTATTTCTCCTAAAAACTGTCATTTCTGTGCAGTTCAAGTTTCACGGCATGTTTTATATTTTATCTGACACTTCGGTGACGTGTGTGTGTGTGTGTGTGTGTGTGTGTGTGTGTGTGTGTGTGTAGGTGGCTCCCTCAATCACATTGCTTTCTTTCTGAGATGGTCTCTCACTGAACCTGGTGCTCCCCCGTTTGGTTAGCCTGAGGCTCAGCTTCAGTCATTTGCCTGTCCCTGCCTCCACAAGGCTGGGGTTAGAGACCTGTGCCACCACGCCTGGCTTTGATGGATCCTGGGGATGTGAACTCGGGTTCCCACACTTTTGGCAAACACGTTACTTTCACAGAGTCTCAATGAGGGTAGACAGCAAAGGCTATAGGGCTTATGTGTAAGTCCATAAAAAAGGAAAAGGGAGTTAGTGGATGTGGGGAGCCACAGTTGACCTGGCCAGTCACCAAGGAAGAGTGAGGTTCACATTTCCATCTATTATGTGAATAGCCGTCCTGGAGAAGGGTGGTAAAGGTAATCCCTCCCACGTCACTGGAGACAGGATGGGCTGTGTCAGCCGTGGGGCCTGTGGTCCACTCAAAATGTGGACTCTTCTCTGGAAGGTGTTAGGCATTTTCAAGAGAGTAGCCACAGAGTGTCAGACCAAACTCTGGGTTCTTAAGTCCTGCTCAGGGGGTCTTAGTCTCCAACAGGGTCCCTTCTCCCTAGACCGTCTCTCTCTTGATTTGTTTCTGTTTTTAAGACAGAGTCTCATGTAGCCCGGAGAGGCCTTGAATGTGCATTTTAGCCAAGGATCACCATGGACCTCTGATCCTCCGCTTCCCAAGTGCTGAGATTGCAAGTGTACATGCACATGGCACACGGGACTTCGTCCACGCCAGGCAAGCCCTCTACCAACTGAGCCACATACCAAGCTTTCCCATCAGCATTCAGTAGACACAGTCCTCCTTCCTGGAAAAAAGCACGACTCTAAAAACCCTGGCTCGAGCCTCCCCCAGCTCGCCGCTGTTTGTGCACTCCTGTTCTTGGCCCTGTCCTGGGAGGGGCTGTGGCGACCCACAGTCCTCCGGCCTTGCTTCCCGGCCACCTCTCCACCCGTCTCTCATCATGCCTCGGGCCAGCCACCACTGATGTAAACTCATTAGCAGGACCTCTTGCAGCATCCCACACTGGTACCCAGGCTCCTCTCCTGTCACACCTTCCTCTTGGCTTCTGTGACATCAGCTCCTCCTGTGTCTTCTCCTTCATCCCTTTCAGAGTCCTTGGCTAACTGTCTTCCTCCACCTGGCCAGATTCAGTTCACTCTCTGCCTTCCTCCTGGGTCACCTTCCCCTGCCGATGACTGCAGCCACCATTTGTGTGCTCATGACCGTTACGCACACCTGCCCTGACTTTAGACCTCCCACTCCAGTTGATCTCAAAGACCATCCAGGCCCTCTGTTCACTGTTACTGTTCACATGGGGCTGCTGTCCATTCTCTTTCTTGTTTCTTAAGATTTGTTTTTAGTGTGAGTGGTGTGTGTATGCGCAGTGTGTGTATGTGTGGTGTATGTGGGGTGTGTGTGTATGTGTGGTGTGTGTATGTATGTGGGGTGTGTGGGGGGTGTGTGTATGTGTGGTGTATGTGTGATGTGTGTGTATGTGCAGTGTGTGTATGCGTGGTGTGTGTGTGTGAGGTGTGTGTGTGTGGTGTATGTGTGTGTATGTGGTGTGTATGTGGTGTGTGTGTATGTGTGGTGTGTATGTGGTGTGTTTGTGTGTATGTGTGATGTGTGTGTGTATGGTGTGTATATGTGGGTGTGGGTGTGTATGGTGTGTGTACGTGTGGTGTGTGTGTGTGGTGTGTGTGTGTGGTGTGTGTGTATGTGTGGTGTGTGTGTGGTGTGTGTGGTGTATGTGTGTGTAGTGTGTGTATGTGTGGGTGTGTGGTGTGTGTATGTATGGTGTGTGTACGTGTGGTGTGTGTATGTGTGTGTATATGTATGTGTGTGTGTATGTGTGGTGTATGTGTGGTGTGTGTGTATGTATGTGGTGTGTGTGTATGTATGTGGTGTGTGTGTATGTATGTGGTGTGTGTGTATGTATGTGGTGTGTGTGGTGTGTGTATGTGTGGTGTATGTGTGGTGTGTGTGTATGAGGTGTGTGTATGTGTGTATGTATGTGGTGTGTGTGTATGTGTGGTGTGTGTGTATGTGTGTGTGGTGTATGTGTGTGTATATGTGGTGTGTGTGTGGTGTGTATGTGTGGTGTGTACGTGTGGTGTGTGTATGTGTGTAGTATGTGTGGTGTGTGTGTATGTGGTATGTGTGTATATGTGTGGTGTGTGTGTGTATGTGTGGTGTGTGTGTGTGTGTGTGTTATGTGTATACAGGCCGGAAGCACTGGACCCTCTGAAGCTGGAGGTGCAGTTGGTGATGAGCCATCTGATCACCTGATGTGAGTACTAGGGCCTTCTAGAAGACTTAACCACTAAATCCTCTGTCTGTCTGTCTGTCTGTCTGTCTCTGCCTTTCTCTTTCTTATTTACTCTCATTTCAAGTGCATGTGTTTTGCTGCATGGTCTAAGTGGAGGCCAGAAGAGGGTGTCTGATCCCCTGGAACTGCAGTTACAGATGGTTGTGAGCCATGCGGGTGCTGGGAACTGAACCTGGATCCTTTCAAGAACAGCCAGTGTTCTCAACCACTGAGCCATCTCCCCAGCTCCACTCTTTCTCTCTCTTTTATTCACACATTTATATACACATTTGGTGGCAGGGTCTCACTGTGCAGCTCTGGCGGGCCTAGAACTCACTATGCAGACCAAACTGGCTTCAAATTCACCGAGATCCACCTGCCTCTGCCTCCATAGTGCCGGGATTAAAGACGTGCACCTCCATGTCCACGTCATCCTCTTTCTCAAGTCAGGACTCAAAGGTGACTCCACCATCATGTCTCGTCAGTGTTACCTCCTTGGCACTTTCCTGTCATGTGAGCCACGCCCATCTCTCAGCTGGACTACTGTGCAGTCCCCATCAGGGCCCTCGGGCCGCTCCCATGGACCCGCTCCCCTCCTTCCCACCACACTGCGCTGGAGTGGCTCAAAGCTTCTCCACAGTTCAGTGGGAACCTGTGGCCCTCAGGAGAAAGCCAAACGCTTCCCACGCCCCACACTTGGAGCCATCTGTCCCACGTCCCTTGATTCTTGGTGCTCCAGCAGCACCATCTTGTTCTAGTTCCTTAAACTTGGCCAATCTACAGTGCTGTGCCCTCTGCCTGGAATTCTGTTCCTCCCCATCTTGGCATCACAGAATCTTATCTTTCTCATTTCTTAGAAAACCTTTCCCTTGCCAGCATGCTTTGAGGGAGATTGATTATGTCTTGTTTGAGACAAGGTCTCATGTAGCCCAGGCTGGCCTGTAGCCAAGAATAACCTTGAACTCTGATCAGCCTGTTCGCACCTCCCAAGTGCTGTTGTTACAGGAACATGCCCCTGTGCCATCTCTCCATCAGATACTTTTATTAAAAATGTTTGTTTTATTACTAGTGTGTATGACATATTTGTATACATGTGTGTATGTATGCACACACACATGAGTTCATGGCAGTGTGTGGTGTGTGTAAACCAGAGGAAGACGTTTAGGAGCTAGTTTTTTCCTTCCACTGTGTGTAGTTGAAGTTTTCCCCGGACTGTACTCAAGTCATCAATGTAATGGAACACAGTAAAGTTATCAAAACTGAGGTAATGTACATGAAACTATTGCCATAACATTCAAAACACACATGGCATGCTGCATGTGTGAGAGCAATATGGGATTCCGTTCTCTGTTTCCATCATGTCGGTACTGGGATTCGAACTCAGGTCATTAGTCTTAGCCACAACCACCTTTACCCAATGAGCCGTCTTGCCAGCCCTAGCTATAAACATTGTTTTCTCATAGTAACTGTGAAACCAAACAAACAAACAAGAAGCAAAAAGCATGCATGTCCAGCAACAGAGGAAACGTTAAAGAGGGCAGATCTGCAGAGAGACCGACACCATCATTAAAAATAATTGTGAGGCTGAAGTAACAGAGTGAAAAACAGTCTGTGATATGACAATTGTTTTCACAGGGCTGAATGCAAAATTGGATTTTTATAGCTGTGTAAAAATGGTTTATGCATGCAGACAAATGCCAGATGGGAACAAGGGGAAATAAATGGGCTGCTTTGTCCAGAAAGGAGATCATGATTGAATTTTCAGTTTCATTTTCATTTCTTAGTGTAGTTCTGCTGTTTTTGCACAAATAACTCCTGCATTTCGTGTAGCAATAGATTGCATAAAGCAGCTGTGTAAAGCTAAGGAGCCGTCAGGGCACAGCTGGTTAGATTTGATCCACTGCTCACCGGGCCACAGACACCACGTGAGGAATAACTCAGCCTGACCTTCCCCATAAACCACTTCAAAAGTAGATCTTGGAGGGGCTGGAGGGATGGCTCTGTGGGTGAGGACACTTACTGCTCTTGCAGAGGACCTGGGTTCGGAACCCCGTCCCCCCCTGGTGGAGCACAACCATCTGTAACTCCAGTTCCAAGGGATCCCACTGCCCTCTTTGGGCCTCCAAGGGCACTGCACACACATGGTGCCCAGACATGAATGCAGGCAAACACACATGTAAACAAAAATTCATCTTGGGGGGTAGGCACCTGCAAGGCCGAAACAGGAGGACTGAGAATTCAAGACCGTCCTGGGCTACATGAGCTTGAGGATGACAAACGGGGCTACAGTAGTGAGTAGAGTGTGAGGGCCCATACGGAATGAATGAATGAATGAATGAATGAGTCCCATGTGTGTCTTTATAGTGTTTTATAAGCACTTATGTACAGAGTCTTTGTGTAGATTTGTATGTTTATTTCACTCATCTAATACCTCAGCATAGAATGGACAGAAGTGAGGGCAAATATGGGCTTAACTTCTTCGTAGCCAGCAGACTGTTTTCCCAAGTGTTTGCCCCATGTGACACCATCCCCGCCGGGAGCACACACGCTTCGGAATGTCCACATTCCACATTCTCGCCAGCACATGTGTGGTCAGGCTCTGTAACGCCAGCCCATCTGATGGGGATGAGCTGTGCTTCGGAACTGTGTTTCTTTTCTTCGTGATTAACAATGCCAAGGATTTTTTGTTCTTCGTGTGACTGGCATTTGTGTTTAACCTTTGGCCAAACTGTCCAAATTGCTTGCCCATTTTAAAGCCAAGTTTTTGGCTCCTCATCGTACTGATGTGCAAAAGATAGCTATCTATTCAAAACACAGGTCTGTTCACAGAGAATCTGCAAAGAAGCCTGCAGTTTGCTTTTCAGTTTCTTAACATGGTAGGTGCAAGGGGAAGTTTTAAAGTTTTGTAACGTACAATTTGTTTGTTTTTTAACTTCCCCACTTCTTGCCTTCCTCAGGTCACAGGCATTATGGTTGTTTCTGTATTTTGTAGGTTTTTAGTTTTACTTTCAGCTCTTAAGGTTATGGTTTATTCAGAGACATGCCCTCTATCTGGTATGAAGGCAACAGGGCCGTTCATACACTAGCTTATTTGGTGTGAGGTAAGAGAACAGACGTCTACTCTAGTCTCGTTCTGTTATCCTGTGAGAAACACCATGAGCAAAGTCAAGTTGGAAGAAAAAGGCTATTTTGGCTTACACTTCCAGGTCACAATCCGTTGTTGAGGGAAGTTAGGGCAGGAACCTGGAGCAGAGACCATGGAGAAACACTTGCTGGGTCATTCCCAGGCTCATGCTTAGCTTTCTTACAGCTCAGGACCACCTGCCTAGGGAATGGTGCTGCTCACAGTGGCCTCGACCCTTCTTCATCAGTTAACAATCAAGGAAACCCACACAGACATATCCACAGGCCAACCTGATTGAGACAATTCATCAGTAGACGCTTTTCTCTCGGGTGACTCTAGGCTGTGTCCAGTTGACAATTAAAGCCAACCAGGGCAATATATAGTAATACAATATCTGATATGAAGAAAGGGAAGAGAGTCACATCCTCTATGTATTTTCTAATTGTTCCAACAATATTTGTTGGGGATTTCACCCTTTCATCAGTAAACTGCCTTGACATTTTGGTCAAAACTTAGTTGACCTTGGAAAAGAACAACTATGTCAGTGAATGATGTTGAGACAGTTGTTGTTATAGGTATTTTACTTTTTTTTGGGGGGGGGGAGTGCCCACCACCCAGCTCCCAAAAAAAATTCACACACGGAGGCTTATTATTATTTATGAATGCCCAGCCTTAGCTTGGCTTGTTCCTAGCCAGCTTTTCTTATCTTAAATTATCCCGTCTACCCTTTTCCTCTGGGCTTTTCCCGTTCCCTTACTTCTGTTATTCTTACTCTTACTCCGTGGCTGGCTGGTTGTGTAGCTGAGTGGTTGGTTCCTGATGTCCTCCCCTTCTCTGGCTCCTTCTTGATCCCCCTTTCCAGATATCTCCCTCTATACATTCTCTTTGCCTGCCAGCCCCGTCTATCCTTTCTCCTGCCTTGCTAATGGCTGTTCAGTTCTTTATTAGACCATCAGGTGTTTTAGACAGGCACAGTAACACAGCTTCACAGAGTTAAACAAATGCAGCATAAACAAAAGTGACACACCTTGAAATATTCTACTACAGACAGCCACATGCCTATATGCCACAGACTGAAGCTGGACCCCTACCTCACACCGTATGCAGTATACTCAGGTAGGTCATAGACTTCTAGGCGGGAACTAAAACCATAAAGGTCTCAGCCAACAGCATAGCAGTGAAGCACTGTTACCTTGAGATGGGTGGTAGCATCTTAGATATGAAAACTGCGGTCTGAACAACAGAGTGTACACATTTTCCACATCAAAATTTAAAAGCTTGGGGCTGAAAAGACAGCACCAGAAAATGAAAAGACAAGGCATGGCACCAGAGGAGACATTTGTAAGCCACATATCTGATAAAGGACTTATTATATATAGGATGTGTCAAAACCACCACAAAATTCTACAGTGATGGAAAAGAAAACATGGTTGGAAAATGAGCAAAGAATTTGCAGACATTTCTTCAAATATAACATACAAATAGCCATTAAGAATATGGAAATAAGCTGGGTGGTGGTGGCACACACCTCTAATCCCAGCACTTGGGAGGCTGACTACATGTTTTTTTAACAAATAGACTACATCTATTTCTACACTGCTTTGTTTCACTGGATACTTTGTCCAT
Source organism: Peromyscus maniculatus bairdii (assembly GCF_049852395.1). Lineage (NCBI taxonomy): Eukaryota > Metazoa > Chordata > Mammalia > Rodentia > Cricetidae > Peromyscus > Peromyscus maniculatus. The sequence continues at coordinate 61,183,818 of NC_134858.1, read as the reverse complement.
ATCGATGCAAATCCTGCACTGTTCTGATTCTTAAAGTTTTAGAGATCTGGACACTAAGCAGTGCACTTTCAATCATTTTCACACTTCACAAAATTGTTTGGACTATACTATGTCTTTTTCTGGAATTTATTAAGTTTTTAACATAAAAAGACCACTAAGGTTTTATTGAAATAGTGCAAAATCTATAGCTTGGCCTCAGGAGGATTAATCAGCCCTTCATGATGTTAATATTTCTGCTGGGCGGCGGTGGCGCACGCCTTTAATCCCAGCACTCGGGAGGCAGAGCCAGGCGGATCTCTGTGAGTTCGAGGCCAGCCTGGACTACCAAGTGAGTTCCAGGAAAGGCCCAAAGCTACACAGAGAAACCCTGTCTCGAAAAACCAAAATATATATATATATATATATATATATATATATATATATATATATATATATATATATATATTTCTGATCCAGGGAAATCAACCTCCTCATTTGCTTGGTCATCTTCAGTTACTTTCACAATGTGTGTAAAGATCCTGCCCATACTTGCTAATTCTGTTCCTTCATACTTATATTTTTTAAATTGATCAATTGATTTTTTTAAAAAATGTGTACCTGTGTGTAGGTTTGTGCACATGAGTGCAGTGCCCATAGAAGCCAGAAGAGGGCGCCAGATCCCCTAGAACTGGAGCTACAGGTGGTTGTAAGCCACCATGTGGGTACTGGAAAACGATCCACGGTACAGGCTCTCAATCACTGAGCCATCTGTCCAGATCCCTGCTTTGTATTTTGGTGGCCCACAAAGTTTTAAAAAGAATTATAGCTGTAGAAATACTTGTGGGTTATACTGAAGGGAAGAACCACCATGAAGGCGAACATAGGCTCTGTAGGGTACTCTGTTCCTATCAGTGGACAACACCGTGACAACTCCGCTGTAAACACCTGCTACCTCACTAAACAATGACACGTTTCTAATTTCTGATTGTTGCTGGTATACAAGCTACAGTTGGTTATCAAAAATATTAATACTAGTTGGGCATGGTGGCATACCTCTTTAGTTCTAACACTCAGGAGGTAGACATAGGAGGGTCTTAAGTTCCAGACCAACATAATACAGTGAGTTTTGGGCTAGCCTCAGCTACAGAGTAAGAACTTAAATAGTAATATTTCATATAATATTAATCAATTATATAGTATATTACATAATATAATAAAATAATATATAACCTGTGATTTTCCTAAATTCAAGTATTAATGCTGAGAGATTTTTGTGTATTCCTTTACATTTTCTACCCAGATGCTTATGTTATCTGCAAATTAAGAGTGTGGTCTTATCCTTTTTAATCTACATGGATATTATTTCTTTTTCTTGCCATAGTGCACTGGCTAGACCTTTGCTACATGTGGAATGGAAAGAGTGGGGATGTACATCCCTGTTCTTGTCTTAGGGGAAAACGTTCCAGCCTTACCACTGTGCCAGTTAGACTTCAAGGTGGCTCCAGAGATCCTCACTTACCGGTACTCTAGTCCTGGCTACTTATCAAATGTATGGACTGGCTCCTGTGGTCAGTAAGTGGAAACCAGTGGTGTGGAGCACAAAGACCAGACCATAATGCTGTGACAGTGGTGTGGACCACGGAGACCAGACCATAATGCTGTGACAGTGGTGTGGACCACAGAGACCAGACCATAATGCTGTGACAGTGGTGTGGACCACGGAGACCAGACCATAATGCTGTGACAGTGGTGTGGACCACAGAGACCAGACCATAATGCTGTGACTTCCTTCTTGGTTATTTTCTTTAGCATCACTTGTTTGGGGGATAGCCAAATACAATGCCAAGCAGCCCTCTGGAGAGACGCATGTGCTGAAGGATGCTGATGCTTTGGTTGGTCACTGAGGAACTCAGCCGCTAGCCAACAGCCATGTGAAAGATGCTGTATTAGAAGTGAACCCCTAATTCCCAGGCAAATCTCAATTCCATCCCAGGTGTGATGGTTTTATACGTCAGCTTGTCACAGCCTAGCCCCACCCGGGGAAGAGAATTTCCATTGAGGAATTATCTAGATGAGGTTGTCATATGGGCATGTCTGTGGGGCATTGTTTTGATGACCAATTGACCCCCATCCCACTGTGGGTGGCACCATTCCATAGGCTGGACCTTGAAGTGTGTAAGAGTAAAGGAAGCTGAGGACCAAGCAAGCAGGCAGCATGGGCCCATTCATTTCTCTCCGCTCTTGAATGTAGATGTGATGTGGTTGGTTTCCCCAGTTCCTTCCTTGACTTCCTGTCAATGGACTGTAACCTGAAACTGTAAACCAAACCAAACCTCCTCTACGTCAGGGCATTTTATCACAGCAACAAAAATGAAACTGTAACACCTGACCAGAACCTTGACCGTCACTTCATGGGGAGCCCCGAGCCAGGTCACCATTACAGCTGCCCCAGGCTCCTGGGGCTGCAGGAGATGATGAGTGTCTTGTACATGCTACTAAGCTTGGGGTGATTTGCTATGAAACAATGGATAATTGACACAGATTTTGGTTTCTGCAAACACTTGAGATATGGGGGCAGTTTGGGAACAGGGAGGGGCTCTATGGACTCTGAGGAGACGGCAGGTAAGGACTTGACAGGAACAGAGAATGAGATTAGAACCCGCAGGAGGGAAGACTCTTGTAAAGTGGAGAGCTGAGCAACGTGTTACCTGTGCAGTGATCCTGTCCTGTGCACTGCAGCAGTCACCTGCTGTGGGTCGTAGAAAATGCCCCCAGGGAACCGAGGACCCAGGCTCAGGGCTGTTGTCCCAAGCTGCTGAAGGCCTGGCTTCCTTTGTGCTGCTTATATATATAGTGGAACACCCTGGAAAAGATTGTTGCATAAAAAGAAAAGAGACAGGGCTTGCCACTCGGGCCAGTTCCCATCTCTTCAGCCTGCAGTGCAGACACAGTTTATGAACAGAGACAAACCCATAACCCCCTCCGGAAATTGTTCTCCAGGGGTCAAGGTCCAACTGTAGAATCATTTGTCAAACCTAAGAAAGATCGAAAGGACAGCCTGCAAGACTGCTCATTTGTGTTGAGTAGAGAGCTGAGTCACTAGATTCTGGATCCAAAACACTGCATCATACGAGAAGGGACATCAGTAGGGATGTGTGGACAGGTATTGTCTTAGTCAGGGTTTCTATTGCTGTGAGGAAACACCATGACCAAAAGCAACTTGGGGAGGAAAGGGCTTATTTTGCTCAGTTTCACATAACAGTTCATCATCAAAAGCAGTTGTAGGGCAGGAACCTGGAGGCAGGAGCTGATGCAGAGGCCATGGAGGGGTACTGCTTACTGGTTTTCTCCACATGGCTTGCTCAGCCTGCTTTCTTACAGAACACCAGCTAGGGAAAGTTCCACCCACAACGGACTGCGCTCTCCCCCCGTGAATCACTAATTAAGATAATGCCCTAAACTAGATCTTATGGAGGCATTTTTCTCAATTGACGTTCCCTCCTTTCAGATAGCTCTAGCTTGTGTCCAGTTGACATAGAACTAGCCAGCACATGGTCCCACCCCTTGCCTGTGGAAAAGCTGGTCCCCACCCCTTGCCCAATGTGGGAGAGCTGGTTACCCCTTACCAGCTGCTTCAAGGTAGAGGTGGTGTGGGCAATGTGTGGGCATGGGTAAACTGGCCTCAACCCTTGCTGGGGTGGCTCAGGACACTGGACCCAATGGCATGGGCACAGGAGTGCTGGCCCCGCCCCACACCAGCTGCAACAGGGAGGAGGGCCTGCTTTGGAAACCTGGGTTGACCAACTCAGGTACCACCCAGGGCCAGATCCAGGGCCTTGAGTTGGCCCACCCCAACTCCTACCCTGTAGCATGAATCTTAAAAGGTCTTATTAATAACAAACCTGAGCTAGGTATTGTGGTCAATGCTGGAAGATGAGAGAGACAGAACAAGCCACAGCTACCTCACCTCGCTAATTCCTCAGCTGATCCTGTTTCCTCAGGCTGGAAGCCTCTGAGTCCTCATCCAGAATGAATCTCAGCTGAACTGTTGCTCAAAAGCCTAAAAGCTTAACCAGCTCTAGTTCCTGGTCCTCATGCCTTATATACCTTTCTGCTTCCTGCCATCACTTCCTGCGATTAAAGGCGTGTGTCACCATACCTGGCTGTTTCCAGTGTGTCTTTGAACTCACAGAGATCCAGACGGATCTCTGCCTCTGGAATGCTAGGATTAAAGGTGTGTGCTACCACTGCCTGATTTCTATGTTTAATATTGCGGCTGTTCTGTCTCTGACCCCAGATAAGTTTATTAGGGTGCACGATATTTTGGGGGAACACAATATCACCACACTACCCCATCTAGGAGCTGCTAGCACATGAAGGAGCTGGTCCTGCAGAACCATAGCCACAGAATCTCTAGGACTCTGGACAACAGCAGGGTATCCGAGAGGATTCTCAGTGGTGATCCAGTATCAATGGTGCAGCAGAAGCCAGAGGCCCTGAACCAGAGCAACCAACGACTCACCTCAATGAAAGCTGGTTGAGCAAAAGGATGTACTGCGTGACACACCGCAGCACCCGATGCCACTGTGACAAAGGAGTCCGTGATGGAGAGTCGGGAAAGATGGAGGAATGGAGTGGTACGAGCATGGCAGCAGCTGTGACTGGTGTCAGAAGGCTGCGACAGAGAAGAGCAGGTCACTGCCAGAGGGGTTAGTGAGATGTGCTTTTTTTTTTCCATCTTAATTTTTATGTTTATATTTTCTCTTGAGGGCGAAGTTACAAGGGTGGAGGGTGGATGTGGAAGGACTAAGGAATGAGTGGGGTTGGGGCGCACGACGTGAAATTCCCAAAGAATCAATTGATAAATTATGTTAAATATAATATAACAAAATAGCCAGCACAGGTATGCATTATCAATGAATTCCAAGAGAGGAAAAGTGGCCAAAAACAAGGAGTTTGGCTTGAATTCCCGTTCTGTCACTCATTGGCCATGTGACATTGGATAAGGCATCTTTTTCCCTAAGTTTTTACAACAACCTAATGTGCTGGTCCCAGGAGCTGCTGAGAGGGTGCCCGGGCCACTGCATGGAAAATATAGAACAATGCCCAACAAAGACTGACAAGGAGTGGTTAGCACTATCATTTGGGGAGGCAGCGGGAAGAGACCCGTGTGTCTTTTGTTTATCTCTCTGTGTGTGTGTGTGTGTGTGTGTGTGTGTGTGTGTGTGTGTGTTGGCGGCATGACACAGCGGGCAGGTGTGGGTAGGGGAACAGCTAGTGAGGGGGTCTGTCCTCTCCTTCCACACTGTGTATCCCAGGCACCAAACTCAGGTTTGACAGCAGACGTCTTTACCTGCTGGTCCACCTCACTGGCTCTGAGACCTGTATGTCTTATACTGAAGCGGGATGTAAGTCTGAAATAGTCACCTGAGCAGTAAGTGGGACTGGGGGTTCACTGTGTGCTCACAGCTACTGAGGCTCCCCGAGAGAGAGAGAGAGCAATAACCTAGGGGAAACCATGTCAGCTTTCCATTTGGAAGTGGCCAGCAGGTAATACAGTTGAGAACGGTAATGGTCTGAGGACACTTGGGATCTGAGCTAGAAAAAGCTTTATATAAGATGGTACACCGTGGGCTGGAGAGATGGCTCAGAGGTTAAGAGCACTGGCTGCTCCTCCAGAGGTCCTGAGTTCCATTCCCAGCAACCACAAGGTGGCTCACAACCATCTGTAATGAGATCTGGTGCCCTCTTCTGTATACATAATAAATAAATAAATCTTTAAAAAAAAAAAAGAATTACAAAAAAAAAAAAAAAAAAAAAGATGGTGCAACATAAGCATTTTTGTCAGGGGGAAAAAAAAAGAACTCAGAGGAGCACTGTGGCTCCCAGGGGGCTGAGCACTAAGCAGTCCACGAGGACTTCCTCTCTCACGGTCAGCTCCAGGAAGGCCTGTGTCAAAGTAGCTGCCACTTGCTGTGAGAGAGTGATGGGATACTGAGCTTTGCTCTCACTTCGTCTCTGTGGCTGTGACAAAATACTCGGACCAATAGTAATTTAGAGGTCAAAGAGGTTTGTTTCAGCTTACAATTCCAGGTCCCAGTCCATCATCGTGGGGAAGTCAAGGCAGGACTTCAAACAGCCAGCCAGTCACATCACGGTCACTGTCAAGAGCAGAGAAAAATGAGTGCACACAAGCTTGCTTGTTTGCTTGTTGGTGCTCAGCTCCATTTCTCTGCTCTATACAACTCAGGGTCCCATGCCTAGGGAATGGTGCCACCCACACTGGGCTGGGTCCTCCTATATCAGTTCATTTAGTTAAGACAGTCTCTCACAGACATGCATACTGGCCAACCCAGTTTTAATGAGACAGTCACTCATTAAAACCCCCTTCCCTGGAGATTCTAGTTTGTGTTAAGTTAACCTTCACAGACATTAATAATTTTATACTTCAGTCTGTTTGTATTTATGTGTGTGTGTGTGTGTGTGTGTGTGTGTGTGAGTGTGTGTGCACGCGCGCACTCGTGTGCACACACGCACGTGTACATGTGTGGGAGTACATGAGAAGGCCAGAGGACAACCTTAAGAATTGTTCCTCAGGTTTTGGTTTTGAGACAGGATCTCTCACTGGCCTGGGGCTCACCAATTATGCCAGGGAGCCCCAGGGATCCTCCAGGCTCTGCCTCGCTGGCACCTGTATCACAAGTATATGCCACCAGGCTTTTTTCATGGGTTCTTGGAATTAAACTCAGATCACCATGCTCGCATGGCAAGCATGTGAACCTCTGCATCATCTTCCTAGCCCAGCCCATTTTATACTGGCATTTATAAAGCACTTGCTGTGTGCCAATTGCATTGCTAGAAACCATTTTTGACCTATAAAGCTGACACTTCCATGTCAGTCAACTTAATAGACAGCTTTATCTAATGATAACAGCATGAGGTGTACTGTGACATATTATGACAATCCTTACTTTACAGATGAAGAGACTGCGTGAGACACAGACAGAGTCACTTACCCAAGGTCACACACCTGGTTAATAATGAAATGAGGTTTCCTACCCAGAAGTCTTTGCAATAGCCAGTGCCTGTGATCTGCTTATCTGGACCCAGAGATGGCTGTCCTGGTACTTGCTCCACATTCAACCCGCAGAACCACCAGGGAATTGGATCAGCCCCCAAGCCTCCTGGGGTCTTATCAGAATGCACAGAGCACGTGCAGGCCCAGCCCTGTGACCTAATGCCAGGGGACCTGCAAGACAATAGATGGGTTTGTGTAAACACCAGGCTCCCAGCTGAAGACCGTGAGGCCTCCTGAAACCACAGCCACCACAATAACAAACACCCCAGGCTTCCACAGCACCAGAGTTTAAGCCAAGCATCCACGCCTCACTGTGGCTCAGTCAGGCAGCCCCGTTCAGGACAGCCACAGGCTGCTATTGTCCAGACTCCCCAGAGAGAACATCTGAGGCTATTCCTCTCCTCCTGCCACCTCCCCCAAGGTCTCTGCCTGACCAGAAATTTGTTTGATCTGACTTGGGGACCACCAGTATCCCACTGTGATCTTTACTGGTGGCTACCAAAACAAAATAAGAAAGACAATGTCAGAGTTTTCACAAGTGGATCCTGTTTGTCATGCCCAACTTCCTTCTCAAGGAGACTCGCTCCCATCAGCCGCTTCCCTGGACCTCAGCTTCCGTTTGGGTGCAGGAAGCCTGGCTTTGGCTTCTCCACGCCCCCACCCCTGCTCTCCTATCTCCTCTTACTCTCTGTTCTTGGCCTCATCCCCTCAGTATGTCTTTGCTTACATGTTCTCTGGAAAACATGGACAGCTAACACGCCTTTCTTTCTTTGGATGTGTGTACATGGTCATGTCTGTGGGTACACATATGTCTGTGGGTGTGCATGTATGTACGTGTGGGTGTGGATGTCAAAGGACAACTTCGAGGTCATTCCACAAGCACCTTCCATCCTTTGGTGTCTGGCTGGTTGGTAAATCTGGGCATCCGGCTGTCGCCCATCTCGTCATTACTGGGGTTGTAAGTGAGCACTGCCACATCCAGATTTGTATGTGCATTCTGGGGATCTGAACACAGGTCCTCCAGACAAGTGATTTCCTGACTGGGGTACCTCCCCAGCCCCTAACATGCCTTACCAGACCATGACATCTGTTGACGGCCAGCTAATCTACTGGCTAGCAGGACCATTTGGCCCCAAACCGGGTTCTTATGAACAGGTAAAGCAAATAGGTTCGCTCCCTTTGGGAGGGACGTGAGGCAGGTTAGGTGACTGACATGGTCACTGGAAGGAAAGTCAACCCAGGTTTTGTAGCGGAAAGTTTCCTGTGCAGTCAGTAGCTCAGGCTACCACTGACTAGCTCTTATACTTCAGCTCAGCCCATTTCTGTTCATCTATATGTTGCCACGTGTTCCATGGCTTTACCTGTGTTTCATTACATGCTGCTTCCCGGAAGGCAGGCTGGCGTCTCCTGACTCAGCCTTCTTCTTCCCAGAATTCTCCTTGTCTGCTTATCCTGCCTATACTTCCCGCCTGGCTACTGGCCAATCAGCGTTTTATTTATCAACCAGCCAGAGCAACACATATTCACAGCATACAGGACATCCCACAGCAAGGTTTGCATCAAAATTGCATGTGTATTTTTGTCCGTCAAGGAAAGAGATCAAGGGTCATGGCCCCAAAGAATTCTGAGACACACACAGGATTGTAGGACAGCTTGAAGTTGTTAGGGGACTAGAAAGCCAAGGGCCAGGTTCCCAGCAACTCACAGGGTTTCACCCAAGGAAATGGTTGTTGAGGCCCATTGGAAGACACTGGCTTGAGCAGACTATGGGATTAAGTTGGGGACTCTTGGGGAATGACCCCACAAGGAATGAAGGACAGGATAGAGATGGTCAAGAGAGAGAATGAGGGAGGGGCACAGCTTGAGATGGGGGAGAGGTGAGCTCATTCTGGCTCCCCAGGACAGGAGATGTCCTCTAGGTGAGCAGCAGGAAGGAGCTTTGCAGGTGGGAAGCTTAGAAGCCTGGGCCAGGAGACACAACTGACAGACACAGGTGGTGGAAACCATAGAGTGGATGGATGACTTTGCCTAGAGAGGCCTGATGTGACTGGTATGAGACAGTTGGATGAATGAGGGACTGACGTGGCAGCCCAGACTTGGGAATTGCTATTGTTTCATTCCTTCACAAGTGCCCGGGCCACTCGCTGAGACACTGCCTCCAAGATTGCTGAGTGGAGATGGGAAAGAATGTGGGCTTGGAGGACACCACCAAGTTCATTTCCACAGTCTGAAACCCAGTGGCTCTGTGCCTGTGGCCTGCACCCCTCACCTCCTGTGGCCTTCATTCCCAGTGCTCAAGGTGGCTGATATACACCTCACCAGACAGTGAGAAGGTTCAGCAAGGGTGTTTGACATGTGTACAGAGCACTCGAAAGAGATCACCGGGGCTAGGGATGTGGTCTGCTGGCCTAGCACGCACTCAGTCCTAGGTTTGAGCCCCAACATGGCACAGACTAAGTGTGATGGTGCATGCTTGTAATCCACACACTCAGGAGGTCAAGGCAGGAGGATCAGAAGTTCAGGGTCATCTTCAGGTGTATAACAAGTTCGAGGCCAGTCTGGGTCACATGAGACCCCATCTCAATAACAATAAACAGGAAGTGTTGTACCTCCTTCGCATCTGAGTATAGAGGCCTGGCAGTCACCCAGGTGGAGAGCAGCACAGAGACTGGCCAATGGCTGTTCCAAAGGACCCAGGGACTATAAAAGGCATCTCCAGGAGATGTCAGAAACAGAACCCCTGGGCCAAATAGGCCTCCTTCCCAACTTCTCTGCATGGCAATGTGACAGCCCAAGTCCATTCACGTGACTCCTTCTTCAGTGGTAACCCCTATCCCTCTTGTGGGACTCCCATAGTCCCCCAGGGTCTTTCCATCCCATGCCCCATCTTCCCACGGCCTATGGCTATCAGGGCACTGTTCATACCCCAAAGAGAGTGTACAGTTTCTAAATCTTTCAAACCTTCCTCTGAGCCACGAGTTCCCCTTCTGGCACACAAGGCATGCTGTGCTAGAAAGCACACGCTACCTTCACTGAGTGCCAGACATACAACATGTGGACATGAATTTACCTCAGATCATAACATTTCTTGCCTGTGTATAGAGGCATATGGTGTGCATGGGTGTATAAGTCAGAGATCAATGTCCGGTGTCTTCCTTAGTCTCTCACCACCTTATTTTTTGAGACAGGGTCTCTCACTGACTCACTGGAGCTCACTGACTCATCCAGACTAGCTGGCCAGCAGACCCTGTCCCCACCTCCCAGCACTGGGGTTATAGGCGTGTGCCGCAGTACCCGGCTTTGCACATGGGTGCTGGGGATGGAACTCAGATCCTCCTCCTATTTGGCATGACCAGCACTTTACCAACTGAGCCATCTCCCAGTCCCCATAAAACTTCTTGTAAAAAGGTTATAGGACCATAACAAGAGAAATAAAGATGAAAAAACTGGCCACATGTCCACTAACAGACTGACACCAACAAGAGTTTGCCTCCGGTTACCATAGAGATAATATAGCACTACCTATCCAGGCTCTTGAAGGATGTGCCGGCAAGTGCATGGTAAATGGATAAAGGAAGCTTGTAGACTAACTGATGGAAAAGACTGAAGCTTTTTTAAAGGATCAGAACAAATTTAGTCTACCAGATTTCACAACATATTACGAAGTAACAATTATCCAAACCATATGGTAATGGAGAAAAGCGATAGTGGATAGTGGAAGCCCAAACTAACCCAATATATAGTGACACTGGGAATAAACTAACAATAAGGAAAGCGATGGTTATGAATTAAATGTTTTGGAAATAATTGGTATGCAGAGAAAAGTTACAATGCACTATTTTTTTCCATAGCATCTCTGAGAAACAAATCATAAAACAACAGACAGAAAATGCTGGGCTGGAGAGGTGGCTCAGTGGTTAAGGGCACTGGCTGCTCTTCCAGAGGACCTGGGTTTGGTTCCCCACCCCCATGGCAGCTCACAACTATTTGTAATTCCAGTTCCAGGGGATCTGATGGCCACTTCTGGCTTCCTGGGGTACCAGGCACACATGGAACACACACACACACACACACACACACACAACATGCAGGCAAAACACAAAATAAAGCATTTTTTTAAGCTGAAAAAAAAATAAGATGGAGAGTGATTGAGGAAGACTCTAGATACTGACCTCTGGCCTCCACACACACCCACACACGTGTGTGCACACATAAACACATACCCACACACAGCCGCATGTGTGCACACACAAATCAAAACCTTTTGTTGACTAAAACATAGCAGGACCACAAGAGGAAAATAATAACCTGGGAGGAATAACAAACTGCTGGGACACTGGAAGCCTATTCAGTTTTGCTTTTTATTTTATTTTTTAACTAAAAGCTAAAATCAGTGTCCAAATTCTGTTCAGTAAGCAGTGGAGGAGATGAACAGTTTATGCAGAAGTACGGATGGCAAATAAAACCATGAAAAAGTATGGGGTTCACCAGAAATGACAGTTATGCAAACCAACGAACTACAGGGTGGGGTGTTGGGACCTCAAGCCAGGCTGCTGGGCTGAGGATATACTCTTCAGTGTGTGCCCCTTCCGGGACCCGAGGCAAGGGCTTCATGTCTCTTCACCTGCTTTAGTTTGGTTATATGTCAAAGGAGGCTTCAGGGAGCTGATAGGAAGTTCTTGCCCAGACGTACAAACGTGCACTCACCCGCCCAGATGTACAAACGTGCATTCACCCACCCATGCCCACACCGCCCCCGCCCCCAAATCACGCTGGCTCAATGCTGGACTTGGGGAATCTTCTTCACCGTCTCTGCCAGCTACTACTAAATGAGCAGATGGAGTTGGGAAACGAAAGCATCAATCATTCAGCAGGTACTTACTAATTATTAGACCCTGGGGCAGTGAAACCACCTGGGAGGGGTGCTCCGCAATCCTGGATTGCAGTGTCTTCCATCCATAGCAGGAAATGATCTAACCTGTGGCTGCGATGACCTAACTATAACATGATGTAAACCCACGAAGCACCAAAGAATGGCCATGAACAAGTCCTTAGTAGGCTCCTCCCACCAGAACTTCACTGGGGGAAGCTTAGCCCACATATCTGTGGTCCTGGATTTTCTCAGCTGCCCTATATGGTTCCACCCAATACAGACATTTAAGGCCCCCAAGTTCTCTTTGTACCTAGCTTCTAATAGGTGCAAAACAAAATGACATCAGAGATGTGTAAAGTAAGTGGGCTGTGTGTGTGTGTGTGTGTGTGTGTGTGTGTGTGTGTGTGTGTACGCGCGTGTGTTGTGTTGTATGGTGTATGTGCATTACTCTCAGGCATGTGCCTGTGGGAGGCCAGAGGTCAATAGTAGGTGTCTTTCTATTACTCCCTATTTTGCTTTAAAAATTTTTTAAAAAAGATTTATTTTCTTTTATGTGTATGAATGTTTTGTCTGCACATATGTATGTGTACCACGTGTGTGCCTCGTGCCTAAGGAGATCAGAAAGAGGTTGTAGGAGCTCCTAGGACTGAAGTTATGGAAAGTAGTGAACTACCACATGGGTGCTGGGAACCCAACCCTGGTCCTTTGGAGAGCAACAAGTGCTCTTAACCTCTGAGCCATCTCTCCAGCCCTTTGTTTGTTTGTTTGTTTGTTTGTTTGTTTGTTTTTGAGGCAGAGTCCCTCACTGAATCTGGGGCGTGCTCTCATGGCTAGGGTGGCTGGCCACTAAGCACGTGGATTCCGCCTTTCTCTGCTCCCCTTTCCCAGAGCCCTGGGGCTATAGATGGCTGCTGCTGCTGTCACAGTTTTTACAGTTGTTGGAAATCCACTCTCTTCAAGCATGGGAAGCATTTTCCCCATTGAACCATTTCCTTAGTCCCTAAAGGTTTGTGTGTTCATGACATATTTACTAAAAATACACAGTCCCTTACCTTTGCATTCCTCTTTGGCTTATTTGGTTCACTTGTTTGCCTATTCAATGCCGGCCTTTTGTAATGGCTTGGCTAGCCCAGTGGGTAACCCTCGCATGCTGCCAAATCTCACTCGGGGGTCTGTACCACCTTACTCCATTCCAAATAACTTCAGAGTTCTCCTTCCCAAGAATATTTATGTTGTAGGTGGTGGGGAACAAGTGCTTTTGGGGGCCCAAATCTAGCCAAATCTAGCATAGAATGGGTGCTCAGTAGATATTTATAGAATGAAAGAAAGGATGAAAGTGGGGTGAATCAGAATGGGGGAGTTCAGCTGGCTGGGGAGGATGACCATAATCTAAAGAGACACCTGTGCCCTTCCTTTTGGCTATCAGACTATCAAAACAACAGTCCCCGAGGAACTGAAGCTTCCCAGGAGTAGCATGCTGGGAGCAGGAAAAGACTGCATCTATCTATCATCTTGGGATGGGGGGGTTGTGTGAAAATTGAGGGCTTCTGCCTTCTCCCGTCCCTAGCCCCTGATTTCTCATCCAGAAGGGAAACAAGGAAAACCTAAACATCTTTCGGTCCAACCCCAGCCACCTGTGATTTGATTTTGTTTTCTTTTGTTAGAGTTAAGGTCTGTTGTAGACCAAACTGACTTTGAACTCTATGCAGCTGGGGTGACCTTGAACTTCTGATCCTCCTGTCTTTCTACCTTCCCAGTGCTGTGATGCCAATTGTATGTGATTTTAATATAATAATAATAATAATAATAGTAATTTGTCAAAGCGGTAGACCTGGTGCAAATTCCAGCCATTATTGTAAGACTTGGGTCTAAGCCAATAAACATCCCCAAATGCACTTTACAGTAATTCAAGAAAGACTTATTGAACTGTGTGTGTGTGTGTGTGTGTGTGTGTGTGTGCATGTGCATACACCAGGACCTGGAGATGTGGATGAAGAAGACCTATTCCTGACATTACAGACTTCCCTGTCCTTAGGATTCCTCCCATTTAAGTGGCAGAAACTAACTTTGCCATGCTTGAGCAAAATTAGGAAGCATTGTAAAGAGGTAGGTGAGTCTGGGGAGTCCCAGCAGAGAAGCAGCCAGCCCTGGCCTAGAGCCTGGAGGAGTGCTGCCTACCCTCTATCACTCTTAGCCCAAGTGAGGCACTTTTTTCTCACTTTCTGCATCTCTCCCTCCAGACCTGGTTCTGAACAGAAGACTCTAGCAAGAATCTGATTGGTCCAGCTTGGTCACATGTTCCTTCCCAAACCAAGCAGCAGAACCTTTCAGTACAGACACAGCCTCAGGGACTTACTTACCCACCTGAATGAAGGAAGTGTCTAAGACCTCTCAAAGGAGAGCCCTGTCCCAGGTACAGTGGCGCACGCCTTTGATCCCAGCACTCAGGAGGCAGAGGCAGGCAGATCTCTGCGAGTTCAAGGCCAGCCTGGGCTGCATAGCTAATTATGGGACAGCTGGAGCTACACAGTGAGGCATTATCTCAGAGAAAGACAGAGACAGAGACAGAGAGACAGATAGACAGATAGACAGATAGATAGATAGACGGTGGCCTCTGGTATCCACAACCCAGCCTCATAGAATGGGATTGAAGTAAAACGAATTCCACATGAACTGACAGACATGGACTAAAGCCCTGTGCCAATGTTCTGGGTTCATAATTGGTGCTGATGGAAGTGTGTGTGGAGTGAGGGGCCAGCAATAATAATGATGCCTTTCTGTCCTCCACATGTCCGGCAAGCATGTGCACATCTTCTCAGTTCCTTCCTGCTTTGCCTGGGCCATCGTCTCACCTTCCTGGGTTGACAGAAACATATTAGTTGAGCACACAAGGTGCTCAGACTGGACCAAGCCCATGTGGTTGCTTGGATGGATGAAGGATGCTAAATGGATGAAAGATGCTAGATGGATGAAAGAGCCAACGGGAGGCCGTTCTCTTGCCTCACCCTCTCGTGTCACTGGGGACAGGGTGGGTGGCTGGGAAAGAGGCCTTGTAATTGGTCTCCTTGCTACTCGTGTCTTTGTTGGAGATCCCATTTTTCCCTTTGTGGTTCATTATTGGAGAAATTATTTTGGCCACTCCACGTAGTTAAAAGGATATTTATTTAATGGCGTAATTCACAAATTAAGTGAAAGGTAGGTCGCAGGGTCTGGGGAAGGTGTATCGCAGTCCAGCGGTGTTCTCCGGAGCTCTGCACAGTCCACCTTCACCGTTCAGCGCCCGGGCACAGAGAGAGCACACAGAGAGAGCACACAGAGAGAACGCTGGCCCATTCAGCTCTCAGTTCTCCAGGCGCCTCCCCTGGCCCCGCCTCGTAGGCGTGACAGTTGCCAGAGTCTCAATGGGGGTTGGAACTTCCAGATCCAAGCTGGAATGGCTACCCACTACAGTTCATGACCTAAGAATGACTGAAGAATCAGAAGATGGACTTTCAGGGATGGGTCAGGTGGTGGAGGGCTTGGTGTGCAGGCATAAGGGCCTGAGCCGGATCCCAGAAGCCAGGTTTTTGGGTGGGAGCTCCTCCTCAGGCCCTGGCACCCTGGCATCCATATACCCAAAGACTCTGGAATGTTCTGGTGGAAGCTCCACCTCAACTCCCCTCCCTCATCTCTTTCCCCAAATCCCCCTCTTCAAAGCCGGCCAAACGCTGCTCCTCCCCTAGAGATGCTCAAGACCACTCCCACAGGGTATTTAAACTGCATCCCAGAGAACAGACAGGTGGTTTTCTGCTCTCTCATCCCGGTATCCTCTCTGGGGGGCTGCAGAACCACCAGGAAACACTTTACCCATCAAACTGGGGCTTTTTCTAATTCTGTCTGCATCAGTGGAGAGGCCTATCAGGGTATAAAAACTTTTCACTAGGTTAAAAAGAAAAAAAAAAAAGCTGGGTGGTGGTGGCACACGTCTTTAATCCCAGCACTCGGGAGGCAGAGCCAGGCAGATCTCTGTGAGTTCAAGGCCAGCCTGGTCTACAGAGTGAGATCTAGGACAGGCACCAAAATGACACAGAGAAACTCTGTCTCAAAACATGCCCCCCCCCAAACAAAACAAAACAAAACAAAACAACCCAAACAAACAAAAACCAACCAAAAAACAAAAAACAAAACCCCCAAATCGGGCATGATGGCAGCACTTGCACCTCCAGCACTAAAATGACAGAGACAGGGGGATTCTAGGGTACACTGGCCAACCAGCCTGCCAGCCTGCCAGTGAGTGCCAGGCCACTGAGAGACCTTGTCTCAAAATGAAGTGGATGGTAACCAAGGAACGACACCTGAGGTTTCTGCTGGCCTCTGCACTTGTGCACATGTGTGCACACACATATGCACACACACGAGTATGAATTGAAGGAAAGACTGAGAACAGAATTCTCATCCTCTGGTTTGGACTCTAGTTTCCTAATTACGTGGAGTCATTGATTTTGTTTGTGGATTCGGTTTTCCTGCTGGCAAATGGACACAAGCATACTCATGATGCCTCCATGACTTCAAGTGTTTGGGAGCTGGATGAAGGCAGAGATTGGAAAGGCTTTGGCCAGCCTTGGCAGCCCCACCCCCCCACCCCCACCCCCACCCCCCACCCCCCGCCCTGCTATCCACAGGGACAACTTGTGTCTCACTGACAGGCTCGGGCAGTGGAGCCACCCCCAACACAGGCCTTAGCCAGATGACGTCATACACAGTACGGTTGAAATTGGAGCCCTCTCCTAGGGGTTGAGCAGGAAGTTCCTGTGGTGTGAGCTTTTGTTCTGGAGGCCTTGATGGTGAGGCAGAGGAATTCCCCGGAGCATCCAAGCTCAAGGAGCCTGCAGTGGGGGCAGCGGAGGGCAGAGGTGCAAGGCTTCAGGCCCTGGGTGGTGGTGGTCCCTCTCCCCACTCTTATTTTATTTACTTTATTTACATACCACGGTGTGATGTGGCTGTGACCGGGTCAGCAGCGAGTCCAACTGCTCTGGAGGAAAGCCTAGGGAAGTTTGCTCACCCTGAAGGTACTTTTAAAAATGGTGGCTGAAAAGTGGTTCCTGATTCTGGTCCAACCACAGGATGTCAGCTGGTGACTTGAATTAGCCATGGGGCCTCCGGGGCGTTTGGTGTCCTCATCTGTACCATGGCAATTGTAGTTCCTCTTGAGAGCAGGGCATAGAAAATGCTTAGCATGTGGCGTTAGGGAGACTGGCAAATGCCTTTGTTGGCCGAGCCATCTCATTGCCCTAGCATATAATAATAATGATTGTCATTTCAAATGTTAATTTTTATCTCATGTGTGTGTGAGTGCCTGCATGGATGTAAGCACACGGCGTGCCTGCCTCTTCCTCTCAGAGCCAGAAGAAGGCATTGCATCCCCTGGTACTGGAGTCACATAGGTGGTTGTGGATGCTGGGAACTGAGCCCTCTGCAAGAGCAGGCAGGGCTCTTTTTTGTTTGTTTGTTTATTGTTTTTTGAGACAGGGTTTTTTGTGTGTGTGTGTGTAGCTTTGGAGCCTTTCCTGGAACTCTGTAGCCCAGGCTGGCCTCGAACTCACAGAGATCCGCCTGCCTCTGCCTCCTGAGTGCTGGGATTAAAGGCATGCGCCACCACTACATGGCTACAGCAGCCAGTGCTCTTAACCACTGAGCTAGAATATAATTTTTAAATGCCAAAGCATACAAGGACCGCTGTTCATCACAGAGTAGGGTGTAAAATCACCGTGTGTTCTGGAGCTGACATAGGAGGCCTGTAGAAACTAGAGAACCACTGGGCTTGTGGCAGACACTCCACATCGCCCCCTAACTGGACAGGGCACAGCCAGTGAGCGCCCTTGTCACTGCAGGGAGGGAGCCCCCACCCCAGAAGCTTCAGATACTCTGTGCCAGGGGCTGGCAAGGATGGACCAGTTTGACAGCCAGAGAGCGCTGGGTATGAATTCCATCGCTCTGTCCTACTCTTTGAATCCCAGGGTCTCCTCCCCTCCGCTCCCTTTCCTCACACATACGCCAGCCTCGCTAGGGGATGCCGGGCAGAACCAGGGCTGGGAGAAGAGGTGCATGAAGGTGGGCGAGGCAGCAGAGGAAGTGGGATTACCCATGGCCGGAAGCTGTCTCGGGCAGCTGCGTGGGGAAATCTCATCTCACGGGGCTTCCCCATCTTACAGTTCCTCTGCGGGTCCCAGTGACTGATAGGAATTTGAAAGTGAGAGCCAGCTTTCCCTCAGGCACCAGCCTCCTGCCTCTCCTACCTGCATCACTTCACCTGCTCACCAGCTCAATCACGGATGTGTGTGATGATGCGTTCTGGTGTCCAGCCCAGGCCCACAGCAATGCTAGACCTTTTAGCCTGGCCACCTGGCCACCCCACAGCCCTTTCCAATCAGGAGTGCACTCTGAGGGCACGGGCATTAGTAGAGTGCATTAAATACCTTTCTTGATGCTGTGGCAAAAAGGTGCTTTTGTTTTTTGTTTTTGTTTTGTTTCTTCCTTGCCTTTTGAGGGGACAGAGTCCATAGCAGCAGGGGAGGTATGGTGGCAAGAACTGAAGTGGTTGGTCACGTTAGGGCTGTAGTCAGGAAGCAGGGAATAAACCGGAAGTCGGGCAGGCCTCAAGGCTTGGGCCAGCAAGAGGGAGGGGTGGGCAGGTAGAGGTGCCCATCCACCGAGTTTGATGACTTGAGTTCAATTCCTTGACCCAACATGGTGGAAGGAGAGAACTGACTTAGGCAACTCGTGTTAATCCCACAGACACAAGGAGAAAGACCACTGGCTCACATCATCATGGCCAAATCAATTAAAGCAAGTAATAATTAAAGCAAGCTTTTTTCTTGTTTTCTTTTTTTAATTCGTGTACACAGGCTGTCTCTCACTAAAGGTGGTGTTCGAGAGATCAGCCTTGAACATGGTGAAGGTAAGGGTTTTTATAGCTCAGGAGTAGGGGTTCCCAAATGGGGGATCTGGAAGACAAATAGGTGGGTTACAGAAGCAGAGCCAATTGGTCACAACAAACTCCTGAGACAAAGACATGGTTGTAAGGTGGTCATAACAAGATGCTCACAACAATGTGGTCATAATAACCTTTTGGAACAAAGACATGGTTGCCATTTCCTGGAACAGGCAGTACAGAACCATTTGTAGTTAAGGTTACAGGTAGGGTATTGCCCAGTCCTTGAGAAACAGATTGTTAATCATAAACAGGAATGAACCTAGTTTGTTTTCACTATAAGATGGCTTTAAAGCCTAAGATGGAGGCAGGCTGGTTCACCAGTTGCCTTCAGACTTCCTCATGCATGTCATGTTGTGTTTCCTCTAACAATAAATAAATTACTGTACAGAGAAACCTTGTCTTGAAAAACAAAAAAATTGAAAACAAAGCTAGGCAGTGGTGGTGTACACCTTTAATCCCAGCACTTGGGAGGCAGAGGCAGGTGGGTCTCTGAGTTCAAGGCCAGCCTCGTCTACAGAGAGAGTTCCAGGACAGCCAGGGATACACAGAGGGACCCTGTCTCAGAAAACTAAAATAAACAAATAAAAACCAAAAACAAAGAAAATCCTCAAGTCTCGCTCCCAGTAAGACTCCACCTTCCAACAGTTCCACAGTCTTCTAAACACCGTCATCAGCTGGGAACCACTACTCAGAATGGACCAAAAGACATAAAGACCCAAAACTTTGCAACTGCTAGAGAAAGGAGAAGTACTTGAAGATCTAGGCACAGGTAAAAATGTTCTGGAAAGGACTGTGATCACATAGCATGTGACAGATGGCATTACCTGACACTAAAAATCTTCTGTGCAGCAAAAGAATCAAACATCAGACTGAAGAGACAACATATAAAACAGGCAAAACATTTGCCAACTATATGTCAGATGGGGGCTAATATCCAAAACACACAAGAACTTCAAAAATTAATGTTAAAACTCAAATCATTGAATAAGTGAAATAATGAACTAAAAAGACAGTTCTCAATGGCCAATAAATATTTTTTTAAAGAATTTAACAACATTAATTACCAAGGAAATGCAAGTTAAATCTGCTTTAAAAAAATCTGCTGACCTAGTCAAATTGGTTATCATCACCGAAATGAAAGACACCAAATACTGTCGGGGATGTTGAGAAAGAGGAACCCTGTCACACTGTTGATGGGCATGGGAACTGGTGTAGCTGGAGTATGGAAATCAGTATGGAGGTTCCTCAAAGAACTAAAATAGATCTATAACATGATTCTGATCTGGTACACATGGGTATATAGGACACCAAGTGCTACAATGGAGACACTTGCACATCCAGGTTTATTGTTGTCCCATTCACAGCAGCCAGGAAATGGAACCAGCCTAGATGTCCATCAGCAGATGAGTGGATACAGAAACTGTGGTTTGTACACATAAAGGAATTTTATTCAGCCTTAAATAAAAATGAAGTCATGAGATTTCCAGGAAAATGGAGGAACTGGAGATCTTTATGTTAATCAAAGTAAGTCAGACTCAGAAGTAAGTGTGTGTGTGTGTGTGTGTGTGTGTGTGTGTGTGTGTGTGTGTGTGTGCACTTAATGAATGCACATGTCTCTAAGTTATGGGAACAGAAAGGGAACCATGAGGAGGAAGAGAGCTCAAGCGGTGGGAGTAAGAGAATACATTTGACATAAAAGCAGTTCAGAGCGCTTACTGCTCTTGCAGAGGAAATGGATTCAGTTTCCCGCAGCCACCTGCAATTTTAGTTTCATGGGATCCAGGTCCCTCTTCTGAGCTCTGAGGGCTCCTGCACGCATATGGTGCATAGACAGGCATGCAGGCACACACACATGCACATAAATAAGTATTTAAATATACAGAAGGAAAAGACTACTTGGGGGAAGGAAGGGGACCATCAAGAGGGGGATGGGAGGATGGGGAGAGGACAGTGAGGAAGAGGGATGATTAATACCGAAGTAAAATAACGTGTGTGTATGAAGATGTGATAATGAAAGCTAACTTTAAAATGTTCAGCAGCATTTTACAAAAAGAGTCCACATAGACAAGATGGACTTTATTGCACTGTCTTCCCAACTGGGTTGGAATGAATTTGTTTCCCTTTCTCCCTGCCATGCTGATTCTAAATGATAAAGAGTGCGATTTTTATAGCTGAATGCTGAGAACCTGCAGGAGAATCATATGAACCAGGGCCATCCTGACTGCAGAGCCTGGATCTCAATGGGGAGGTAGCTGCTGATGCCAGAGGGTACTACTGATTGTTACAGCTTGGGGGTGGGAGGGGCTGGAGGCCAAAGACACCGTCACATACTCTGAACGTCACAATTTGGCCCACACAACCAAGAATGGTTTGCTCCAAGAGGTTATTCATGCCAAGGTAGAGAGACCGCACTCTAAGGTCAGCCTGCTTGGCTTCATGTACCAGTGCCACTTAGGGCAGCTTTTGACTTTTCTGCTTTTTTTGTTTGGTTTTGGTTTTGGTTTTTTGAGACAGGGTTTCTCTGTGTAGCTCTGGAGCCTGTCCTGGATCTTACTCTATAGATCAGGCTGGCCTCGAACTCACAGAGATCCACCTGGTTCTGCCTCCCGAGGGCTGAGATTAAAGGCGTGCGCCACGGCCGCCCGGCTGACTTTTCTGCTTCTAAGTGAGGATGGAGATGCAGCTCTGGGATAGCAAAGCTGCCGAAGCCTTTCTGTTAGCATCCGTGTCTGCTCGCTGCGTCGTAAAGAATCAAGGGTGGGAGGTAGGTCAGTCACTAAGCGCCTGTCTTGAAAACACGAGGACTGATATTCAGTCCCAGATAGTACAAAAGCCGGGTATGGTGATGCATGCTTGTAACACCAGCTCCAGGGAGGCAGAGACAGTGGATCTTGGTGGGGGAGTCATGATTAGCCAGTCTAGACTAAGGGTGAGACCCAGGCCAGTGAGAGACCGTCTCAGAAAACCAAGTGGACGGTACCTGGGGAATAACACCTAAAGTGTCCTATGACCTCTACATGCATACTCACGCAACACTCCCTCACCCCAGTCTCACAAACGAAGGAATTAACCGGAAAGCAATGGCACCAGCCTGTTACATGCTAATGCACTCCAGAGAGTACCATTGTTGTTCTTATGTATGAGGTGTCAGGGACATTCGCTGAGCCACTTCTCAGAGCATCACCTCTAGGCACATGCACCTTTGCATATCAGCTTTGGCAGAATCTAGAAGCTGCCGTGTTGAAGTCCAGGGTTGGCCTTTCTATGTTATAGGAACTTCCTGCTCTTCTGGACTCATATTCGCACACTCTGGCCTTGCCCCTGGATGGACTGGCTGCTCACTCCACAGCATCCCAGGCTTGCTTCTCTGTAGGCCTCCACAGGCTTCCCAAACCTCCCCAGACTGCCCCCAACCAGGCTGTCCTCCTGGGGGCTGAACACCAGCTGCTTGCACTCAGCTGTTCTCTAGCATGTCAGGGCTCATACACATTCTCGTGACGCTGATCTTGTGGCCTCAGTTGACCCCAGGATGGATGCTGTCCACCAAGTGGCCTCAGCTGACTTCCTGTCCAGCCAGAGGACCAGCGAACACTGGAGAATGACACTTTTCTCATCTAGTTTTTAGCCATGCCTTATGTATACCTGAGATCCTTCAAAACGCCGCCACACAGCCAAGGATAGCGCATAGTGGCCGTGTGTGCGTGTGTATATGTTTAAGGGGGTTTATATGTGTGTATGGGGTGTGTATAGTGTATGTATGTGTGTGAGGGGGTGTGCATGGTGTGTGTGGAGTGTGTATGGTGTGTGTGTATGTGTGTCTGTGTTCTGTGGGGTATGTATGGTATATGTGGGGTGTGTATACTGTATATGTATGTATGTGGGGGTGTATACGGTATGTGTATGAGGTGTATGGTGTGTGTGTGTGTGTATGTGTGTGTGGTGAGTATGTAGTGGTAGTGTATGTGTACATGTATGTGTGGGGGGTATGTGTATGGCATGTGTATGGGGTATATGGTATGTGTGTGTATGTGGTATGTATGTGTGTGTATGTGGTGGTAGTGTGTGTGTGTGTGTGTGTGTGTGTGTGTGCGCGTGCACGTGCTTGTAGGCTGAGAGAGGCAGTGAAAAACCCACATCCTCCTGACTTCTTACATAACATTTGAGAACACAGTGGCTCAGTGTTTTATTATCAAAATCTATTCATTTTTCTGACATGCTTTCATTATTTAGGTGGCAGAGGAAGCAGGAAAAGAGAATATTAAAAACTCTAGAATTTGTATAAAAAGAGAAACATTTTTTACTGGAGAAGTGGTGGGGACAAGGAGCCAGGCTTTTCTTTTAAGTTAAAGTTCTGTCTTCGTTGTTTTCTGAGCTAGGGCTCATGTAACCCAGGCTGACCGCCAACTCTCCATGCAGCCGAGGATGGTCTTGAACTTCTGATCCCCCTGCCTCCACCTCCCAAGTTCTGGATGTACTGCCGTGTCTGGTTTATTTAGTGCTGGGGGCAGAACCCAGGGCCTTGTCCATGCTAGGTAAGCGCTCTTCTGATGTCGTCAAATCCAGCCCGAGTCTATCTTTGAAGGGAAGAGCCCAAATATGCCACCATTCAGGGCACAGTCATCTCTGTAGAGGCGTCCCAGGAACTCCCTCCCCACTCTCATGGCATATATAGATCAAGACGCCCTAGCAGCCCAGCCCTGGCTGCCCAGTGGCTGTGGAAGGTGACAAAGTGGCACCGGGGAATGAAACGCAAAAGGTCTGTCCTCATGGAGCCTAGTGGAGTGGAAGCGGGCAGGAAAGAATGGAGACCAGAAAGAGGGGCAGTCCGTGATGCTGCTCAGAGCTGCAGAGAACAATGAAGTCCGAGTGGGCAGGCTCTGGGAGGGAGGAGTACTGCCATTCTAGAGAGTTCTTGGGAGGCCTCATTGCCATGCCCGTGTTTCTGCAAAGACCAGAGGGTGTGCTGCACAAACACACCAGAGTCTCCAAAGCCAACACCCCTGGCAAAGGCCTGGGGTAGGGGTGAGCTGGCATACGTGGAGGACCAGTGGATGGGCTGCAGATCAGGCAGGCGGGGGAGCAGAGGTCAAGAGGTGAACTGCCTTGCAAATCCTCCAGGTTTTGCTCCATCAGAGGTGGGAAGCCATCAGAGGCTTTCCGGCAGAAACCTGGGGTCTCGTGTTTTAAGCCACACTAGCTTATTTATCAGCTGTGTGCTGCTGGCAAGTGAGGTCCCCAAAAGGTAGAGTCACCTATGGGTACTCAGCATGAACTGCCACAGCGAAGGCCTGTTCCTCTCCCTTCCTTACAGGCTTGTCCACTCCTATATGGAGTGTTCTCAGTTCCTCTCCTGCCCAGGGGGAGGCCAGAGACCTCAGGCCGCGAAGGGGGCCTCTGGGTACCACTGGCGCTCCTTGATGCGGGCTGCTGGGCTTTGGTTCTGCAGCATCACATACATGAGATCATGTGTGGGAGGTACCCTGGAGACCATTGAGGTTGTATCCATGGCAAGTTTTAGGAGGGATGACAAAGAAGCTTCCAGTGATTCCTGTGGCCCCGGGCTGCTAGCATCCCAAGCTCTCTCTTCAGCACTGCCAGTGGCTGGCAGTCATCCATGAAGACACCAGGGCCAGATTTTGGGTTCCATTGTCCCCCCTCTCCCATGCCAATTCATTGTTTTCTGGGTCAATGGGTCAGCTTCAGGGAAACACACCCAAGCAGCAAGCCTACCTCCACACCTCTGGCTGTCCAGTGGCATTCTAGAGAATCAATGATGCCACGCGAGCCACTGTTTCTGGGGACCTGGGCTTTGGCCTTCCCAATGTCCCTGAGCAGCTGCTAGCTAAGGCAGCCTGGGTCAGCAGTGGGGCTTGGGGCCTGGCTTGAGACCCCTAGAGTTTACAATCCAGTTCACCCAACCCAGTAACCAGGCCTGTGTGTTGGGTTTTGACCATAGTTTGGGGGCCCAGAAACCCAGTTCTTTTCTTCCCCCCCAGGATGCTGGGGGTGGTGGTGGTAGTAGCTGGTTCAGTGGACAGCAACTTCTGTCTACCCTGAGAAGATGGTCCAGCCACCCACCTACCCCCTGTTGTCACCTCCCATGATGTCGTTCCCCCCCCCCCAAGGGATTTCTTCCCTCTGTGGCATACATAAAGGGTGGCATTTGCATTGTGATCACAGCTGGAAAGGCTTGAGTGCTGAAATCTGATCTCATCAAAGAGAAAGAGAAAGATGGGGAAGAAAAGGAGAAAGGAAGAAAAGGAGGGGGAAAGGAGGAGGGGAAGAGAGAAAGAAAAACTGTGCACATGAAACGCAGCCACCCACGAGCCTGGTGGGAGTGTGCACCATAGCCCGTATCAGCAGTTGTGGACGGCTTGGCAGCTGAGCAGGAGATGACTCACCGTGAGCCTCTGATTTCGTAATCCTCCCCAGCCCAGGCAGGAGAATGAAACTAGGAAACTAATGCAGTGACATTTTCTACAAAAAGGAAGCCCACATGTTTGTTCAAGGCCATCCCAAAATAGCCGGCTTCTCCAGGCTTGGCCTCAGAGCCTCTGCCTTTCTCTTGGAATGCTGAGTTGTGGCACATTTTTCTCAGACCACCCACCCATATTCCATTAGATTTAATTCAGCACACATTTGCTGCAGGCCTGTTGTGTGCTAGGTGCAGAATTGGAGAATGGGAATCATGGGAAAGGGTTAGGCTGTGAGTGAGGTGTGGATAGGGGAGGTCTAGGATTTGGGGCCAGGCATGGAGAGCACCGGGTCCTAGTGGGGTGATAGTGTTGCACTAGAAAGTCTTGGTTTTCTTGTCCACCTCGTCATACCATCTGGGACTCAACTGCCACAGGTAGAGGGGCAGAAGTCGAGGTCAAGTGTCTTCCGTCATCACTTGCTGCCTTAGTTTTGAGCCGTCGCTCTCCCTGAACTGGAGCTCCCTAATTCAATTAGACCACTGGCCAGCCGCCCTAGGGACCCCCCCCCCCCCCCCCCCCCCCGTCTCCATCTTCCCAGCACTGGGACTGCAGATGTCAGACGCCACATCTGGCTTTTTTGCATGGGTCTGAGGACCTGAGCTCAGGTGGGCGCGCTTTCACTTCAAACGCTTTACCGACTGGGCCAGCTCCTCTTTCCCAAGCATTGGGATTGACACATAGCGGGAACTTACCACACGGCAGCACTTGGGAGCACCCAGAAGCAATCCCTAGTTGGCATATGTGGACATCGCAGGACCCAAAGGGGCACAGGAGATGCTCAAAGCCATAGGCAATTTTGTGAAAAGAGCTGACCAGGGTGGGTGGGGGAAGAGGTCTTTGAAATGAATGTTGACTGTGGGTTGATTGGCAGCCACTGTCTCTCCCATGCCCACTGGTGGCAGTTTCTGAGGATGCGAGGACAAAGTAGACAGACCCCTCTGCAATGGACAGTAATTGTAGCTGCCAACCCAAGGTGTCATGTGGGAAGCAGTTCCTCAGCGTGGCTGCAGACACGGACCCGAGGACAAACAACCAGCACTTTTGTTCCCTCCCTTGGGGGTCAAGCAAGCTCTGGACCCATCCATGGCTTGGTTTCCTTGCTTACAAGGCAAGGGTGGCCCTTCCTCAGAGATTAGTTGAAATGATAGAAGAGCTTCAAGGAGCACCTAGAGGTGCAGCCCACTTGCGTATGCTGTGGGATGTCCTGTATGCTGTAAATATATGTTGCTATGATTGACTGATAAATAAAAAGCTGATTGGCCAGTAGCCAGGCAGGAAGGATAATGTAGGCGGGACAAGGAGGAGGAAAATTCTGGGAGGTGGAAGGCTGAGGCAGGGAGACACTGCCAGCCACCACCATGAGGAGCAGGATGTAAAGTACCAGTAAGCCATGAGCCACGTGGCAAGGTATAGATTAATAGAAATGGGTTAATTTAACATAGAAGGCAGCTAACAAGAAGCCTGAGCCATTAGGCCATACAGTTTATAAATAATCTAAGTCTCTATATGTTTGCTTGGGTCTGAGGGCCAGAGGAGCCAGGCAGGATAACTTCAGCTGCATGCATACGCAACCATCACCAACCGCCACCTCCGTCACTGCTGTCACACATCCTGGAGGAGAAGAAGGTGCAGAGGGGACCCGGGAAGTCAGAGTATCAGCAGAGAGGGATTCAGGGACATAGCTCTACAGTGTCCTCCTCAGCAGCCTAAGGAGTTCTCCTAGACATTTAGAGACTGTGACTTGGTCCAAACCGGAGTTCATGGCATTGACACAAAAGAATTTCAGGGCTGTCTATGACAAAGTGGCATTGGAGAGTATATTCAATATATTTTAATATAGCCTTAAGCATGAAGGTTAAGAGGAAGAGAGGCACTCAGAGGAAAGACAGGCATGCCCAAGTTGGGGTATGAGCTTCCCAAGAGAGAGCAGGGGAGAGTAAGGCAGAGTAATCAAGGTGGGATCACAATGGTTAGTGTTAGCTGTGTATGGCATGTTAGTAGCTCTCAAGGTGCCTCTCCAAAGGTACCTAATGGGTTGCTAAGAAACCCATTTTTCCTCCTCTTTTCTCTCCCTTTTAATAAGTGAGATCAGAGGATGGCTCTGGAGATCCTGGGGATAGAATCACAATCAGATAAGGCGAGACCAGGAGCCTGGGGGTGCACGAGGCTTTGGTCCTTTCACTGTAAGTGTTTTCTGTTGAGATTTCTAGAAAATGGCAGGTTTATGGCTGGCCAGAGAGAAAAGCTGTGAACAGTTGTTCTCCAGCTGGAATTCTTGCTCCTTTGCTGGTGGTGGGCTTAACTGAATTCCAGGGTGAGGGGTTCTTGACTTTCTACCCCACCTCAACGGGACGTTGCTGTTCTTGAGGTGAGTTTTGAAGGCTATGTAGGAGTTTTCTAGGAAGATTCTGGAAGGGGTAATGAATGATCTGAGAAATAGCATGAATGTGCTGAAGAAAGATGTTCAGGAAACAGGAAATGGCCCAGGCTGGGCGCCAGGCAGGGAGAGTGACCTGAACATAGAGGCAGAGGGCGAGCGGGAGGGAGGGAGGGAGGGAGGGAGGGAGGGAGGGAGGGAGGGAGGGAGGGAGGGAGGGAGGGAGGCAGGACCTTTCCAAGCACATGTCGGGCGGCTAGAGCCGGGGTCCGTCACCCTTCTGTCACTCTTGGCTTCTCTCCAGGAGGTATAAGGCTCAGCCATGGCTGCTGAGCTAAGCATGCAGCCATGGTTACCGTCACTGTATCGAGGACGCTCAGCATTTTCTTGTAGGGTGCACAGGGCTCTCTGTATGAGAACCTTCGAGATAAACTCATTTTAGAACTGGGCCAGGATGAAAAACATCAGGGAAAAGAATTTCTAGTGTGGGATAGTGCATGCCTGTAATCCAAGCACTCAGGAGACTGAAGCAGCAGGATTCAGAGTGCCAGAATGCTAGTTCAAGGCCGGCCTGGTCTTCATAGCAAGACCTGTCTCCAAAAAGAAAAAAAAAAAAAAAATGGAGGAGATAAAGTTCAGGGTTAGAGTGCTTACTTAGTGTGCAGGAAGCCCTGGGTTCAATCCCAACACTACTTAAAGGAGCCTGGTGGAGTATATTTATAACCCCAAAAGGTAGACACAGGAAGATCAGAGTTCAAGGTTATCACCTCAAAGATTGAGGCCAGCCTGGCGTGTATGACACCCTATCTCAAGCAAACAACAAATCCTACAGCTCCTTCCTCTATATTTTGAGTCCTACGGTGGCTCAGGTTGGAGCCCAAATAACTTCACCCTAATGCCTGGAGTGATGTGTTTACCAAGTTGTCTTACAGGCAAGGATGCATGGACCAAGCAGCTAAGCCCTGGCAGAGCCGCCCAAGGCTGTGATCCCACACCCTCCCCGGCTATGGGCTGGTGGGGGGGAGCATCCCCATTGGCCTCAGCCTCAGCCTCTGAGCTTAGACTGCTGCTCCTCAGCATGTGGCCCTTAGTTTAACCACAGCCTGGAGAGGCAGAGAGATCGGAGAAAGCACAGGACCTGGCCACACAGCTATGACGTGCTAAGAGGGACACTTGATGGGTGGAGCATCTAAGCTGGACTTGAAAGGTAAGGAAAGCCTTCTCAGGGAAGCAAGGTGAGAGCTTTGGGTGACTTTCTCTGTGCTGTGACAGAATTACTGACCAAAGCAATGTGAGAGAATAAGGGTTTATTCGGGCTCATAGTTCAAGGGAACAGTCTGCTATGGCCGGAAAAGTCATGACGTCATGACGGCAGGAACATGAGGCCGCTGGTCACATCGCATCCACAGTCGGGAAACAGAGTGAGATGAACTCCGGTGCCCCGCTCGTCTTCTCCTTTATACTCAGGACATGAGCCTGATTGGGATGGTGCAGGCCACATTTAGGATGTGCCTTCCCACTTCAGTCAGTCCAGTCTAGAAACTCCTTCACAGATGTGCCTGGAGGTTTGCCTCCTAGGTAATTCTAGAACCTGCCAAGTTGATAATCAATAAATAACCATCTCAGGAGAGGGGTTCAGTTGGGGGCCAGAGCCTGTTCAGAAGTCTGTGGACAGGGGGTGCCCAGATGTCTCCAAGGCCGTGTTAGTGATTTGTACACACGGCCCTCAGAAGAGCCCGAGGTGCCACAGGGGAGAGAAGCAAGTCCTTCTCCATCTTTCTAAGGACGCTGATGTGGTCCCAGCAAGGTGATGGCCAGGGCAGCCTGGGCTGAGGTTAGCCTCCACCCTGGGCTGCTGTCAGCTGTCTCAGTCTATGCATGGAACCTCCCCACCAAAGTCCGCCTGTGACCTCCAGCAAGTCAATCCCTCTCTTGGGACTCAGTTTCCTCCTGTGCAAATGCTGAAGCAGGAGGCCAGATGGCCGCCTGGAGCCTTTCCAGCTCTCCTATCGGAAGGGGAAAAAAGACCTCTCTAGAGGAAGCAATGAAAATTCCAGATCAGTGTCTGGCCTTCTGGCTCCCCAGCAGACTCACCCAGCCTTTCCATATCAAGCATGACACTGTCATCTACAGAGTTCATTTGTGAAAAACCACAAGATGGAGTTAACAACAACAACCAAAAAAAAAAAATGCAAAAAATAAATCATGTTTTAAGCATGTTTACAAATTTGTGTGGATCACAAGCCATGGGTCAGACAAGCCTGCTAGAGTGTTCTACAGAGATGAAGATGCCGATGGAGATGAAAGGTTAGAGTTCAGGGCAAAGGTCAGAGGGAGAGCTGGCTGATAGACATCTAAGGCCTGGGGCATTTCATGCAGGCTCAGACCTAGGGCGCCAATTCTCACCGCTCAGGTCTCTGCTCCAGATTCTAAGCCTCTCCATCCAGATGCCTGCTCAATATGCCTACTGGGTGTCCAGAAGGCATCTACCAGCCTGTCTGACCTGACCTCCCGTCTTCCCACTCAGTGGGCAATGCCATTCTTCAAGCCACTCAGCTGAAAGGAGTCGACCTCACCCCTGGTCCTTCTGTAGTGCACCCCAGTCTGAGTGTGCTCTGCTTCTACCTCATCAAGATCACGGGGCCTCCACTCTTCGCTGCCTGCATGGGTGAGGTCACCTCTTCCCTGGCCTCCTTGACCTCTTCTACTCTTCACCTGCCATTAGGGTAGAAGCCACATCATGTCACCCTACTATGTGAAACTCTCCAGAAGCTTCCCTTCCCACAGGTTCAAAACCCTCACCCCAAACTACAGGCTTGTGCCATGTGTCCCCTTCCTTTCCTGTCTGATGTCACCCGCTGATGTCCCCCTTCACTCTGCTCCAGCCGGCTCTTCAAACTCCTGCCTCAGGGCCTTTGCACTTTCTGCTCTTCGCATCTATCTTCCTGTTCCCCCCTCCTCTTACTTCCTTTGAGTGTTTGCTACGCGTCAGTGAGGTAGAGAGGCTGTCCTTGCCACACAGCATTTCTTCGATCCACTCTGTCCTTCATTCCGCTGAAGCTGGGTGAATGCATGCGTTTATTGTCTGCCGCTCCACCCAAAGTGTGAGCTCATCCATCACCCAGGACTTGTCTTCTGGTGACTTCAGTAGCTCCGAAACACCTGGAAGCTTCCTGGTAAACGTCTCTCACATGAATTGGAGAAAAAGTGCTTGTCAAAGGGCCCTGGTCTAGAAGGCACAACCAGAGATGTGCTTCACTATTCCCTCTTAGTGATGGGGCTGGCCAGAGGCATGCCGAGGTCCTCAGTTCCTCAGTTGTATGGTAGGTGGTAAAGGG
The DNA here is from genome assembly GCF_049852395.1 of Peromyscus maniculatus bairdii. NCBI lineage: Eukaryota > Metazoa > Chordata > Mammalia > Rodentia > Cricetidae > Peromyscus > Peromyscus maniculatus. The sequence goes on along the minus strand of NC_134858.1, from coordinate 61,152,724 downwards.
GGCCAGGAGATACGAGCAGGAAGACAAAAGTGAGGTTCTTCCTGCCCTCATTGTGGGGTGCTCGGTTTTAATGGAGTGAGCCACAGGGCATGGGGGCAGTGGAAACAGGTATCTATGAAGGGGCATGGTCCTTCCCTCCAGGCTCTGGAACTCACCATCTCTGGGTGGGAGCAGGGTAGGGTGCCGTACAGGCTCCACAACCTCCCTGGATTCCTGTCCTGGGGAGAATCCAAGTAGGGTCTGGGAGAGTAGATCTGGGACTCTGGCCCAGGGGAGAGCAGAATAACCAGGGAAAGAGGAACAAGAGGAAGGCAGGCCAGCCAGCCGCCTCCACAAGCCAGATGGTCTCCCTGGAGAATTGGAGCTGCAGCAGAGGCTCTGTTCCCAGGGGAGCCTGTGGGGGTGACCGTGGCCGCAGGCCTGTCCCCACGGCATGTGAGCCGGCCACTTTCACTGTCCTACTTGTTCTGCCTGTTGTCCCCACCCCTGCGGGGTGTAGCTCAGCATCCCTTGGATACTTGGTCTGGGCAGCACATTCTCCATGTGTATCTGGGATGCCTGTGATGTCCCTCACTCATGGGCTCTGTGGCCACTGTGAGTCTGGGGCCAGGTCCCAGACTATGACTCCTATGACTCTGAAGTCTCTTTGGTTCCAGTGACAGGATCTGGTGGCCCAACTGGCCATTATTAAAGCATTCTACTCCTTGGGGCCTTGGAACCCTCTGACCTTTTGGTGGGAGTGGCTTTCCTTCTGTGTCTAGAGCCTCAGATGGGCAGGGGACCTTCTTTCTTTGTCTTGTCATTTGGAGCTTGGAAGTTGGGCCACCAGGATTCTAGGCCTTTTGATATCTTTTACATGCTGTGTGACCTTAAACAGCTTACTTGCCATCTCTGATTCCTTACCTTTAGAACCAGCAGTCTATGACTCCTACAAACAGGGCCTGTGTTTTCTTGTTTCCCATGGTCCCTCAATGGAAAGGCTGAGTGTGCATTGTGGTTAAGGTTGCTTATGTGTATTGTTATGTATTCCTGTTGGTGTGTGTGTGAGAGAGTGTGCATGTGTGTGTGTGTTATTTGAACCAGATGTTTTCCCTCCACTTCCAAAGTTATAAATGGCCCCCATTGTCCTGCAGCTGGAGACAGAGTAGAGATTGCACACAGACGCCAAATTCACCACAAGGTTCAGTTCAAGGGACCAGGACACAGCCCTGTCCTCTGACATATTCAGCTTGTTAGAAGTTTCTCTGTACCTTTGAGGAGGTGTGGTTCCCCCAACTCCCCCCTTCCCCCTGCCCATGGGAACAGAAGAACTTCAAGGCCAGAGGCTGGGGAGTATCATCAGGCTGTGTGGGAGCCAGAGCAGATTTGAGAGAGGCTCCTCTCCTAAAGCTAGGGTGTGCTGAGCGCAGGTGTTCAGAGCTTTTGACAAAAACACCCAGAAAAGAACACAATTTTAGCTATATCCATGTAAGAGCCTCTCTGGGGACAGGCCTTGGACATTGGAGGAGGTGCAGGGGAAGGCCATGCCTGACTCAGCTGGAACCCCCTGGGAAGCATTAGATGGCCCTCATGCTCCTGTGCTACTGAGTTCAAGGACATTAAACAGCCTTCCCAGGGGCACACAGCTGGGCCCAGGAGGAGAAGAGCTCGAGTGGGCGGAGCTCATGTTTGTCTCCCAGGACAGCAGATCAGGGTGTAGCTCGGCTCTGGTGTGAGTTTGGAGACTGGAAGAAACATGGAGAACTGTGTTTGGGTAGAGACTGGAGGGCCAGGTTGCCCACCTGACATTCCCCAGTCTCGGGTCTTCTCCAGCTGCATCCTGGCCATTGAAAGCTGTCAGGGGTGGGGTGGGGGGGTTGCCCCTCCAGGAAACCCACCCCTGGTTTCTTGGCTCCACAGTGGAACACACGGGCCGCACCATGATTGCCATGTTTCAGCTACAGACCTGCGGACCCTAGGCCACTCTTTCCTGTAAAGATAGACGAGGCCCAAAGGGATAACACCGCCTGCCCAGAGCCACACAGCAGAGTCAGAGGACAAATGAATCCCTCCTGCTCACATTACGAAGTTTATGCTAATAATACACAGTTTGACCCAGGGTGCCCCAACCCCTGTGATCTCCCCCTGGACTTTGCCATTTTAAGTCAGTTCTCTTCAACATGCCAAATGACACCTGCTTTTTTTCTGGTGGAAGTTAGCTGAAGATGTGATGAGGAAAGTCTGCCCTGAATCCGGCCAGCTTCCTTCCCTTGGCTGGTGAAGGGGGAAAGGACCCATGGCTCTTCAGGGCCTGGGCTGTGTCTTCTGCATGGCAGTGGTTACTGATGGCCAGGCTGTCCCTCTGCAATCTGTAAGAAACGACTTCAGCGGGGCTCAGTTTCATCACCGTCAGAAGGCAGAAGAGCAACTCAGGCACTTTTTAGAAACCAGTTGCTCCATGAGTACAGAAGCCAGTGGAGTTTTGTTAACGGAGCCCTCCACCACCCCAACCAGCTCATCGCCTCATGTCCCCTGCTCCTGAAGCGTTCTGCTTCGTGCCTTATTGATGGAAACATGCATTTCCAATGCCTGGCCTCAGGACCGGGAGGGGAGCAGCTTGAAGAGCATGCAAACACCAGGCAAGCACCTTGTGACAATCTCTCCCCTCCCTTAGGTGTCCGAGGGGCAATGGGAAACAGTCATCCAGGTGGAAGCAGACTGATGTTTGGCTTGAAACAGAAGGTTAGTAGTAGCTGGGTTATAAAAATGTCAAGTGTTCCAGACTTATGGAAAGCCAGGGGAATTTTACCAGGAGTTCAAATGGGTGCCACACTAGGTCCATGGTTCATGTCAGTCCTGGGCATTGATTGGGCCTCCTGGTCCTAGCGGGCAGAGTAGAGCCTCATCTGTTCGTACTGAGAATATACTTAGCAGTAAGGGGTGGGGCTAGAGAGATGCCTTAGTCAGGTAAGGTGCTTGCCACGCAACATAAAGATACAAGTTCAGATCCTTGGCCCCACGTAAAAGTGGGCTGAGAGACATGCATCTATAACCACAGCACTGGGGAGGAGGAGACAGGAGGATCCCTGGGCTCCCTGGCCAGACAGTCTAGCTGAGTTGGTGAGTCCAGGTTCAGTAAGTGACCCTGTCTCGAGAAAATAGGGTAGAGATTGACTGAGGAAGACATCTGACATTGACCTCTGGTCTTCACACACATGTGTGCACACGCGTGGGTGAGCACACACACACACACATGCACACACAGAATCTGGAATATCTTTAATAGCTTAATGCCTTCCTTCCTTTCCATCAACACCAGACAAGGAGCCAGTTGCATAAATGGACATGATAAGCTGGCTCTTCATATTAATACTTAGCAAGAACATTATTACTGTCCTTTGGGATAAATAGGCAACCACCTGAGCTGAGTTCCCCCAAGATGACCCTCAACATTCAATGACTCTCCCTAGGTACTTTTCCCAACATGACATCTTGGGTCTTTCACACTGGGACCCCAAGTTGCCTTTCTGATTTAACCCCGACAGCCCCATACTGTGCCCCCAGCCAAATCCTGAGCCTATCCATCCCTGCTGTTTACTCAGAGTCTCCCCCAAAGCACCTGAATCCAACAGACCCATGAGCGCTCCCCATTCCTTTCACAGGCTGCAGGGATACCCCCCTGGCTTGCTCCCCTGGGGAGCTTGCACCACCCACCGACTGTGACTCATTTACCATATTCTATACATACAGTATTTCTCAAGCAAGGCAATGAAATGCTGGGCTTTCTGAATGAATGAATGAATGAATGAATGAATGAACGAACGAACGAATGAGTCTGCAGTTAGCTCTTCACAAACACTCCAAAACAGGACAGGATCAGAATAATTAGTTGGTCAACTCCTGTCACTGAGGGGCTTCATGAGGGGTGCTGAGCACACCCCAGCATTGGTTACTGAACTTGGCAGACAGCCAGGCTGTGCCTGGTTCCTCAGAGTTTTCCAGAGTCAGGTCACATAACCTGAGAGAGAGAGAGAGAGAGAGAGAGAGAGAGAGAGAGAGAGAGAGAGAGAGAGAGAGAGAGAATTAGTCCTTTCTCTGAGTACACAATATCCCTGTTCCCTCCACTGACAAAGATGTCAAGCTGCCTTGAGTTATTTAGAGAGAGAGAACCAGCCTTTGTCCCTCTGAGACGCTCCCCGCCCCCAGATAAGATTGACTTGCTTTTACAAGGCTGTCTTCCATCCCTTTAAGCATCACTTTGGGTTGCTGTGTCTACACAGCATTCCTCTGGCCCCTCCAAGTCACTTCTGTGGATCTTGCACTTCTGCAATGTTGACATGGAGTGACCCCTGAACTACATGGCCCTGTCTCTGAGGGAAAAAAAAAAAAAGACCCACCCTCCCCCTCTTTCAGAAGGGCTAATAACTCCGTTTGGTAAATATGTCATTTCAGCCCCAGCAACTGGACCCAAAGGCCACAGCTGTTTTGCTGACATCGGATAAATGGGCACTGCCCTGGTTACCATGGAGACAGGATAGCGAGAACCACGCTGGGGCCCCAGCCTCACTGTGCCCTTTGCTGGGGCCTCTTGCTTTCTGTTCAAAACAGGAACAGGGACAACAGTCATTTCTGCACTGACAGACTTTGTGGCGGGTCTGAGACTCTGAGATAGGATCGGTCACCTGGCATCTCCTGAGACTTAGCCAGCTATTTGGTGACTAAGCGCAATCATCTTCTCCCTGGGCCTCAGTTTCCCCAGCTATGTCGTGAGGGAAGTCTATTAATTCTCTTAGCTTGGGTTTCCCAGGAGTTGGCCCCGAGGCGAGGTGCAAGCTAAAGGTGCTGCTTTTGGAGGAGATCCCTGGGAGCTGTGGTTGAAGGTGTGGGAAAGAGGCAGACATGGGAAGGAAGCATGAAGGTGTGGCATTCAGTGGGTCATCAGAGAGGAACCTGAGCTCCATCCTGCTGGGGGATCAGGGAGACAGAGCCAAACACACCCAGTGTTTCCCCATCTGGGAGGCTCTCCTCCCAGGACCTCACTGCTCATTGGTCAAGGGCTGATCTCTGGGGCATTAGTAGGCACAGTGTATTTGGCCCTACTGAGCTGGGGCAGGGTGCTGACAGCATCTACCCCCATATAAAGGAATTTGCATTCTGGGAGTGGACCCTTGGGCATTGCCAATAAACTTGGGGTCTTGGAATGATATGAGGGCCATAGCTCTGTACCCTCAGTGATGGACCTGAACCATTTTTCCTTCCAGGACTCCAGGCCTCTAGTCCTTCAGGGCTGATAGCAGTTCTCCAGCTTTTTAGAGTGGTGAACCCAGGAGAAGTTTCTGTGAGACCCTGCCCTCTTCTCCTGGGCCAATCAGGATCTCAGCTCACCTACCTCACTGGCCTCCAAAGCTTATCTCAGGCTGTTTTCAGAGATGCTGTGTTGTTATTATTGAGTACTATGTGAGATTTTGCTTCCCAACATAAATTCCTGCCCTCTGCTGGGCTTTCTCCCTCCCCACTTCTGATACCAGCTTCAGAGTATCTTTTACCCAAATGACTTGTTCGAATTCTAAATACCCTCAGGGCTGACTCTGTACTTCATCCTCTCCAGACCTCGCCTTAAGGTTGTCCATGATGGTTAGGCTAATTGTTACAAGATGGGGATCTAGAACCTCCTAGGATATCGCCTCTGGCCATGTCTGTGAGGGAGTTTCTAGATGAGTTCATTGAAGTGGGAAGCCCCTAACTGTGGGTGCCACCATCCCATGGGCTGGAGTCATGGACTGAATAAAAAGACCAGATTCTAGACGCAATGTGACAGGGCACCTCAAGCACCAGCCACCATGCCTTCCCAACCACGATGGACCGTAACCTCGGACCATGAGCCACGATAAACTGTCCCTTCCTTAAGATGCTTTCCACATGGGTTTTGTCACAGCTCTGAGAAAAGCAAGGAGATACAATACCCCAGAGGCACAAGTTTTTCTGTCCCTGGAGCAGCTGTTGACAATGGCAAACCCTAGCCTGACCACACAGGCTCGGTCACTTTTCAGAAACTCACCCAGCCTCTTTCCTCCCACTGAGCTGTTCACCTCCCAGTGCCTGGCAACATCCTGGGGATGAGGACTAGCGAGGAGCTAGCAGCAGAGGCTGAGCCTGCTCACATGGTAAAGATTAGTAAATGAATTCTGGTTAGCAAGTGCTTAATGACCACCTGTGTACACAGACCCTGGCAAAGGAACAATGGGGTTCCCCAAACACAAACAACCCCCCCATGCTGGCTGGGAGGATCTTAGAGTCAAAGGTATTCTAAGGAGTGGAAACTCAGGAGGTTTTTGGAGGCCACCAAGCCCAAAGCCTCTGTTTCTCCTCTGCAAAGTGATCTGCGTGAGGCAATGGAGTTGGTAGTTTGGCTTCTGTAGTTAGAGGCCTAGATTTTTCTTCCCCATGGCTTGTGCAAGTTCAGAGGCCATCTTCTTTGCCTTCCTCTTTTTCTTCCTCTCTGAAGGATGATGGGATGGAGCAGCTTCTGATGATGAGAAATACCAGTTACATAACCTGCATTTGTCTTAGTCACTCGGCCCAGCACGCTGCTGGAACAGGAAGGAGATGCAGTTAAACAGTGCGTCTCTATTCCCCTACGGACACCCTAATTGCTGCTGCTGCTGCCGCTGTAATTGATTCCACAGGTTATTTTTACTCTGAATGGCCGGGTTCCTCTGTGCGCCTTGTGGATGTGATCATTCTTGAAGTCTAGGCCAGTGGTTGTCCAGATGCCCAGTTGTGGGCTGGTCGCCACTTGAGGATGGGGTTGGGGGAGGGCCCCTAGCTTCTCCTGGGGAGCATGGACCTGCAGTGTGAGTAAATACTGCTGTGTAGTTAAGGGGTGCTCTGGGGGGGGGGGACAAAAGGAAGGAGAAGCTCATCAGAAGGGACCAAGAAAGAAGGAACTAGAAGAATACTTCACCTAGCATGAATGTGCGCGAAGGACTTCACCGAGGGCCGAGGGGGCCTCACCAGCTTAGAGCAGAGGAGCGAAGGCCACGTGGGGAGAACTTTTCCCTGCGGAGTCTTCTGTACTTTTCTGTCTATTCCAAGCAGCCACCTCTTCCCACCCCTGCAAGCGGCTCCCGGAGCACAAAGCACACAGAAGCAGCGTTCCTGGCCGCCTGCCTGCAGCTCCAGCCACCTACACAGACAGCCTCGCCTTTGCACACAGCTCAGCCCGTGTGTGCTCTGGGAGCGGGGAGGGTGACAGGCACATGCTCAGACACTCAGCCCAGGGCTCCAGAAGTGGGCAGGGGACTCTGGAGGGAGTTGGTACTCCACAAGCCACTGACCAAGGGCTGGGACAACCTTGGGGACCTCATGTGACTTTGGACATCACCAAACCTTGAACTTCAGGGTCCCTAATCGTCTGTCCCCTGTGAGGTAACCATGGTTTCCATCCAGTCCTCTCACTAGGTCATGATTAGAGTTATCAGAGGTAAAGATTACTGAACATACATAGTATGCTCACACCTGGTCACAGGCCATCTTTACAGCATTTCAGAGAAGGTGCCGTTTTTTCTTACAGGTGAGGAGCCCAAGGTCAGAGAAGGGACTCCTATAAGTGCACTTGGCTCCTAAGTGGTAGAAATGAGGCACCTGGGTCCTCATTCCTCAGCAGTACTGTACACCACCAGTTAGCAGTGCTTGCCAGAGGATATCGTCTCTGAGGGGTGCGGGATGTGCCTCAGCTTCTAGAGTGCTTGCTTAGCATACACAGAACCCCGAGTTTGATCCCCAGCGCCACATTAACTGGGCATGGCAGCACACACTTGTAAACTCAGCACTTGAGAGATAGAGACGGGAGGATCAGGAGTTCAAAGTCAAGCTTGGCTACATAGAGAGTTCAAGGACACACTGGGCTACACTCCTAACTTCTTGGACATCTCTCTCCTCGTGTGTAAACTGGAAATGACAATATCTACCCCACGTGACTGTTCTTGGGATGACTGGTCAGTTCACACAAAGCAACAGGCACAAAGACCTGGTGTACAGTAAATGCTCAATAATAGCAACTCCTTTCTCCCCTCTTACTTACCCAAAGCTAAACCAAGAGAATAACCCCTTCTCTAAGCCTCTAATTGAAACACTAGCTCTGAGTCTCCAAACCAGGAAGGGATCAGCCTTTAGTGATTCCCCCAGCAGTGTTCAGCTGTCCCCAGCTAAGTGCGCTCACCTTTGCTGAGCCCAGGCTGCTGCCTTCTGTCCCTCAAGCATTCAGGATAGTATAGAGGCCCACACCAGAGCGGGCAAGGCAGTGAAGCCATAGCCCCTGATGGCCACTCGGAAGAAGGAGAGGTCTGCCAGCCTCTGCGCAGCCCCGGACTTCACAGAGCAGTTGTTTCCGGAGGTCAGGCTGGAATTCCAAGCAGGAATGTTCAGAGGACTCAAGCGGGGCAGGTGCAGATTCTGGAAGCCGAGGCAACATGTCCAGAGAAGTCTCTCCAACTTTACACTGGTCTCCAGCTTTGGGCAAAACCTTCCTGGGAGTGGAAGTATGGCCCGGAGCAGGCCCAGCGGGCTGCCCAAGGAAACAGCGTATCCTGGGATATGGTACACACTGGGGAACATGGTACATACCTACTATGAGCTGGTCATTGTAGGCACAGGAAACACAGATCCGTTCCAGCGGACTCAAGGCACACAGGCGTCCTCTGGGGTGCAGCTCCATTCTGAGTACCTGCCTCCTGTACCTCTTGTAGCCGCCTTTTCCTCCCTGCTGTGGCCTCCCTAGGCTTATGGCTATGCTGCTCCCAGGAGTCACAAACAATACAATTTAGCCTGGGATACCTTAGCAAGCCATCCCCCCATGGGACAGCAATAGGGCCCTTCCTTCTGGGGTAGTCCCAGATCCTTGCTCCAGCTGCTCTAGACAGCTTCTTGCTTTTAGCTTTCCTAGATATGAGCCAGACAGTCTTTGTGTCCCTCAGACTCCAAGGTCACATGGCGAGCTCTCTGAGGAGTCTTTGAGGTGCTCCCTCCTGTCCCTTGCATGTCCAGGGACCCTGTCACACACTTTGCGATTCTTTCCAAAGACTTTCCATCACAATCTTCTCTCTGTTCCGGTCTTTGTCCCCCTGGAAGTGCTGGTGGATGTGTTCACCCCACTCAGATGGTCTGGTCTAGCCTCTACCTTCCAACATGGAGGTTCTTGGTGCCCCTGTGTTATTCTGGGCTCTTGGGTCTGCTGGAATGAAGGCAGTGAACCCTCACTGCGCCGCCCTTACTAAGAGGGACCCCTGTGCAATTATTGTGTCAAATACCACCCAGCTTGCCAGGCGGTGGTGGCACACGCCTTTAATCCCAGCACTCGGGAGGCAGAGTCAGGTGGATCTCTGTGAGTTCGAGGCCAGCCTGGGCTACAAGTGAGTTCCAGGAAAGACGCAAAGCTACACAGAGAAACCCTGTCTTGAAAAAACAAACAAAATAAATAAATAAATAAATAAAATACCACCCAGCCCACCAGGCAGCTCGGCTGTGTGGGTCAGATCATTGCTATTCAAAAAGAGAAGTTGAGACCAGAGAGTTGGAGTGACTGTCTCCCAAGGTCGCCAGGCTAGCTGGTGGTAGAGTTAGACTTGGATCTGGGATTCTAGACTGTCCAGCCCTTTTCTACCAAGCTAACTCTATTCTTCTTCCTCTGTTCTGACCTGACTTGACCTTCTGCTCTAGCCACACCGCTTCTCTGTGTCCCATGAACACATGGGTGTGTGCCCTCACTGTCTACTGGACTTTTAGAATGACCATTTTCTAGGCTGCATACATAAAAGTCAAGCTGGAAAGTCTTCCTGCTCCACAGGTCTCTTTCTCTTTACCCACATAGCACACTCTCATGAAGGCAGTCTTTACATTAATTTTGTGTATGTATGTGCATGTGTGTGCACACACGTGCACAGCATGGACATGGAGGTCAGAGGGCAGCTTGCAGGAGCCAGCTCTCTCCTTCCACCACGTTCCAGGGACCAAACTCAGATTTTCGGGTGTGGTAGCAAGCGCTTTTACCCTCTGAGACATGTTGCCAGCCCGCTGGTGACATCTAAGAGGCTTGGTGAGCCACATCCTTGGTGATACCAATGTTGTTACTGGCTTGAATCTCAGCCATGGTGATAGGTGTGCAGTGGTGTGTGGCTTGGTGCTTTGTTTTGTGTGCTCTGGCTGGTTAATGATGTTGAACACTTTTTTTGCATGCCTGGCAACCCTTTGGTAAGCATAGAAAAGGCCTCTTTTTAAAAGTGCCATTCAAATTAGATTTTTTAAAAGTGTCTTCTTCTTATTGATTTATAGAAATTTATTTTATAATCTGGGAAAGTTCTTCTGTTTGTTTGTTTGAGACAGGGTCTCACCGTGCAGACTTGGCTGGCCTAGAGCTTGGTATGTAGACCGGGATTACCTTGAACGCACACCTTGAATGTGCGCCTCTGCCTCCCAAGTGCTGGATTAAACTGCCATGCTAGCCGTGGATGAGATTTTTAGACACACAGATCGTAAAATATCTTTTCAATATTTCTTGTTGTGAACAGTTCTTAGTTGTAATGAAGTCCACCTTACTGATCTTATTTTACAGTTTGTCTTTTTGTGCCTAGCTTAGGAAAACGTGGTCTATTCCAAAGATATAGATATTCTCCTATGATTTTCCTTCTAGAAGCTTCCTTGTTTCCCACGTACAACTTAATACTATGTGTGACCAAGCATGTACAGCCGTTTTGCGTATATGTAGACTTTACACAACCCCATATCTCTGAGCTTGCTCTTTGCACTCCATGGTACACTCACGTGACCCCTGTGTGCTGCTCACTGTGGCTCCCACACATTTACTTCCACATTCACAGTGGTCCTGTGCATGTGCACCCCTGGGACTCACAGTGTGCACACAGACACTTGGACCATGCCCAGTGTCCCCCCAAGCCACAGCTTCTCAGAAGATCTGTGTACACTCCTCCTTGTCAGAACATGGCAGGGGGGGGGGCGCGGTTTGAGGGGCTGGAGGGATGGCTCAGCGGTTCAGAACGCTGGCTGCTCTTGCAGAGGTCCTGAGTTCGATTCCCAGCACCCACATGGTGGCTCACAGCTGTCTGTAGTGGGATCTGTTGCCCTCTTCTGGCATAAAAGTGTACATGCAGACAGGGCACTCATACATAAAACAAACAAATAAATCTTAAAAAAATAAATAAAAAGAACATTGGGGTGTGTACCTCGAAGATGCGGGTTGCTTGGGAGCTGGGAATTACAGGGCTCGGGGTAGGCACCTTGGGGGCTGCTGAGGAGTGGCATTAGGGAGCTAGGTGGCTGGGTGGGTAAACCGTGGTGCAGATAGTCCTGGCTCTAGGCCCAGGGCTGTTTCAGCCAGAGCAGACTTGATTTTTGAGCTTTATAACCTCAGGCTGTATTTGAACTCTTTGTTAGAAAAATAGTTTCTGTTTAGCCAAAAAGTAAAACAAAACATTAAATTTTTTTTTTGCCTGTATGTGTGTATGGTTTCTGTGTGTGGATATTCTCACATGTGGGTACACGTACTCATGCTTGTGGCGACCTGACATTTATTTGGAGGTTGACGGTGGGAACCATCCTTGATTACTCTTTCACCTTATTCAGCGAGGCAGGGTCTCTCAATCAAACTCAGAGCTCACCCATACGCCTAGACTCCTTAGCCAGTTTGCTCTGGGATCCTCTGTTTCTGCCTTCTGAGGCTGGAATTATAGGTAGGTTACCCCACCTCCCACACACATACACCTGGCGTTTATGTGGGTTCTGGGGACCCAGACTTTGGTCCTCTTGCTTACATGGGCTTCAACTATGGACCCCTTTCCCTTCCCCATTTAAAACAACAACAGAAAGTAACTGAGTTAGGGCTTTGTTCCAAAGTGTTGCAGGGAGGGGGAAGGTGTGTGTGTGTGTGTGTGTGTGTGTGTGTGTGTGTGTGTGTGTGTGTGTGTGTATGATTCACTCGCCAGCCAGTCGCAGCAAGGCTGCTCATCACTGGAGCTTGCCTGGGCCTCGTGTCCAGGAGCCTTCCTGTGCGGTTGTCCCTGCTCTGTTCCTGGTTTGGCCCTGTCTCCTGGTGCCTCAGCCTGAGCCCAGTGCACACTGGTGGATGACACCTCCTCATCTCGCTACACATTTTACAATTCACGTCTGTCCTTTCCGTCACCCTAGCCGGCTAAGAGTCTCCAGGGTCGGAGAAATCCACACTCCCCACTTCACAGAAGAGGGAAACTGAGGTTGGGAAACAAAGTGCAGATTGAACACAGAGATGGTAGGTTGGGCGGAGACTCGGACGCAGGCCTTTGACTCCAGCATTGTGCCCACTCTGCTGCTCTGTGGCTTAAGAACACTGCCTCCTCCAAACGGTGATTAATAACTAACTTGTGCCTTGCCCTCTGCGGCGGCCCCTCCCAGGAGGCTGAGGTTGTTTTCTTATCTAAATAAACTGCACAAACATGGCCCCATTCATTACTCATGTGTAAGTTATGTGAAAGGGCATTACCCAGGGATGGGGAAATCTGCTCACACTGTAACCCTGACTTAACCTGGGCAAGACCAGCAAGCAACTCAGTTTTATTTACTTTGTATTTGTATTTATTTTATAGTGTTGACATGCATGCTATATGCCAGCCCAGGGGAATGGAGTTTTAGACCCTGAGCAGCAAAACTCCACGTCTCTTTTCCTTGGCACCCCGTCTGCTTTTTGAACCCCCTATAGAAAAGGCAGCGCCCACCTGAGCCTAAGGAGGGCTGGGGCCTCCAAAGAAGAGAGACGGTCCTCCCATGAGCCTTTTCGGGAGAGACAAAGACACACGTATGGGACAGGAGGAGCCATACCTAGTTCTTCTGGCTTTAACTAAATGCCTTCAGCTCTGAAGCCCGACCTTGCACGGGAAGGTTCCTGGACCAGGGGAGGGCCTTATAGCGCCACTGTGTAAATGAGGACATGAGTGGGTGCTGTTACACGTGTGGAGGTGACTGGGTGTGTGGTGGGAAAGATGGGTGGGAAAGGAGGGCGTCAAGGGTGAAGAGATGGCTCAGTGGTTAAGAGTTCTTGTTGCTCCTGCAGGGGCTTGAGTCTGGTTCCCGGCGCCTATGTCTGGTGGCTCACAACCCCTTATAACTCCATCCCCAGAGGGTTCAGTGCCCTCTTCATGTCCTCTTATGGGCTCAATAGGCACTGTTCTCATGGGAGCCTACCTATGCACACACATAAATGAAAATAAATCCTAGGGGGAAGGGGGCTGAGCGTCTCAGTCCCAAGGGTGCCTTCCCTTCATTACCTCATTGTGGAAGGTGAGGAACCAACTGTGAAGAGGTCTGTGATGTGCTCAGGGATCATCAGCAAGCTGCCTGTGAGCCACGGAAATTGGGGTTTGTGTCTACAAAGGATCTAAATGGGATTCTTTGCAGAGATAGCAAAGCAAGCAGTGTCTTCTAACCCTTCCATCAGTAGACTCTGGGTCCAATAAAATATCTCTAGAGAAGGCTGTGGAGATGGCTAAGTGGTAAAGCGCTGGCCACACAAGCAAGAGGACCCGAGTTCAGATCCCCGTACCTCTAGAAAAGGCCAGATAAAGCAGCACAGGCTTGTAATCCCAGTGTTGGAGAGGCAGGAACAAGAATATTTCTATTTCGAGAGGTAGTGGTGCATGCCTTTAATCCCAGCACTCATGAGGCAGAGGCAGGCAGATCTCTGTGAGTTCAAGGCCTGGTCTACAGAGCGTGTTCCAGAACAGGCTCCAAAGCTACACAGAGAAACCCTGTCTCGAAAAAACAAAACAAAACAAAACAAAACAAACAAACAAACAAAAAACCCAAAAAGAATATTTCTAGGGATCACTGCCCAGCCAGCCCAACTGAAGTGGTGAGCTCTAGAGTCAATGAGAGACCCTGTCTCAAAGGCTAAGGTGGAGAGTGATTGAGGAAGATACTTGATACTGACTTTTAGCTTCCATATGAACCTGCACATACAGGTGCACGCACATATAGACATACACATGCATGCATGCATGTATGTGCCTGTGTGTGTGTGTGTGTGTGTGTGTGTGTGTGTGTGTGTGTTGATGCCCAAATGCCCTGATGTGAGCACAGTTCCCAGGAATGTGGCTTGACTGTTTTTCCTCTTCATCAGCTCTGGGCTGTAAGTATGGAGCCTCGAGTGGTTGGGTTCGGGTGCCTGTGGTTGGCTCTTGTCTGGTTCATCTCTGTGTACCTGCAGGCACTGCCCAGAGGATGGGCTGGGTTAGGGAGACACCTTAGAAGATAAAGCCTTCCTTGAGGAGGTTTGAACCAAACTGATTTCTGATTTAAACGGAACGGAAGTGCACCACCCGTCCACTGCATGCTGTGCTCAGAACGGCTTCCTTCTAGAGATCCTGATTACAAAATCCAGGACTGATGCAGTTGAGTTCAACTTTGTTTTCATGGACTGGGGTAGGGGTGGGGACTTTTGCCCCTAGCCTAAGTGCCTCCCTGTTTTGCCCTCTGGTCAGCCAAGGAGGGCTTTCTTGGAGTAGATGCTCAGGATAGATCATGTCTTCTAAATTAAATAAGGTGAGAGTCCACTCCCAGAAGGACACTATGCTGGAGTATGGGCAGAAATCAGTCAGCTCACAGACACAGACAGACAGACACACGGGGTGGGGGAGGGGGGGCGGGGGCACTCATGTGTGGGAGCAACAAGCTTCCTTAGTTTTATTTTGAAATAAAGGAACATGCTGTTCCTTCTCATAATTAATATATCTACTTGGAGTCTCCACACGTGGTCAGACCCCTTCCTGGTGCTGACTAATCTTTCATGAACAAAATCCCCACATTAGGATTGACCAACCCTGAAACACATAGCTGGAATGCTGGGGTGCTAGGCTTGGAACCCCAACCTTCCCAGAGAATTTCAGTCCAAGAGGAGATTTTTAGATTCCCTGATGCAGCCCCCAAAAGATAAATGCATTCCTGCTTCAACCTGGCTTAAATCTACTTCAAAAACACACATAATGGATGTGTCACACACCACAAAACCTCAGGGAGGGGGGTCTGAGTTTGAGGGGGAGTTTAGAATTGTGTGTGTTCTGGGCGTTAAGTTAGGGTAACAGGGATTTGCTTGGAAAATGTGAGGGGCGGAGGGGCCCCCTGTGAAGACATCCGCTGCTGGCTGGCTGGGAGCTTAGGGTTATGTAGCTGACTCCAAGAATGGAGTGTGCCTCTGTTCACCCATTGGAACCTTTTTGGAGAGACTGCCTTGGGCCAGGTGCTACCCAAGGCCACACAGTCTTTGCTTACACAGTTGAGTCCCTGCCCTGTCTGCTGGAGTGAATGGGAACACAGCCCATAGGCTCTGGCTGTGGCATGAAGCTGTGTGCCACCACCACTCAGGGGCAGTAGGCCATGCTGTTATCATCCGGCATTTCCTCCATAAAATGCCCTGGATGTACTCTCCCAAGATGGATACTCGGGCCCAGCATGAGTGCGGATGCCCTTGTGGTACCAGGCTGCCTTCCATCAGCTCCTCTCTTGCTCTTATCTGCAGGGCCTCTTGGGTGGTCTTGGCAGGATCAGCCTGAAGAGTTCAGCTGTTGATTAAAGCTGACAGGAACTTGAGGTGTTACTCTCCCACCGTCATTTGTATCTGGAGGGGGATTCCCAAAGGCCAGAGGAATGTGTCTCCATTGGTGGAATTAGGCCAGAGCCAGAGTCTCGAAGACAAACAGGTTTCAGCCAGCAGCCTGAGAGCTGGCAGAGTTTAAGAAGGATTCCAAGGAAAGGAAGAACTGGGTAATTGATTAGCAATGTCTGCTGTGGCTAAGGTAAGGAAGGGCGATGGAGTCCCGTGTTTACCTGGCCCAAGGCGATTGCAATTCCTGGATCTCACGGAGGGTAAGAGTAGGTGCAAGTTGAGAATGGGTCCATTGAGAGAGCCTGGCCAGTCTACTCCCCTGCTACTTCTCCGAAGGCCCTACACTTCAACTTTTTTTTTTTTTTCTTCAGGCTGAGGGATTTCTTCCCTGGAGCCTCTGTCACCCTCTGGAACTGTGAGTGAACCCCACACTGATGGAGAGCTGTTGATGACCCTGCAATGAGCAGGTCCCTGTCATTTCCTAGAAAGGATCTAAGGGCAGTAAAATAGAGCACACTAAAGCTGAGTTCATACCAGACACAGGAAGGCAGTGATCCAGACTGCCCCATCTCGGCAATGTGCATACACAATTGACTAGGCTTTCTGACATCTCTCAACCCAGACACTTATGGGTGCCCAGGGCTGAGGGAAGGCCTGCAGTATAAGACAGTATGCCTTATTTAAACTATGAGACCTCAGTTTCCACACTCCAAACATTTATTTTTTTCCATTTTAAAGTTATATTTTAATTAAAGTCTGAGTATATTACTTTTCTTTTTCTTCCCTCCAGCCCCTCCCAAGTCCCCTCCCCCCACCTTCCATGGCCATCCTATCACTCTCAATTGACAGCCTTTCCTTTCCTTTTCTTTGTTTTGTTTTTTGAGACATGATTTCTCCACGCATTCCTGGATGTCTTAGAACTCACTTTGTAGCCCAGGCTGGCCTTGAACTCACAGAGATCCGCTGCCTCTTCCTCCTGAATGCTGGGATTAAAGGTGTGCGCCACCACTCCCAGCTCAACAACCTCTTTTTCTTTGATTACTGTTGTTATAGACACAGACACACATATGTATATATACACAAAAATATAAATACAGCCTGCTGAGTTCGTTGTGTGGTTTGTGTGTATATGGTTTCAGAGCTGACCACTTTGTGTTAGATAACCCGTTAAGGGGCTCATTCCTCAGAGAGGCTAATTTTCCTTCTCTCAGGCATCATTAGTTGTTTGTAGGTGTTTGTGTAGGGTTGGGACCCCGTGAAATGCCCCCTCTGCTCCGTTGGCATGTCTGTGGACATTGCCATTGTTTGGGTCTTTTTTATACACCAATTCTAGGGGAGACTCTTCCACAGCAGATGTCTTGGTATTCTGGCTTTTAAAGTCTTTCTGTCCCTCTTTAGTGATGCTCCCTGAGCCAGAGATGAGGAGCTGTGATGTAGATGTTTCTGTTGGGGTTGGGCTCCCCATGATCCATTGATCTCTTCATTGTGTCCAGCTGTGGTTCTCTGTGATGGGTTATTCCATGTTGTATAGTCACATATAAAGATTTGGAGCTAGGAGTCAAGATGTGTTTGTCTTTTTGGGCCTGAGTTTACCTCACTTTATGTAATTTATTCTAGTTCTGTCTATTCGCCTGCAAATGCCATGATTTCATTTTCCTTTAGAGGTGACTAGTATTCCATTGTGTATATGTACCACATTATCCATTATCCATTAATCTGTTGGAGAACATTTAAGTTGTTTCCATTTCTTACATATTTAGAACAGGGCATCAGTGAACATTGCTTAGCTAGTATCTGTGGAGTGGGCTGTCCGAACACTTGTTAGCACATTTGATAAGCCCAGGCACTGGCATGGTAGACAGAAAAGCAAGTTAAGTTCCTGGACACTAGGGGGTTTAAATCTTATGTGTCAAGATCAGTGTAGGCAATAGGTATGTGCACCAATGAACTATGGGTATTAGTTGGTGTGGAGTCCCAAGCAGAGTAGAGGGGGGCTTAGTTGTTCTACTCTGGAAATGAGAACAGTGGTGCTTCTCAAACTTGGCCTCAGACAAGGAGGTGCTGGTGCTGGTTGGAGAGCTGGGTAGGGGCTAGAGATACAGAAGCGACTCAGAGGAGCTGGGAGTGGGTAGCTCAGTGGAAAAGCACTTGCCTAGCATGTGAGGTCCAGGATTGAGGGGGAGGGAGAGGGGCTCAGAAGGAAGGGAGGAAGGAAGGAGGGAGGG
Organism: Peromyscus maniculatus bairdii; assembly: GCF_049852395.1. Taxonomy (NCBI): domain Eukaryota; kingdom Metazoa; phylum Chordata; class Mammalia; order Rodentia; family Cricetidae; genus Peromyscus; species Peromyscus maniculatus. The sequence continues at coordinate 61,134,877 of NC_134858.1, read as the reverse complement.
AGGGAGGGAGGGAGGGAGGGAGGGAGGAAGGGAGGGAGGGAGGGAGGGAGTCAAGGCACAGGGCATGAGAGAACCAGAAATCATGTGATCTGCCTGGAGAGAAGATGGGATGTGGGGCACAGCATGACACGTGAGGTAGGCCAGATCGCATCTCTGGTACCCTCAGCCTCTGCTTCTCTGCTCTCCCACAGGATGGCTGCTTGCATTTGTGGGTACTGAGCACCTGTGGCCAGTCCTAATGAGACAGATATGTGACACATACAGTGAATTAGGAAGACTGCATGTGTACAAATCAGCACTGTTGTATTGATTACATCTTGAAATGACAATATACAGGACAGGCGCAGTTAAAAAACACATTACTAAATTAATACCACTCCAGGACTGGAGAGGTGGCTCTGCAGTTAAGAGCACACGCTGTTCTTCCCGAGGACTTGTGTTTGGTTCCCAGAACTCACATTAGGCAGGTCACAACTACCTATAACTCTAGCTGCCGGGGATCTGATGCCCTCTTCTGGCCTCCATAGACACCTGCACTCACACCTACACAAAACTCCCCACACATGCACATGCATACACATAATTAAAAAATAATAATAAAAATAAAACCTTAAAAAAAGTAATACCACGTGGTTTTTTTTTTATTCTTAACATAGTCTCGAACATTTCAAATCATACACTCATTATATTCCTACTGGACAATAGGGCCAGTGATGTGACATCATTGACAATGGTTTTTCAGTGAGCAAAGGAGATGAAGATTAGGTCTGCCTGTGCCTGAGCACATCATTCCGACAGCCAGCAGAGCACGGAGACGATTAGAAAACTATGACAGTCCCTGGTGGAGTGCGCTCCAGACGTCTGAATGAGAAGGAGGCTGCTGTTGGAGATGACCTTGCTTGGGGCTTAGGGATGGCTGGGCTGCTGGGTATGTGGAGGGAGAAGCCTAGGGCTGCTGACTGGATTGACTGTAGGCCAAAGCTGTGGCCCTGGAGGAAGCTGATGGGTTCAGTAGCCAACAGTGTTAACGAGATGCCTGGGATCCCCCAGTGGAGAGGCTTGGGGAAAAGGCTAGCGCTCTGTTGAGATTCAAGGCTGTATATTCGTATTTGGGTATCGGTTTCTAGGTGTTACCCTGAGGGGCTGGGAAGATGGCTCAGTTGGTAGAGTGTTCACCCAAGTTTGGATCTCAGCGCCCATGTAAAAGGCCAGGCGTGGAGGCAAACTCCTGAAGTCCCAGCACCCAGGAGGCAGAGCCAGGAGGATCCTTGGGTTTGTTGGACAGGCAGTCTCTCTCAATCAGGGAACTCTAGATTCAGTAAGAGACTCTGTCTCAACAGCCAGTGTGGAAAGTGAGGGAGGCCATTTCTGACCTCTACATGCACAAACACATGTATATGCTTACACTAAACACACACACACACAAACCTTGAAAATATCATCCTGAGACTCAGGGCAAATGAGGTTACCCAGGGAGAGGACTGAGTTCTGGGAACCCTAGGAGCTATAGGAGTGCAGGAGGGAGATTCCGCCCAACACTGACACACTGTGAGGCAGGTAGCTTTCGGCTCCATGCTGGCAAGTCTTTGGAAGAGACCCTTGCTCTCATTTGCTGGTTTTAGAGCAAACCAAAACAACCAAAGCCATAGCTTACACCGAAACTTCCTAGTCTTTGTGAACAGACTTTGTCCTGGGCGTCAGCCCTCTCATAAGGCGGTGTGTGGGAAATGGGCTGATTGCATCGCTTTTCTGAAGGCCATGTGGCAAAGTCATGAAAGGTAGCCATTCTTCCAGGAGTTATTTAAAGTGAATAATCAGGAATAGGAACTAATGTGCCTGCCCAGACATGTTGGAGAGTCACTTCTGTGACATCAAATAGAAGCAGAAGCCATTGTGGGAAATGAGTTTAATAAGTCAGGGTAGACCCACGTGACAGCATGCTCCCCAGACTTTCAGGACACCGTCAGATGCACATATTTATGGGCATAGTGAGACATTCACAGTGTGTTCAACAGGAAAGCAGGTGGCTGCAGAGGGATTCTTTTCAGTGTGCTGACCATTAATTGAGTATGGTTGAGGGCGAGGGCTACCGAGCAGACTGTCTGGGTTGCCAGGATGTGACTGCTCACAGACACCAGCTGCTTGTCTCCCTGTTGTCTTCTACAAAGGGACTGATCATGGCGTGGGCCAAGGGTAGTTATGAAAACTCAACAAGTTCACTCATCTGGTTGAAACAGGGCCCAGTGTTCAAGAGATCTCAGTATGGGCCAACTTGTGCTACTTAAAAAAGAGACTCCCAGTGAGATACAGTCCTGTCATACAAAGCACCCAGTTTTTTAAAGATTCAATATATTAGTTTTCCAAAGACTAGATTTTCATAGATGTTTTCTTTTAGATGTATTTATGTGTGTGTAGGAGTGTTTTGCCTGCTTGTGTTCAAGTGTACCACACCCATGCCTGGTGCTCTCCGAGGTTAGGAGAAGAAATCAGATCTCCCAGAACTAGAGTTATGGACGATTGTGGGCCACCACGTAGGTACTAGGGCTTGAACCCCAGGCCTCTGCAAGAGCAACAAGTGCTCCTAACTAACGAGTCATTTCTTCAGGTCATACTTTATTTTAAATTATGTGTATGTGTGCCTGTCTATGTGTGTGTGAGGAGACGAGAGGGGTCAGAGCTTCTGGAGCTGGAGTTACAAGCAGATGTGAGCTGCTTGACACAGATGCTGGGCACCAGACTTGGGTCCTCTGGAGGATCAGTACTCACACATTCTCAATTATGGAGTGGTCTCTCTAGCCCCACATCACCCATTTGAAAACAGGCAATTCAGCTGTGTTTAGGATATTCAGAGTTAAGCTACCTCAGAAGCCAACTTTTATTTATTCTTTGATATGTTTACACATGTATATACAATTTTTTTTTTTGAGACAAGGTTTCTCTGTGTACAGTTCTGGCTTTCCGGAATTTGCACTATAGACCAGGCTGACCTCCAGGATCTCACAGAGATCCGCCATCCTCTGCGTCCTGAGAGCTGGCATTAAAGGCGCAGGCGCCGCCATGCCCAGCTACAGTGGGTCTTGATTATCTCCATCCCAAACTCTTCTTTCATTCCCCACAGGCACAACCTGAACATGAACCCTTCCCACCTTCATGTCCTCTCCTGTTTTTTTTTTTGTAACCCAGAGTCCAGTTAGTGCCACCTGCTGGCACGCTGACCAATCTTGTGGGCTTGACCGTGGGTGCGCAGGTCTTGTGCAGGTATCCACGACTGTGGTGAGTCCATGAGAGCCACAGCCATGCCGTGTTCAGGAGAAGGCACTTGAAATACTCCTCTCCATCCTCCGGCTCTTAGAGTTGTTGCAGGGTCCCTTCTGAGAAGGTCCCGAGCCACGAGGGCGTGGCTACTGTTGCCCTGTCTAAGGCTGAGCCCTGAAAAGTCCCTTATTCTCAGTGCATTGACCCGGTCGGTCCAAGTCAACCTCAACTGCAGCCTGGTGGCCGGTTTGGGAACATTTTCATCACATCACTCCCCAGCCCCTCCCCCAGCCCTTGACAACTAGTCTTTCTGGCTCTAAGATGGGCTTCTCCTGGACCTTCCTAGGGGTGGAATCACTCAGTCCATGGTCTTCTGCGACCTGTTTTTCCGATAAGAATAGCTTTCAGGGCCACAACACAGGCAGCATTTGGTTTCTTTTTGTTTCTACAACAGAAAGTCTTTATGAGCGAAAAAGTCATTGTGAAATTTAAAAGTGTCTCTCTGTGATGAAAATGGTCTGTTTTTACAATACCCACCAGACATATTTAACTTGAAGCTTTCGTTCCTCTGCTTGAATTGCTGGGGGCGGGTAGCTGTCCCTTGTCTCTCTAACCTTATCTCATCCTCTCCAAATCAGAGCCAGGACTTCCCACAGCCTGCTGATGTGGGGTGGTCAGTAAGGGGTAGAAGATTCTAGAGGCACGTGGGATCTTGAGAGGCCAGGTTTCCACTCTCCCTCCGGTCACATACAGGAGCTCTGTGGCCCTCTGAGGCCCTGATGGAAGACACAGACAGCCGTCATCTCCTCTTCCGTAGACACGAGGGTCTACTGCCTCCTCACTCAGGGGACCCTCTGCTGTCACCTGCTCGTTGCTTGCTTTTTGTCTTTAAAACTCATTTCTATTCAGTGATTTTTTTTTTTGAAATGGCACTCTGTATTCAGTTTGGAATTTTCTTTTTCTTTTTCTTTTTCTTTTTTTTTCCAACATGGAAAGTCAAGGCCAGCCTGGGATACATGAGACCCTGTCTCAAAAAAGAACTTTCCACAGCATGAAATATGTTCACATTGTTTTGCTTTCCTCTCCCATCTCTATCAGTTTCTAATTACATTCTCTCTCTCTCTTTGTGTGTGTGTGTGTGTGTGTGTCCCAGTGCACACGTGGAGGTCAGAGGACAACTTTCAGATGTTGGTTCTCTCATTCCACCATGTGGGGCCTGAGGAACTAACTCAGGTTGTCAGGCTTGGCAGCAAGCACCTTGACTCGCTGAGCCATCCTGCCGGTCCACCCTCCATTTCCGTTCTTCATCCTGCAGAACTCTACAGCCGTTGAATACTGACCCCATCCCTGCTCCTCCCCCGCTGTACCTATACACCATACTATTTTCCCTCTCTGTGACATGGCTCCTCCAAGTACCCCATCTTAGCGGGTCAGACCTTTGTTCTCCCGTTACTGACTGGCTTATTGAGCACATGAAGTTCTCAAGGTACGCGGAGGCTATGGCATGTTATAACTTCCTTCCTCGGGGCTGAACAATATTCTATTGTATGTCTGTTCACACTGCATTCTGCTTCCATCCATCTGCCCGTGGCATTTGGATGGCTTCCATCTTTTGTAGATGAAGCCTCTGTGAACATGGGTGTGCAAATATTTGTTCAAGACCCTGAATTCAGTTTCTTTGAGGACATATGACTATTGATTTTAGTGGAAGAATAACAAGACATTAGTGAGGTAATATAAAAGCACACAGTCTTGTCACTTCTCTAGATCAGTTCATTCGAGCGCATCCTTCTGGGGGCTATCCACACGTCTGTGTTTTTGAAAAGAATGCAATGATAATGGGACAGTGGTTTTCTAACTTCTACTTTTTAGGTCTATGTGATAAGCTGGCATATGAGCCGAGGCCATGTTAATGACTAGCTGTCCCAGGAAAGAGGAAAGGAAAAACACAGTGACCTCTGTGCAGATATGTGCATTTGTACAAGATAAATCCAGACCCGGAGACCATGTGAATACAGGGGAAAGCTCACACAGCAGGTATCCACGGCACTAAAAACAAGTGGGGCTGGGTTCTGAAAACATGAGACATGAACAGGAAGAACCCCCGAGATCTCAGAGCTGCAATTTCTTAAGGACAGGAGGGAGATCCTGAAACAAACAAACAAACAAACAAACAAACAAAAATCTCGAAATAGTTCCACACACTTGACCTGGACTCTAATCACCTACCCACACACCTGTCTTCGCTGTTGCAGCCTCGGCCCTGCTCCTGCGTCCCCTCAGGACTTTTCCTGGGCAGCGGCGACATTGGCTCTTTCTGTCAGAGCCTTGATCTTCCAGTGTGATGAGCACTAGAGATCTGATGACAGAGGGGACCAGCGGGACTGGTAGTCATGGACCAGCAGTCCATCGTCAGTCTAGTTTGGGCCAACAGTGGCTCAGCTTCTGGGGTCTCTGGTCTTTTTTTTTTCTTTTTGTTTTTTTGAGACAGGGTTTCTCTGTGTAGTTTTGATGCTTGTCCTGGATCTTGCTCTGTAGACCAGGCTGGCCTCGAACTCACAGAGATCCGCGTGGCTCCTCCTCACAAGTGCTGGGATTAAAGGCGTGTGCCACCCTGCCTGGCTAGTTCCAGTCTGTCTTTTATGAAACAGTGGTTAACAAGAGAGACTAGGAAAAGCTATTGATTGATTGATTTATTGATTGATTGATTTTTGAGACAGGTTCTCGTGGAACCAAGACTACCCTGGAACACTCCTTATGGTAGCCAAGGATCTTTAACTTCTGCTCCTCCAGCCTTCAGCCGTCTGAGTGTTGGGATTATGGGCATATGTGACTGTCTATTTTATCCGGTGCTGGATGTTGAATCCAGGACTTTGTGCAGGACTTTAGACAAGTCCTTAACCAATCGGGCTACATCCTCAGTCCATGACTATGAGAACCTTAAATATGACCTTGTCCTTGAGAGCCACACACAGATCGACATAGATGCTATTGTCTCCTACCTCTCCTTCTTAAGATGTCAGAGGGTCTGCACATCCCTAGGGAGGTATTTAGATAAGCATTTATCATCATTTTCACTGGGTTCACCATGTGTAAGAAATATCGATCCTAGAACTAGGTAGGGCCGGAAGTCATAGGCACTGTCCTTTGGGCAAGCCATAGAAATTAGCATTCTTTTTTTTTTTTTTTTTTTTTTTTTTTTTTTTTTTTTTGGTTTTTCAAGACAGGGTTTCTCTGCGTAGCTTTGCGCCTTTCCTGGGACTCACTTGGTAGCCCAGGATGGCCTCGAACTCACAGAGATCCTCCTGGCTCTGCCTCCCGAGTGCTGGGATTAAAGGCATGCGCCACCACCGCCCGGCTAGAAATTAGCATTCTTACCAATGCTATGAACTGAACATTGCATCTTAACCTTGCCAAGCTGGACCAAAGAATTTGGTTAACCACACTCTTCCTAACACAGGACACTGATCAATACAAATCCTTGAATTTATTTTCCCTGTTTAGCCTTAATTTTCCTGTCCATATATCCACCCTCAAACATGTGCCCAATGTTTTGTTTTTTTTTTTAAAGACATGTTTTTATGTGATTGGTGTTTTGCCTGTATGTATGTCTGTGTGAGGGTGCCAAGTCCCCTGGAACTGGAGTTACAGTTGTGAGCTGCCATGTGGGAGCTGGGAATTGAACCCAGGTCCTCTGGAAGAGCAGCCAGTACTCTTAACCACTAAGCCATCTCTCCAGCCCCCTCAATATGGTTTTAAAATTTTAATTCCTACCTATTTTTATTTAGTAAAAAATACATTAGACATCTTATCCATTTTAAATATTTTATTTTTGTGGGTATGAATGTTTTGCCTGTATAAGTGTACCACATGCATGCCGTACCCACAGAGGCCAGAAGAGGGCACTGCATCTCCTGGAGCTGGAGTTACAGACTGTTGTGAACCACCATGTGGGTGCTGGGAACATAACTGGCATCCCTTCCAAGAGCAGCCAGTGCTCTTGCTGCTGAGCCACCTTGCCAGCCACACTTTACCCATTTTAAATGCACAGTTCTGAGTATGGTCCGCACTTACACTGTTGAATAACCCTCGTCACCATCTGCCTTCAGAAAATCTTCCATCTTCCCCACTACAAGCTCCATGCCCTCGAACGAACGAACTCATAGCACCTCAGCTCCTGCCTCTCAGCTCCTGGCAAACACCACCTGAGTTCTGTCCCTGCAAATGTGAATCACACCCTCTTAGTCATTTTGTGATGAGCTTATTTCATTTGGCAGAGAGTTAGTTTGCAAGGCTTATCTGCGTCACAACACAATCAGTACGTCTTTTTAAAGCTAAATAATATTCCACTGTGTGTTCTGACCACACTTTGTCTATCAATTCATAGTCATTTGTGGGAATTCCAGCTTTGGGTATTGTGAAATAATGTTGGTATGAATATTGGTATGCAGACACTCTCTTTGGACTCCTGCTTTCAGTGTGTGTGTGTGTGTGTGTGTACCTAGAAGTGGAATCACTGGACCTTATGGTAATTATATTTTTTGAGTAATTATGCTGTTCTCCACAAAGGCAACACCATTTCATATTCTTGGTGGCAATGTGCACATGGTCATTCTACATTTTACAAAAATAGCCTCGCACTATTAACTTATTGATTTCATTTGGAACAGTGTTTTTCTTTAAGATTACATTTACTTATTTGTGTATATATATTCATTTTTGGGGGGTGCAGCATGTGCCATGGCCTGCATATGGAGGTCAGAAGACAACTTTCAGGAGTTGGTTCTCAGCTGACATGGAGCTCCATGTTGAGCTGTGGTTTTATTTTTTTGGGGGGGGGGTTCTAGGAGGGCCACCAGTGGTTAGGGCTACAAAAAGCTGCTGCCTGCTGACTGAGGTCCTCTGATGACAATTCCAGCCCTGGCTTGTCCACCTGTCTTCACCAGATGTCACCTTTCTGTGTGACATGTAGGCAGAAGCCTCTCAGCACCCTACCCAGGTTTCCCACCTGATGATTAAGTATCTTCACTGCAGCCAGGTGTCTGTTTCTTTGCATGATGCACGATTCCTCCAGGAACCACACCGGGTACGCTTTAGCATGTGGGTGTCCCTGGCTCTGACCTGAGCGTACTTTCTATTTCTAGGGAGACATATTAGCTGCCTCCACCCCTATCCTGCCTCTCCTGAACTTTGCACTTACCGTGATGAAAAATTAACTGGGCTAATGTTTCCCTCCCAAGGACAAGGACAAAGTCTTCAAGGCAGGCCTGGCTGGGTCCCAGGAAAGTAGGTGCCAGCTGAGGTTATAACCAATCCCGAGTCACCACCCGTTCCCTGCCCACGGTCGAGGGGTCTGCTTCTCCCCCATCTTCAGAGCTTTGTGAAACTGCCCTCGTGGCCCTATACGTTCTCACGGGGAAACTTGAGGAAAAATCCCAGTGCTCAGGAGGCGGAGGCAGAGGCAGGCGGATCTCTGAGTTCAAGTCTATAGAGCACATTCCAGGACAGCCTGGAATACATGGAGAAACCTGTCTTGAAAAACAAGAGAGAGAGAGAGAGAGAGAGAGAGAGAGAGAGAGAGAAGAAGAAGAAGAAGAAGAAGAAGAAGAAGAAGAAGAAGAAGAAGAAGAAGAAGAAGAAGAAGAAGAAGAAGAAAAGGAAGGAAGGAAGGAAGGATGGAAGGAAGGAAGGAAGGAAGGAAGGAAGGAAGGAAGGAAGGAAGGGTGCTCTCAGATCTACAGATGGGTCCATCCATTTTCTTGCCACCCAGGTGGTCTGTGTCACACAGATGCGGGCACAGGAGGGAAACCCAGGAAGTCCTCGTTCAGCCACACAAGAGGGTCTGCCTGCCTATTTCCTTCCCACAGGGAAATGAAGGGGTGGATGACGGTCCCTTCTGGAGTCTCCACGATGTAACGGTTCCTCCACGACACTGACCCCTCTTCTCCCCTCAGCTTTTCTCCTCAGGCTCCCTTATGTAAGTAGCTTCCCTCAGACATGGCTTCACCTGTGGGTGAGGGACTTGTCCTGGAGAGCAATGCTAATGCTTCTAACGTTCTTTCTAGAGTCACCGTACAGGAGAGACTGGAGGGTCAGCAAGGTGAAGAACCGTCAAGAGCCAAAATCCAAATAGATCAGGGATCGAGTCCGAGCACCTTGGACTTGACCTGGCTGCCTCACAAAGGCGGGACTGACTGGGTTTGGTGTCCGGGTTCAAATGAACTTTTAGCTGGGGGATGACGACTGCACAGGCCCCTTTCTGTCCTTCTCTGCTCACCTAAGCACACCGCCATCCCTATCTCTTGGTGCTTCTCTGGGCTGTGAGCTTCTTGTGGTTAGGGACCTTCCTCTTTCACTGTGGATTTCCCAACAAGTAGCATACTTGTGACATGGGATTGCTGGAGAGAGATTTGACAGAAACCACCCAGCACCCCTTCTTCATGCATGGCATCAGCACTGACCTCTGGAGTGGGGCCGGCCACTCCTGTCTTGTACTGGACTGTTGCAAAGTCCCAACACCCTAGGCGGTGGAGAGGGACGGGCCTGAAACATTTCTGGCAATCTCGTAATTATGCACCTGTGAGAAGAGCTTTTGTTTTGCAAATTGTATCAAAGCTGCCCTTTGCAACTCCAGGCCCAGTAGCAAGACCTCAAAAACAAAAACAAAACAAAAACCTGGGTTTAAACCCTGGCTCTGTTCCTTGGGGTCATGCCTCCCAGGCAAATAGGGGCGTGGACTTCGAGGGAAGCAATTGGACTGTCTGGGTTGAAGACAGCAGTTAAGACCATCTTCCTTTCCAGTCTCTAGATAAGGGCTGGGAAGCCCAGTGGTAGGGGGGAGGCTACAGCCGCGGTCTAACAGGAGTGCAGGAACCGGCTTGTTAAGGTCCACTGGGCCTCAGGGATCCTCCTTTCAGGGAGGTGGAAGGAGAGGCCTCTGACGACAAGCTGTGGCTGCTGGTGGGGCATCCTCAGTGACAGAGCTGGGGGCCCCCTGAAGCTTCTGGGCTGACTTTGTGGGATTGGTCAGACCTCATAGGTCTTTGTAACTCCCACTGGCTCTTGGTTTGCAAATAACTTCTTTCTCATCACGGGAGGTGGTGGTGGGGTTTCCCACCGCTTAAAACAAGCATAGCTAACCTGATGGGAGGCGGCGACAGGGTAAAGAAGCCGAGGGCCTGCTGTACCGCCCCCAAACCCGTGGAAGGGACCCGTAGGCAGCCAGCCCTGAAATCTGCTAGTTGGGGGGAAAGCCCCAGGGCTACCCGAAGTCAGGTTCTCTTGGTGTCCCACCTAGGCTAACTTTGAATAAACTTCCCGAATCCTCCCGGCTTCGCTCCACTTTGTGTGTGCGAGTTCACCGCTCTGTAAACAAAGCTCTCTTGCTTGTTTGGCGTCGAATTTCAGTAACACCCTGTAATGTTAATTCTCCCCCTCCCCCAAAGATAAATCCTAAAGCGCCCCCATTCATTCCTTCAGGAATGCAACAGATGTCTTTGAGGCCCGTTTTCTGCAAAGAGCTTGGTTCACTAGGCCCAAGGGACCCCTGGCTCCAGCTATTGTTCAAGTTGTCACCGAGGTCTCTAACTCCACTTTTAAGTCTCCCTCTCCTCCTTCCCAATCCCTCCTCCGCAGTCTCGGGGCAGTCAGCCGGTCTGATCTCACCCAGCAGGAAAACAAAAACAAAACAAAAACAAAACACCAAACCAAAGCCAAACAGCCCGGGCCACTGAGCGAGATCAGTGCGCCCCAGCTTCCTGGGCTCGGAACTGAACCCCTCATCATGTCCGGGTCCTCTCCCGGGAGCAGCGAGCCCTAGGCGGCCCGCGCCTGTTCCCTCGGAGTCTAACCCTCTCTAGTCCCTGCAACTGCATCTGAGCGTCTTGAGGGCGGCGAGTCCCCAGGAGTCCCGTCCCGCGGCACTTGGCAGAGGTGACGGCCGCCGTGCCCGGTGGCCCACGTGGGCGCGCTTGGCGGCGCGGGGCGGGGAAGGCCGCGGGTCCTCCCCGGAGCAGGGCGCGGGGGAGGAGCGGGGAGCCCCGGCGACGAGGGGGCGGCGACAGCGCTGGGAAGGAGGCTGCACGCGGAGCTGCGTGAAACGTAGACTTGGGAGCGGGCGGGAGAGGAGCGGGGAGCGCGGCTGCACGGCCCTGGCCGGCCCTGCGAGGCGGCGATCGCAGGGGAGGCGGAGGAGAAGGAGGAGGAGGGCTGCAGAGGCGGAGGGATCTGCTCACCAGAGCCACCCAGGCCAGCAAAGTTTGGCTGGGGGTTGGACTTTCCTTCCCGGAGGCGGGCACCCAAACAGCTACCCCGTGCGGAAACCCAAACTTTCTACTGCCACTCCGAGTCTCGCGGCCGCCGCCTCCGCCCCGCGCGCCCGGGGCCTGCCCGTCAGTCCGTCGGTCCTCGTGGAGCTGCTCGGGCGCCGCCGTGCCCCGGATCCCCGCAGCTGCAGCGCCGCAGCCCCGGCCCGGACGCCGGGGCAAGTTCTCCAGAGTTAGACGCGAAGTTCGGGCGCGGCGCGGGCCGAGCTGCCCCTGTGCGCCCCCGGCGTCCCCAGTGCGCCCAGTCCCGCCGGGGGCGCCGGTGACCCTTCCGTGCCAGCCATGTCGTCCATCCTGCCCTTCACCCCCCCGATCGTGAAGCGCCTGCTGGGCTGGAAGAAGGGCGAGCAGAACGGGCAGGAGGAGAAGTGGTGCGAGAAGGCGGTCAAGAGCTTGGTGAAGAAGCTCAAGAAGACGGGGCAGCTGGACGAGCTGGAGAAGGCCATCACCACGCAGAACGTGAACACCAAGTGCATTACCATCCCCAGGTGGGGGCCCGGAGCGGCGGGGGGGGGCGCGCCGGCCCAGCCTCCTAGGGCGGCCGGGGTGGAGAGGGAGGGCGTGTGCGTGTGTGTGTGCGCGCGCGCTAGTGTAGGAGACAGGCAGTGGGTGGAGGGACCCCAAACAAAACCTTCGGATTTGCCCAGGTTCAGAGCCCAGGCTTCCATGTGGCACTCTGGCTTCCAGACCTCAAAGATCGCAGGCCGCCTCCGGGCAGCAGGGGTGCTGCTGAGCTTGGCCCCCCACTCTCCGGGCTTTGGGTTCCAAGTAGAGGCCCCGCTTTGTTCGGCTCTGCCGGCCGAGCCCCTCCTCCGCCGCCGCCTCCCGCCCCGCGCTCGTGGAGGTGGTGGCGTGTGTCCCTTTCTTTTCTTCAGCTCTGTTCCCCCACTTCTTTTCCTCGTCTACAGGAATGCAGTCGGTACAGCTGTGGGTGAGGAGCGGGAGCCGTTGATTGACAGATTCCTTCTTCGCTCTTTCTTTGCCTTGGGATTAGCATTTTTATCGAGTATTTTTAGATTTGGTTGTGCCAGCCTCCCGCCCCCTGTGCACGCATGCACGCACGCACTTAGTTGCAGAGCAAAGCACCGACTTTGAAGCGAGAGAAACAAGTGGCAGAAAGTAGGGGCATTCCCTGTTCCCACTCCTCCATTCCCTCTTCCCGCTCCACCCCTGCCTGGTTTACCTTCATTTTAATCGAGAGAGTTTGCCGGTGCCTAGAACCGAGCAGGCAGCTCCAGACAGACAACAAAACACCCCAGAGCTGGCCTCCCTCCGCCCCTGCATTCCTGTAGAGCCCTCTTTTCCCAAAACGCTTTGCCATCTGTCCTGACCTCCTTTATCCTTCCCATCGGGCTAGCGGAGTCCGGCGGGAGCTCACAGATGGCTGATGGAAGGGGTCAGTGACTTCACTCCTGGGGCCTCCCAGAGCATAGCCGCGCCTGGGAATTGGGGTGAGGGCACTTGAGCCTTTTGTCTCCACTTCTCAAGACACCTTTAAAGACTGATTCCAGAGGAGGGACAGGTGCGGATGTTGCGGTGTGTGTGTGTGTGTGTGTGTGTGTGTGTGTGTGTGTGTGTGTCCGTGTCCCAGGATGCAAAGGAATGCAGGCAGAGAGGCCTCCCAGGGCCTGAGCTAGAGAGGTCATCATCCTTCTGGGCCTCCATCCTTGGCCACCTGCTCAAGGCAGCTGGGTATGTGCTGCCAGCCCTGACAGTCATGCACAAAGCAACATCTGTCCACAGGAACCCAGGGTCAGCCTTCCCTAGAAATAAACACCACATATGGTGGGAATGCATGCTTAAAAAAAATAGTTTAAAAACAACAACAACCATCAGGCCCCCAAACCTGGGTGGGTGGATCCCATCAGTAAAGGGGGAGGGAAGGCAGTATGTTGTCTGGGAAGAATGCTTGGCGTGTGAGCCTCTGCCAGCTGGCTTTAGGGGAGGTGGTGTGGTGTGGTGGTCAGAGGCACCTGGGTTTTGGCTGCAGCTCTGGCTACTCATTCTTCATCCTTTTGACAAAGTGGAATGGTTGAGTCTCAGGTCTCTGTCAGATCCAGAGAAATGGCCTTTTCCTAACATGCCTGGGTGCAGACCGAATGCTTTATGTTTTGACACCCCCCCCCCCCGCCGTTGATATCAATTATGAAACAGCTGTGCAGAATGTTTCACAATTTACTAGGCACTGTCATATGGCCCGATGAAGTCCTGGAAGATGACAGAACTGGAAGACAGAAAAGGTAGCGAGGTCTAAACCGATCCTGACCTTGCTTCCCCCGCAGCCCTCCCCAGCCCTGGGCAGGTGAAGCAGAGTTCAGGCTCATCACCCCCACACCACCCCGGCCTTCTAGGACTAGGCATCTTCAGCCTGCACGCTCGTGGAAGATGGGGTGTGGAAGCAGGGTTTTGGTTTGCTGGTTCTTTGGTTGCACCCAGGGCTTCCTACATGTTAGTTAAGCCCTCGGCTCCTGGGCTCTCCTCCCAGCCCTGGGATTGTTTTCTTTTATCTTTTCTCATCTAGAGAGACCCAGTTGCTTGGGTGCATTCAGACAAAGGTGGATTTCCACCCCTGGATTTTGTGCCCACGCCTCTGGGTCACCCTGTCTCCCCTGGCAGCAGCTGCTGCTGTTTTGGCCAGGGGCAGAAAACTAAAGGCCACGTCTTGGGGAGGCGACTAGCTGGCTTCATGCTAGTGCTCTCCCGGTGTCTGCTAAGCCCCGGGCTTGCGTGATGCTTGTCACATTGCTGTCTTTGAGAACTGGGGCTTTGGAAAGTAGACAAAGGAAAGTGTGTGACTTAGTCACCCGCTTCGTGTGGGGCAGGAGGCGGGACACTGGGTGCTTCAGCACATTCTGTCAAATCTGGAGGCTGGCTTTGAGGACGCTCAGGCTGAGATGTGTAATGGACACATCTTGAGCAGCAGTGGCACCATTTGGCTCTGGTAGCTGTCGCCCGGCCACATGCCGGCTTGGTTCCCCCAGCTTCAGGCCATTTGAGTGATCAAGAGAGCCGGAGTGATACAAGCTTGCCACCACAGAGATGAGGTGTAGGAGTTGGATTTTACTCTCCAGAGGGGAGAGCAGGGCATCTCAGATCTGGCAGGGGTGGGCAGAGCCTGAGTGAGCTCCATGGCAGCCCACTCCCACCTGCTTGAGAGTCTGAAAGGAGCCACAGGTGTCCTCCTCTCCACTTCCTAAAAGCGAAAGTGAAGCTACTGGCCCTGAACATGCCTAAACCTCCTTTCCTACAGACAACAGCAGCGCGGGAGCTGCCGTGTGTGTGTGTGTGTGTGTGTGTGTGTGTGTGTGTGTGTGTGTGTGTGTGTTTGGTCCACGGCTCAGGTAGTTGTTTGACGCTGGACCAGGCTGAAGGTATTGCTGGTTAGAAAGGATCTTAGGCTTTCTTGCAACAGAGCACCCAAGTCCAGAGAAAATTCGAGAAGTGAAGAAGGTCTGACAGGAAGCATCTCCAACCTCTTTGTTCATTCCGTTTGTAGTGTGACCTCCTCCCAGGGCCCTCAGGAATGTTACTAGGCTACCTTCAACTGGTGGAAAGAGGAAAAAAATACTTTCACCTGTAACACAGCTTTCTCAGGCTACTGGGGACAAACACCAAGGCTGTAGATAATGCCCTGTAGGTCTCAGCACCTGGGGCCTCCAGCCTCTGTGTAAACCGTTGGCAGGGAGCCTGCTTCGAGCTGCCTGCAAGGCAGCCCATCAAGATAGGGTCTGCAGGACATTGGGGAGCTGACTAGAGGGCTGACCCAAGTGTCACTTAGTATTCTCAGATTGGAGGGAACTTTGAGCCTTGCTGCTTGGCCCCAGGGGCTAGATGTTTGGACCCGTACTTGGCACAGGCAGGGTTTTACTCTCCATTAGTGATCAGACATTCTAGGCTAGCTGTTTGTGTATTGGGTGATATTAACCAGACCAGTGGTCTCTGAGTCAATGTTAGAAGCTCTCCTGTGGAAGGATGATGCAGAGATACATTGGAGGAGATACTTTTGGAGAGTGGGGGGTGGGGTGGGGAAGATGCTTACTATAGATGCTTTAAATGTGAAGGCACAGCAGTAGAGTATTAAACAGTGACGGCCAACCTGCTTTCTCAGGGGAAGATAAACCTCACCTGCCCTGGAATTCAGGTCCCAGGCCTGCCTTGTTTTTATTGTATTAGTGTATTTTTTAAATGATTTGTTTATTTTATGTACATTGGTGTTTTAGTACCCTAGAACTGGAGTTACAGACAGTTGTGAGCCACCATGTGGATGCTGGGAGTTGAACCCGGGTCCTCTGGGAGAACAGTCCGTGCTCTTAACCGCTGAGCCATCTCTCCAGCCCCTAGTATTTGTGTGTGTGTGTGTGTGTGTGTGTGTGTGTGTGTGTGTGTGTTGCACATTTGGAAATCGGAGGACGGCTTGCAAGTTTGTTTTCTCCTTCCACTATGTGAGTTCCGGATCTGGAACTTAGGTCACTAGTCTTGGTGGCCGGCACCTTGACTGGCTGAGCCATCTACCAGCCCAGAACCTGCCTTTTGCCACCTGGATGGGTTTGGGACCACCAGGTTTCCAGCCCTCCTTGTCTGCACCTGTGAAATCGGGGTGAGATGAAAAATCGGAAGCGTTGGCACACATGCTGGGGAGATGTGTGTTTTGCCTTCTGTCCTTACCACTGATTGGTGTGGACTTACTCAATCACTTTCCAAGGGCCTTTTGAGATGGGCACAGGTACCTACGGAGCTCAGCATTCCTGCCTCAAGATACAGGCCTCTTAGAGTGACCAAGAGTTGCATAGTGCTCTGTGTTGGGAGCAGGGGTGTGTGTGTGTGTGTGTGTGTGTGTGTGTGTGTGTGTGTGTGTATTGGGGAGGTTGATTTGTGCTGGGAAACTGAAGGTCTGAGGAGTCTGGACTGACTGCAGGAAGCCCATGGAAACTTGGTCTTTTTCTTTATTATTATTAGCTCATATTTGTTGTATAAACTGGATTTCATTATGACATTTTCAGATCTTGCATTTTGCTCATATTTGCCTCCAATTCCCCTCCCTGATCTCCCATCCCCCACTGGTCTCCTTCTAGTCTCTCTTCTACTTTCATCTCTTACATATTAAAAAAAAACAAAAAACAAAAAACAAAACTCTAGATCCTGCCTGTGAGAGAAAGTGTACTATGTCTGTCTCTCTAGGATCCTGCCTGTGAGAGAAAGTGTACTATGTCTGTCTCTCTAGGATCCTGCCTGTGAGAGAAAGTGTACTATGTCTATCTCTTTCAGTCTGGTTTTTGCTTAACATTGTGATCTCTAGTTCTACCCATTTTCCTTGAAACAACATTCTCTCTCTCTCTCTCTCTCTCTCTCTCTCTCTCTCTCTCTCTCTCTCTCTCTCTCTCTCTCTCTGTGTGTGTGTGTGTGTTGGAACCTGAGGCCCTGTGTCTTGAATGAACACCTTTATCTTCTGTTTACCAAGCAGACAGGTGTTGTGAGTCTCTTACCTGTCACTTCCACAGAAGGGCTTGTGAGCTGAATGCTGCCCAAGACTCAACTAGGAAATGTTTTCTCTTTGAAGTAAAAGGAAACTTAGTGTTGCCAACCTGAAATTCAGGTTTCTGTGGGAGCAGGGACTCCAGCATGTGACTGTGGGTACTTAGCCTTTCCTTTGGGTACAACTTGGCTTTTCATGTCCCTAAATGACGTGCTTGGGAAAAAAAATCCCATGAACCCCAGTTTCTGAAAAGACATTGGAACTTTTAATAAGAAGTCTTTGCAAGGATATAAACACTTTAAAACTGCCTTGTTTATTTATGTGCATGTGTATATATGCATGTGAGTGCAGTGTCCATGGAGACCAGAAGGGGGCGTCACCCACCAGATGGAGTTACAGGCAATTGTAAGCCATCCAACCTGCTGCTGGGAGCCCCAACTCCTGTCTTTTCTTTTAACCACCTAGCCATCTTTCCAGCCTCTGAAAAGGTTTAGTTTGCTTTCTGCTTGTGTGTGACTGAGGGTGCCTGCACACCATAGTTCATGTGTGAAGGTCAGAGGACAACTTCTGGGAGGTAGTTCTCTCCTTCTACCAGGGCTTCCAGACATTGAACTCAGGTCATCAGATGCAAGAGAGTTTACCTGCTGAGCCATCTTGAAGGCCCTGGACATAAACATTTAAATGACCATTTTCATGATAGAAAAAAAAAAGTGGATGGATGCAGCCATCATTTAGTTTTGATGAGAAATGCAAGAAGTTGATGAAAATGGAGAGAATTAGGTTTGAGCTTATCACATCGGGAATCTAATTAAAATGAGTTTCTGAAAAATAAATATTGGCTTAATAATGTAAATTTGTGATTGCTGCTGTATTATAATGGAAGTAAAACTAACACAATTTAATGGACTGAATGACTATTAATTTCTAGTCATTAATTTATTAGGAGATTTTAATGCTCTTTGGTACTCTATGGAGCCATTATTCTTAGTGTGGCCCTTGGTGGAGTAAATGGGATTGGGCAGGGCTTGCTCGTTTGAAATGAAACTTTATTTTGTTATGGTATTTCCCCAAGGTCTTCATCTACAAGTCCCCTCTTAGAATCAGATTTGCTGATTCTAAGGTGGAAAGCAACAGAGTCATGAATAGCTAGTTAACTTCTGCTCTTGTCTCCTCTGCTGTACTGATCTATTAGCTACCTTTTTTGTTATTGTGCAAAAATTCCTCCACAGCAGCAGCGTACAGGAGGAAGGACTTCTTCTGACTTGCAGTTTCAGGGGGCAGTTCATCATGGTGGGAAGGCCATGGGAGCAGGAGCTCGGAGTGGCTGGTCACATGGCATCCACAGTCAGGAAGCAGAGAGGGCTGATTGCTGGTGCCCGACTCCATTTCTCCTTTTTATTTAGTCCAGAACCCCCGCTGCCCACAGTTACAGTGGTCCTCTCACCTCAGTGAACCCAACTGAGAAATTCCCTTATGGACACACCCAGAGGTTTGTTTCCGTGGTGACTCTAAATCTCATCAACTTGACAATCAAGATTAACTATGACAGCTGATTAAACACCAAAACAAGAAAATGGCCCCACTTGTTTTCCCTGGTCCGTGTCTGATGGTGGTGTTTAGCTGGTTAGAAGGTAAGCTCACGGGGTAGGACATGGGAGGAGGCATCCTGCTATGTGTGTGGGGGTGTATGGAAGAACCCGAAGCTGGTGTATGTTGGAGGGGTCCAGCTTTTCCCCACAGTAGTTCCTAGAAACAGTAGTAAGTTGCCATGGGGATCTTTATTTATGTATTTGTGTGGGGTACCCACGTGCCATGCATGCATGGGTAGATCAGAGGACAGTTGTGGGAATCAGTTGTTTCCTTTTACCAACTCGGGTTGTCAGGCTTGGTGACAAATGCCTTTGCTCCCTGAGGTCTCTCCCTAGTCCAGGAGTGTGGTTTCTAGAACAAAGAAGATTCTAGAAGGCCTTGTCCAGTTTATTCTGTTTTCTTTCCGTGCACCTGCCAGGTGCTCATTCCCTGCACTGGGGACAGGCACATGACAAGGAAGAAGGCCAGCTCCTTTCCTGCCCTCTGCAGCTTCCCATCCGCCAGCTGGTTAAACATGGCTTCTTGGGAGTTGTAAGACTGTTGTGTGTGTTTTTTTTTTTTTTTTTTTTTTTGGTTTTTCGAGACAGGGTTTCTCTGAGTAGCTTTGCGCCTTTCCTGGAGCTCACTTGGTAGCCCAGGCTGGCCTCGAACTCACAGAGATCCGCCTGGCTCTGCCTCCCGAGTGCTGGGATTAAAGGCGTGCGCCACCACCGCCCGGCTTTAACACCACTGTTTTTTTGTTTTTTAATATTTTTATTTATTATGTATATACAGCACTCTGTCTGTACATCTGCCTGCAGGCCAGAAGAGGGCACCAGATCTTACTACACATGGTTGTGAGCCACCATGTGGTTGCTGGGAATTGAACTCAGGACCCTTGGAAGAACAGCCAGTGCTCGTAACCGCTAAGCCATCTCTCCAGCTGTTGTGTGTGTTTATCTCTAGCTAATTTGTAAATAGTGTTTGCTTGGTGCCAAGAAACCAGTCCCCTCAAACTCTGAAATGTAGTAACTCCTAACAAAGCTGACTCTGTGTGTGTGTGTGTGTGTGTGTGTGTGTGTGTGTGTGTGTGTGTGTAGAGAGAGAGCGCACACATTATTCTGTGTTGACTTAATTAACAGTGTGAGAAATAACATATCTTCAGGACAAGTGCCTCTGTCCGCTGTGGTGGATCTGAGGCCCCCGCTGCAACCAGCTGCCTGCCACAGTAGCACACTGCTACACAATGTTTTGACAGAGAGACTCAGTTTAAATTGAGAACACAGTAGAAGCCTGATAATTAAGAAGTTCGGCTAATTCCGGACCAGGATAAAAGTTTGGTTCGCAGGCTACATAAATGCTATCAAAGAAAACTTAATGCACCTGGTCACAGGTTGTTTGGGAAGCGGGCATGAGGGGCATGGAGGGCATGGATGGTTCTAGACCTCTCTCTTGTTTCTGCATTTGCTGTGTTACCTGGGAGCAGGTTACTTACTTTCTCTGGGTCTCGGGTGTTCTCAGCTGGCAGATTGTCTAGTAGGCAAGCTCTAGTGGAGGGTTCTCAGGACTCTGATTTGATTTTCGTGTAAGCACTCTACGAGTTTCTGAAGATATTTTCAAATTGTATTGTCTTTATTTTGTGTGTGCCATAGGTGCCGAAGTAGAGGTCAGAGGACCACTTGTCTGTTCTCTTCTACCGTGTGGATCCCTGAAGGATTGAACTAGGCCGTCACGCTTGGTGGCATGCACCAGTTACCCACCTGGCCGTCTCATTAGTCCTGTTTTAGAAGTTTTTTTTTTTTTTTTTTGGGGGGGGGGAGGAGCATACAACTAGTTCATTAATTGAATCATGAATCTTCTTTAT
Source organism: Peromyscus maniculatus bairdii (assembly GCF_049852395.1). Lineage (NCBI taxonomy): Eukaryota > Metazoa > Chordata > Mammalia > Rodentia > Cricetidae > Peromyscus > Peromyscus maniculatus. The sequence continues at coordinate 61,114,392 of NC_134858.1, read as the reverse complement.
TATTCCAAGACTGTATCGGTCCAGTGCCAATTAACTTATAAAAGTGAAAAACAGTTCTATAATTCATTCTTTAATTCTGGTTATTTTTCCCCTTGCCTTTCCTTCTTCTTTGCCACTGGGGTCTAAATTGCTAAATATGAACTACAAAGGCATGTAAAAATACCCCACACTAGCGTGAAGCCGGGAGATTGTGGTCTTCAGATGCAGTGAGCGGTTTGCCTGCCTTTGTTGCTATTTTTGGCTATTCTTGGAGCAGGAAGTTGACTTAAACTAATGACCACAGATGCCTAAAAATGGTTAACTATGAGAGGTGGGCATTCTAGAAGATACCTGTGGAAATGTTTGCTCATGGCAGCGTTTACCCAGGAAGCGCCCTTTGTTTATTTTCAAATGTCTGTACAAAGACAGATACTACCCCCCATTGCGTGAGCATGGGGAGCAGGGAGGGAACAAATGTGAACCCCATCTAGGAAATGGAAAATGAGGGTTTTTTTTTTTTGAGTTGGTTCTTTTTCTGTGTCCCAAGGCTTTCCCTGCTCACATCTGGCAAGTTCTCTGTGCTCTGCTGGGCGTTTGTTTGGGGTGAGTACTGTTTAGAAAGCAGCATACAGGTTTGCCTTGGAAACCAGAGTTAGCCATCTGATTGCTCTCTCTGCCAAGCTTTGAATCGCCCATCGCCAAGTCAGTTGTAGCTCAGAGGGGCCCCTGTTTTGTGTGTGTGTGTGTGTGTGTGTGTGTGTTTTAAAGCTTTTGATAATAGTAATGCTTTTTGGGTGTGTGTTTTTTAAAGGTCTGTTTTGACACTGTCACAGCTTAAAAATGCCAAAAGGCATTTTTTCCTTAAAAAATCACCTCTGGGCTGAGCCCAAATGTGGAGTAATGGATCCAGAAAGAGCTCTCTTTTCTTTCCTTTTCTGTCTGTCTGTCTGTTACTTCTCCCCCAACCTCACTCCCCACCCCCGCCCCAGTTACAGAGTGCTGAGGCTGAACACTGGATCTCTCTCTGTGCTCCAAAGCCTCTCCAGTATAAACTCTTCTTGGCCTGGCTCTGACTCGAGATGCGCTGCGCCTCTCCAAGCATGTGCCGTTGTGGCCAGTTCTCTGATCCCCTGTGCGTCTGTCTCATACCACTTGTGGAGCAGGAGAGGAAGCCAGGACGCTAAAACTTAGCAGAGAAGAGGACAGCATAGAACCTAGCAGCCTTGAACATACCTGCTTCAGCTTTCCCATGTGACAGATGGGAACAGGACCACCACCAACCTCTCATAAAATAATGTACTAAGATAAAATGGGGCAAAGTACCCAGCCCATGGGTGTGGCTCGCCGAGTATAGTAAGTGCTCAGTAAATGCTCTTTTCCTTCCTTCCTTCCTTCCTTCCTTCCTTCCTTCCTTCCTTCCTTCCTTCCTTCTTTCTTTCTTTCATTCTTTCTTTCTTTCTTGTTTTTCGAGATAGGGTCTCTCTGTGTAGCTTTGCGCCTTTCCTGGAACTCACTCTGTAGCCCAGGCTGGCCTTGAACTCACAGAGATGCACCTGCCTCTGCCTCCCAAGTGCTGGGATTAAAAGCCGTGCACCACCACTGCCGCCAGGCCTGTTCTCTTTCTTGTTATCGAAGGAAATTTGATGATCCCTGGTCTCAGAGCTCACCATCTGAAGAACGGTAATTCATGTAAGGGAGGAACCTGTTTCCGATGCCTGTACCCAAGTGCCACGCTGTGCCACTTGTGGGCTTAGGCCTTGGTGTAGACTATTAGAAAAGTAGCTGATGTTCTTCAGGGACCCTCTCCTCCCCTCCCCCTCCTCTATGGTGGTTTAAAACATTGTTTGGCTGACTAAAAATAATAGCGTTAAAACAAACTTGGATGAATCAGTGCTCCTGGGTGGGGGATGGGTGAGATCCCCAAGCAGAGCCCTGTGACTCACACGCCTGTCACTGATAGCTGCCTGTAAGTGCGTGATGTTTATTGTTGCTGGTGTTTTCTTGGGGCAGGGTTGGAATGCTGTCCTCCTGAAATTTCACCTCAGCAGCTGGCTTGACTGTTACCAGAAGCTCACGGCTCCAGAATGGCCTGGCCATGGGCCATGGGGCCTTTGGCTGCATCTGGAGCCGTGGAGAAGGAGCTCATGCTTAGGGAACCAGGTTCAGCCCTCATGTCGGCCGGGCTCCTCTTCATGGGACAGAGCAAATGCAGGACCAAGGGACAGGCTTGTGTCTTGTCTGCACCTGCTCTTCCCGGTCCATCATCTAAGGGCAGATCGACCCCAGACGGCAGGGGCTTAGGGGCACAGACAGAGGAGATGAGGTACAAGGGGACTAGGTAAAGAATTGCCTAGAATGTGAAACGTGGCATGGAACAGAACCACGGAGTATGAGGCCCCTGAAGTGTAGGATGTCTCTGGGGGGACCCAGGGCTGGCTTTCCTGGGTCTCCACATTGTGAATCAAAGTATCAGAGAATTCTAAATTCATACCTGGGCTTGTGGGTTATTTCCCAAGGTTGGGTGGCTTGGATATTCTAGTCTAGTTTGTTCTTTGTGCTGTCTCTTTGGAACGTGCCATAGGGCAGGCAGGCTCTGCTACCCACCCACCTGTGTTAGCAGCAGGCCTGTTATAGCACCATGTGCTCAGTACAGTGGCCCTAGGTAGGCCCAGCCCGCCGTAACAAGGACTGGATTGTGGAGAAATCTCAGGAATTGATTTTCTTTCCTGGAACCCAGGCTGAGGTGGGTGAAATGCTGCCCACTGCACTGGCTGGCTGCAGAGGGAACGGGGAGCCTGGCCCCTGCTTGTGCATTTAATTTTGGAGCACTGACTTCGTGTTGGGCCTCACAGGTCACAGAAATGAAGTCCTGTCTGTGAACTGTCCAGAGGCAAAAAGGGACATCAGGACCAGTAAAACTACAAAGGGCCCTTGAGGGAGACAGTCTGGTTAAGGCCACAGAGTGCCACTTAGGAGCCCAGAGGGAGAGCAGCTGTCCTGTGAGCACCGGAAGGTCTCACAGAAGAGGTAACGCTCAGCTGGGCCTTTATGGATGCCTGTTGGGGTAGGAGGGAACATGGAGTACAGGCCAGACAGTGTCCAGAGGGCTAGTGTCTGGGAAAGGCAGGGCAGCTCAGGGTGGCTAGAGCAAGGAAATGGGAGTGGCCAGAGGAGCTGGAAAGGATGGTGCCAAGCGCTTGGGTCAGCCAAGCTCGGCGGTGTCTGGGCCCTGGAAGCGTCCGGATTTTAAAGCAGAGGAGTGGTGTGTGTCGAAAGCCAGTGCTTGCCTCTTTCCCTTCTCAGGCCTCGAGGCCAGTAACAGCAGGTTTGCTGCCCTGGTTATCCAGGTCAGAGACATAATCCACACACCGCCATGTGGACAGCTCTAGGCTATGTCTGGAGCAGGTTGAAATAGTGTTTTGCCCGTCAGTAGCAAAGACGCCTTGTTCAGCCAGGAGGCTCCAGAGTGAGTGTTCTTCAGGTAATCAGCCATGACTCATGTCATGGATTCCTTGGGAAATGAGGGGGAATGTTTCTGGGTTCTGTGGATGCCCAGTCTCCCTAAACAAAGTCTGTAAGACAGGATCCTGACCCCTCTGGGTCTCCCTAGGCCCGGTATGTAGCCTCTATGCTGACTGCCTCTGGCCAGTGTACCACATTTTAATGGCTGTCTGGTCCAGGTTTCTGATTCCAGAGCACACGGCAGCCAGCCGGCAGAGCTGTACTCTCCAGTCGACTCCGGATGTTATCAGTGAATCAGAAACAGGTTTTGTCTCTTAATGAGCGTGTCAGGTAAGTCAGGCTTGGTGGTGCACATTCACACTGCCGGTACCCAGGAGACCCAGGCAGGGGATTGTACGCTCCAGGACAACCCGAACTACAGAGTAAGACCCTGGCTTTTAAAGAAAAAAAAAAAGTAAGGGAAGGGGGTCGGGGGGTCTGCTGGAGATGCTTGCTGCCAAGACTCATGACCTGAATTCGATCCCTGGAACCCACATGGTGGAGGGAGAGAACATTTACTGGTTGTCCTCTGACCTCTACATCTGGGCCTGCGCGCACGCACACACACACACACACACACACACACACACACACACACACACACACAAAATAAATACATTAAGAAAACAAAAAACAAGAGAGCAAAATACTTGTGTAAACGAGTGTTTCCCTTTATCACTAAGAAAAACCAGAAATCCCATCCCCTATCCGGACAGCACCTATAATTTACCTTATCTGTTGAGAGTTCCTTGCTATTGTGGCTAATCTGAGTTGATAGGTTTTGTCTTTTTTAGATAAGCTTTTGTGTCCCTGAACTTTTTTTTTTCTTTTCTCTTTTGAGTGTGTGACATTGCTAGAAATCTAGGTGAGACCCGAGCAACCCTTGAGAGTGTGGTGCCCTGAGTTCGAATCTCAGATTGTCCATATAAGGTACACATGCCTCCCTGTCCTCGGGAGTAGAGAGGGACAGTGACTCTGTCATGGGCACATTCATGGACTCTGTGGAGCTGTTTGCAAGAAATAACATGTCAGGCTGTGTCACCCGCCTCCACTTGATGATGCACAGTGTTTCAGGTGTCCAAGTTCACACCCAGGTTCTGATGGGGACCTCAGGGAACCATGGACAGACAGCACGCACATTAATAGGAATCTAAACTCAGGGCCTGTGGGCACCTATGCCTTTGTCCTAGAGAGCAGCCGAGCTGTCCATCTCGTTCCTGTGAGGAGATGGTTGGCTTGGCAGTGCAGACCTCTGGCACGTCCTGAGTCTTCCCGTGAGGTGATTCTGTTGTGTGGTGTGTGGGCAGAGTTCAGACTACAGGCTGGATGGCAGTGTGAGGCGTGGCCAGTTGCTCTGTTGGTTTGCTGCAGCACTCTGGATAGGTGAGCTGTGGTGTTCACAGAGGGGTGGCTGGAGGCCTAGAGGGTCAGTGGCAGGATTTGGAGTTCGGGTGCCGGAGGCTTGCCCCCTTGGGACTGCCATTTTCTTATAGCTGCATTAGGGAAGACAGGTTCATTTCAACTCAGGGTTTGTCTAGAGGGTGTGGTCCACCGTGAAGGAAAAGATAGGGTGGCATGAGCAGCTTGGTCTGTGGTGGTAGGAGCTTGCAGCTCGGCTTGTTGATGCCTTGGCGAACCAGGAAGCATGGTGTGGGACAGAAGCTCGGCCAGGCCGTTGTCCTCAAAGGCCCACCCTGCGGTGAACTAACTCTACCAGCCAGGTCTACAACCTCCCCATGCCGCATCCCTAGCTGAGGGAAAGAGCAGGGGTCCAGACACAGGAGTCTGTGGGGACATTGCAGATCCAGGTAGTCTCTCTGCTGCTGTCTGCCCTCTGCCCCATGGCCACCAAAGAGGAACATCATTTGCATCCTGATAGGAAAAGCCATGAGATTAGCATTGTTCTCAAATCAGAAAATTAAGGCCGGAGTCCTTAAGAAATCTGTTTATGTCTCAAGAAAAGGGATGAGCAGAAAATGGTTTTATGCTTCCTTCTAGAATTGAGGTGGTACATTAAACCACTTTGGATATATATATATATTGAGACAGGGTTTTCTCCATGTAGTTTTGGTGCCTGTCCTGGATTGCGTTCTGTAGACCAGGCTGGCTTCGAACTCACTGAGATCCACCTGCCTCTGCCTCTTGAGTGCTGGGATTAAAGGCATGCGCCACTGCCGCCTGGCTTTTTTTTTTTTTATGATTTAAAATTTTTTGTTGTATGTGTATAGGTGTTTTGCCTGCATGAGTGTCTGTCTATCAAATACATGGCTGGTGCCTGCAGGTCAGAAGAGGGCATCAGATCCCCTGGAACTGGAGTTACAGGTGGTTGTGGGCCACCCGTGTGGGTGCTGGGAACTGAACCAGTGTCCTCTGCAAGAGCAGCAAGTGCTCTTAACAGCTGAGCCATCTCTTTGGGCCCTTCTGGGTATTTCCGAGAGCACACTGTGGTTATGCCATTAATAATTACAGCCAGATAGCGGTTAGATGTGAGTGAGTGGTCATCCTGAGTCACTCTTCTCTGCACCAGCGACTGTGGAGAATCGTACCAGCCGGTTCCCATGCTATTGCCCAGAGTGACTCCGTGAAGTAGTCATGTGCAGCCTGGGGAAAGGGACCGGCCTAAGGTTCTGAAGTGAGTTGGCAACACAGTATTATAAAGCAGGCCCAGACCCTAGCCTGTGGGTGAGGTCAGTGCCCAGGCGGGGCTGGCTGAGTTAGGGGGATACCTCCTGGGGTGATGCTGAATGGATGGAGGCAAGTGGAGGAAACGGTGGGGTTCGGGGATCATACAGGGGTCAGAAGTAGGGGTGTCTTACCAGGCCCTTTGTAGACCCAGGGCTTTTTTGCTGTTTGTGATATTTAGTGGCCTGGAGCAGGAGTGGTCTTACGGGAGGGAACACAGGGCACCCCGGCTCCGTTTTAGCTGAGCCTCAGAAGTGTTTCTTGGCTGGGACTGGTGGAAGTGTAGCGGCTCATCCTTCCGCTACGGAATTTTGGAAGGTGCCGAGGAAGGAATTAAAAATGACACCAAGCGTGCCTTTTCTTTCTCTTTGTGTTAAATACACGCACCGTGCCAGGCTTGCGGAGCAGGCGCGTGGCCAGCGGGGTACTGCAGAGGACATGCAGGAGGAAAGCACGGCTTCCCTCCTCCCTTCTCCTCTTCCTCCTCCTTTCTCTTCCCCCTCCTCCTCTCCCCTTCCACCTCAGCGTTTGTCTAAAGCTCATCTTCCTCCCGGGAGCCTAGGGAGAGCCTCGAGCTCTCTCAACTCGTCAACTGTTGCCACAGGCAAGGCCCTGACTTCTAAGCCCTGACTTCGGAATGCAGCTGAGGGGACGGGGTGACGGGGGGGGGGGGGGGGGGGGGGGACGGGGACGACGACGGGGGGGGGGACAGTAATAGGAGGAGAGAAGAGCAAGATAGCAGTGCTTGCTTGGAGCGAGTTCTGGGGTGCCCGTTGTCTGCCTCAGTGGCTCTGCGGCATCTCATCGATGTCAACGGTTTGGATTCCCCCCTCGGTCACCTGCAGACAGGTCTGTGGAGTGAGTATAGGTACAGAATACAGTATAGTGGTTACGTATATCCTGGCTCATTGGGGAACTAGCACAGGGACAGAGCCCTTGATGAGGAGGCTACACTGATTCGGGAATCTTAAGCCGAGGCCCTTGGCCCTTGTGCCTAGACCCTTCAGTGAGTCCAGGGCCCCTGCTCCCTCTGGCCCATCCCCGCCTCGGCAGTGCAGCCAGGCCTGCTGTATCTGGGTGCTCTCGGCTGAAGCTATCCTGGACCCTGGTGAACAGCTTCTGCAGTCCAGTGCCTCGTGGTCTCCTCCACACCGCTGTGAGGCTCAGTCCTCAGGTGGAGCTGCCTTTGGCTTCCCACCTTGCCATCCCGCTCGTTGGCCTTCAATCGCATCCTCTTGTGGTTGGTTCACAGATGGACACAGCTGTTGAGAACATGATTTTCCTTAAACATGTTCAGCCCCAGGGGCCTCTATCCTGGAAAGAATCCAGATGTGCCATGAAGCCTCTGCCACATTACATGCAGTCAAGGACAGAAAGAGTGGATTGTCAGCAAGCACCTTGGACCCACTAGGGTACTTAGTGTGGCACTAGGTACTTTATTTATTTATTTTTTTTTTGAGACAGGTTTCTCTGTGTAACTGCCCTGGAGGTCCTGGAACTTGCTTTGTAGACCAGGCTGAACTTGAACTCACAGAGATCCACCTGCCTCTACCTCCCGAGCGCTGGAATTAAAGGCGTGTGCCACCACTCCAGTCCCACTAAGTACTTCTTTTTAAACTAATTTATTTTTATTTTATGTGCATTGGTGTTTTGCTTGCAGGCATGTCTGTGTGAAGGTGTCAGCTCGTGGAGTTACAGACAGTTATGAGCTGCCATGTGGGTGCTGGGAACTTAACTCCAGTCCAGTGAGAGAACAGCCAGTGCTCTCAACCCCTGACCCATCTCTCCAGCCCCCCACTAGGTACTTCTTAATTAAAATCTGTTGACTCTTAGTCTCCTTGAGTGAGACTCCCAGGCTCATATGGTGTGTGTCTGCTTCCTGTGGCCAGCACGGGAAAGAACTCATGTGCTTGGTCCCATCTCCTATTCTTACAGTCAAGGCAGAGATGCACTCAGGGACTCAGAGCACCTAGAAGGCAGCTGATGGCATCCTGAGCGGATTGACAGCTTCAGTTGGGTCTTAGGGAGACAGAAGGGCAGACCAGAGGAAACTCTCAGGGCCTCCGAGTACTGTGCCCAAGGGCTATGTTTTTTTTGTGACCCAAAGCCAGGTCCCCTAAGGCAGTTCAGATATCTGTCTTCACCTGTTGCTCAGCATCTCTTTCTCCTCTGAGCAGAGATAAAGCCTGCCTTTGTATTTGCAGTGGGGGCAGGTACCAGAGCCAGGGCTCCTTCCCCGGGGAGGGAGTTGTCTAAAGATTCCCAAGGGAGTCCCGCTTAGGAGTCGGCACTGAGTTTCATGTTCTAAGCTAGCTGTATCCCACTTGCCTCCATCTGCTCTGTACCATCTCCTGAAAGCATACCCTTGGAGACAGAGAACTGTAAACGATGCACTGGTTAAAGCAGAGCCCGGCCGGTCGCTCCTGGCCTCTCCCATATCCTGGTGGAGCCCTCTGTAGATGCAGAATGTCCCCGGTCTTTTCACAGCGGAGATGGTCTTTAGGTCAGCTGGCTGTCTTGGTCCAGTTCATTGCACACAGCCTGTCCCTGTCCCTAGCCCTCACCTTTTATTTTCCTGTTGATCTAGGAGTTGTGATAAGGAGGGACCCCAGGGAGCAATTTAAGCTAATTCAAAATGTTTCAAGTTTGCCTCTTTTTCTTGCTTGACTGAGTTACTGTTTGGCATGCTCTCTCTCCCTCTCTCCCTTCTCTCCCTCTTCCCTTCTTCCTCCCCCTCCCTCCCCCTCCCTCCCCTTTCCTCCCCCTCCCTCTTGTGTGTATGTGTGCAGCTGTGAGTGAGTACTATACTCCTGCTCTGTGTGTGTGCCTGTGGAGGCTGGAGGCTGGTGTCTTCCTCTATTGCTCATTACCTTATTTTTTTAAGACCCTGGGTCTCTCACTGGCCCTGGACTTCACCTGTTCCCTAGATTGACTGACCAGTGAGCCTACCCCACCCTCCAAGATCCCCCCATTTCTACCTCCCAGCACTGGGATTATAGGTGTGCCACTGTGCCCTTCATGTGGATGTTGGGGATTTGAACTCGGGTCCTCATGCTGACCCAACACATATTTCTTCTACGGAGCCATTTCTCTAGTCCCTTGGGTTGTTAAAAGTTAACCATCACTGATCCCATAAATGGGGGTTGCTCGGGTGGAGGACAGGAGGCAAGTTGTCCCACTGCAGAGTCCAACATGGAGATGATCCCTTGAATACGGGCCTGGGACCCTAATAGCTACATTCTATGAACATTCTCAAGCTGCCGAGAGCAGTGGCCAGGTGCACATGGCGGTGAAGCCCAGCTCGGTTGTCCCACTGTGAGACAGGTTTTGTTTCGTAAGCCCTGGTTCTGACGTGGCTGATGCAGGTTTACCACACACACAGGTTTACCCTGGCATATGAGGAGCTGTGCCCGGGGCCCCCAGCCCTTGATGTAACCACGCTGTGGACCATCAGCTTCAGATGCTTACTGTTGCCCTGTTGAGGAGCAGGAGGTATCGTTGTAGGCGCATGTCTCTTGTGGGCCACACAGTTGCCTTCTGGGGTTCATGTGGGAAGTGGTTACAGCAGAAGATGGAATCACACTGTTCCCAGAAGGGCTTTGCTCCAGAGATCTTTTTGAATGTCATCCTTTGCCCCCCCCCGCCCCCCCTTTTTTTTTCTATCTGCTTTAATTTCAGTGATGGGAAAAAAATGGAACCATCTGCTGGCATCATCCTGCCCAGCTGGGCTGAGTCAGAATCCTAACTCACACTTCTCTCTCTGGGTTTCATTTGTGACCACGGTGGGGATGACTTCCAGGCCTGCAGTTCTCCAGAGCTCCAGGGCCTCAGCTCCGGCTGCTGTCTTGGCATCCCTCTCCAAACATCTGTGCAACACCTGAAGCCGAGTGGGTACTGTGTCTCTGTCCTCCACCTGCTGGGGTCTCCACTGTCACGGGAGCCCCCACGTCCAACTAAGCATGAAGATCGTGAAGAGACGCAAGGAAATGCCAAGGGCCTGTGTGACATCTGGGGGTGATGGCTCACACCTGTGAGTCCAGCACTGGTGGTGGAGGCAGGAGGATCAGAGTCATCCATAGTGACCGAGCAAGTTGGAGGCCCCATGAGATCTTGCTTCAAGCCGAGTGAAAACAGGACCTGCAACTCTAGTGTCATGCTTCTCTGGTGATGTTGACGTCCCTTGACCACTCCTGCTGGTGGACATTGACTCTGTAACCCTGGGAAGGCCACCTTGACATCCTGCCTGCTGCTCTTCTCAGTTACAGAATGACAAGCTTGAAGAGAGACTCTGAGGAGGTCCATGGCCGTCCTGTTATTGGACAGCTCCTCTCTGAGTCCTGCCTGGCTCCTTGCCTTTCTCTGTACATGGAGATGAGTGAATGTAGGTTTTCATCAATTCCCCACTTCCAGAGGCAGCCCATTCCTTAATAGCCTTATTTGACTGTATCATAGCCATTCTTTATTATATTATTTTCCAGTCTGCTATCATCAGTGGTGTTGGGGGAGGTGCCTGGGAACGGCAGATATACGAGTGAGTTGGAAAGCCATTGTCTTAGGGTTTCTATTGCTGTGATAAAACACCATAACCAAAAGCAAGTTGGGGAGGAAAGGGTTCATTTCAGCTTACACTTCCCTGTCACAGTCTGTCACTGAGGCACATCAGAGCAGAACTCAAGGCAGGAACCTGGATGTAGGAGCTGATGCAGAGGCCCAGAGACCACCAGTGAGCTGCTGTACCCCCCTCCCCCCGCCACCAATCATCAATCAAGAAAATGCACCACCAGCTTGCCCACCAGCCTAGAGGGAACATTTTCTCAATTGAGGTTCCCTCCTCCAGAATGAATCTAGCTTTTGTCAAATGGACATAAAAAACGAACCCGCACATCCATAAACACCTTGCCTTCCCAGAACCACCCATGGGGAAGTGAAGCCTCACCTGGGCATCCATGCCAGGCTAGGAGAAACCAGGCCACAAACTAAGAGGAATTTGTGTTGAGCTCCGAGCCCGGGGTTTCCTGTGCTTCAAGGCTCAAGCTGTTGCAGCAGCTGCCCTGGCGTAAAAAACAGGAAGGAAGGGGACCGAGTTCGCAGGTCGGTTAGAGAATCTGAAACCAGCAGTCAGCTTTCTCTCATCCCTGAGAGGCCGGACTCCACCGCTGGCTTCGGTCTCTTGGTATGGCCGCAGCGTCACAGAGCACCCTTTCAAACCTGACTTCCACCCATCTGCCAATGGCTTTTCCTGGTGACCTCGGCCAGCCACAGGGCCACGTCTGAGGACTCGGGGTGGTAACAGCAGTTTCAGGGGGTGCAGTGCCTTTGCCCTCAGGCATTTTCAGTGAGGGAGATGGAGCCTTTGGATTAGGCAGCCGGAGGGTGACCTCGAAAGACATCCAGGCAGTACACAACCGACCGGTCCCTTATGCTATTTTGCCCCTTTGTGATATTTGGGACAGAGACTTAGAGACCTGACTCTTGTGTAGCGGCTTTGTGACCCTGGCTGAGTCACTTGGCTACCCCAACTGAAGGCGTAGGGCTTTCAGGTTTCCTCTGCCTTCAAGGTCAAATTCTTGTACTTGCATTCAAAGAAATGACGCTTATTCATTCGGAGAGTTTCAGAATCACAATATAATCTCCCTGGGCCTAGAAATTGGGGCCCGTAGTTGAAGACAGGATGGAAAGAAGTTTGGGGTTCAAAGTATTGATTGTGTGGTGTTGAGACTCTGGGTTCCTTGTGACTCACACTTGGTAGTTTGGACCACTGGAAGTTTTTGTTTGATTTTTATTTTTTGCCTTGGCTGCTGCTGTAGTAATTACTGTCTTGTCGCTGAGATGAGATGCTTGGCAAGAAGCAATGCAAGGAAAGCGGGGTCTGTTCTGCTTCATGGGTGGAGGGTTCAGTCTGCCGTGGCCCAGAAGGTCTGAAAGGCCTGGCGGTGGGAGCCTGAGGCAGCTGGTCACTTTGCATCTATAGCTAGGAAGGAGAGAGAGAGAGAGAGAGAGGGAGAGAGAGAGAGAGAGAGAGAGAGAGAGAGAGAGAGAGAGAGAGAGAGAGAGAGATGAATGATGCTTGTGTTCACCTGATTGTCTCTTATCATTCAGCAGTCTGGGCTCCCAGCCCCTGGGATGGTACCACCCACAGTTAGCATGGCTCTCTGACTTCAGTTAACCACACTAGAAACTTCCAGTGGTCTGTCTCCTGGAAGATCTCATGTCTAGATCCCATGAAGTTGACAAACAGTACTCACCGTCCTGGCCACTTAGTCCTCATTGCCGCAGGTGGAGGTCAGAATGGCAGGACTTTTCTCTGAATTTCCTCAGGTGACTGCGGCGTGTAGCCGGGACTGAGAGCCACGGCCGTAGGTGCTGATAGAAAGCTGTGGTTTGGTGTGACGGGCATGTGTCTTCCGGGTGGAAAGTGATAGCGGTTGGCTCTGAGAATAAAGCACACGAACTCAGAAGAGAGGCATCCTGGGTTTGGGGGTGCAGATTTGGTCATCAGCTGGCAACCCGGTTCTCTCAGCATCTCTGGGGCTGGAGGTTTCTCAAGAGCTTTGAAGTAGTGGAACCATCTGCAGCTGGTTATGTCTGCTCAGGAAACAGAGGAGTTGGGGGGTGGGGCTGGGGTGGAGAAGGAATGGATTAAACAGGCCGTGACACACACCCACACTTGGTTCCTGAGACTGAGGCCTCTGCCAATGCTGGCATCCCTCCGTGCCAGATCCTTGGCTGTGCCCTGGTGGATTCTGGGGGCTGTGAAAGGCTGTGGGAGTGATGTTCCCTGGTGCTTTGGCTAAAGGGTTCCTGTCTTTGGTGGCGAGTGGCTGCTCCTAAAGTAGCCTAAGGCATCTGATAGGGCACCAAGGTGGGCATTAAACCAGGAACAGGGTAGAGGGCGGCTGGGTTGGAATCTCTGGTCCAGATAAAGGGGCAAAGGTGAGTCTTCCATTGGTGTAGCGTGAGTTGCAGGAGGCAAGAGAATGTGCTGTTTTGTAATAACCTCTAAGGTTCTCAGAACTGAGTGGTAGACCAGGAGCTTTGCAAAAGATAGACTTTGAGATACAGGTGTTGGCACTTAGGGCAGGTTAGGGCGTTATTCATTCAGAGGGCTAAGAAGTCTGTCAAGGTCAGCAAGGTGGAGAAATGGAGAGGGTGGCCCTTGCCCTCGAAGAGCTCAGGAGAGTCCTGTGGGTTTTAGTATGTGGCTGTCAGCCGGTAATAATGAGGACTTCCTGTGCCACAGTCACACAGTGAATGCCCTAGGGATTAGGAAGCCCTGGGTCCTGGGTGAGGACAGGGACATGGAGCAGTAGCACCTGAGCTAGAAAGTGACACATAGGCCCAACTTCTGCCTCCTGGTACGATACTCTGTGTCTGGAAGCTGCCCTGGGGGGCACCTCATTGGCAGCCAGCTTTAACATGAGGTTTTGTTTTCAAGCACTTTCCCTGGCTTCAGGAATCGTTTTTCCTCAGCTGGGATTCATTCTCTGTATGCTGGGAAGCTTGGGTTTGTTCTTTGAGCTGGTTGGCGATCAACTGTAAATGCAGCTAATGTCTTGTTCATCCCTGGTTCTGCCCAAGGGTGTCATTCTATGTGGGTGATGATTTCAGGTTTCCCGGTCGTGAGCTGAGTGTAATGGGGGCAGATAAGAAAGCCACATATAGAGCAAAGTACATATTTCTAAAGGTGGGCAGCAGAGGAGTTTTGTGTGTGTGTGTGTGTGTGTGTGTGTGTGTGTGTGTGTGTGTGTGTGTGTGTTAAAAAAAGCCCATATTTTCTGGGCAGCAGAACTAAAGTTTCCAGTAAACATCTCCGCCCTTCTTACTTTACCTTTTAATTTTGTGTTTATGGTCCGTGCTTTGAGATTGCATGCTCTGAACCCGGTTGAGCAAGTCATTCTTTGCAGCCTGTGGTACAGAGCTCTTGGCATTGGCTGTAGCCCAGCTGATTGACAGCTCCAGCCATTTGCCCGCTTCACGGGGAAGAACCAAAATCCAAACCTCAAGGCAGAGGGAGCGGCCATGCATTTGTTGGCTTAGCCCCCCGTGATCACCTTTGCTGGCAGGAGGAAGCCTGCTCTGTGTAGCTCTGACCCAGGCCTGGTTTTCTGGGTCCCCCCCCCTTTTTTTTTTGCTTCTGTTGGTTGTAGGAGCCCCAACCTGTGGTCCTAGGGTCTGTGTTTGAGGGTGGGTGTGGTGGCCTGGGCTAAGTGGCTCTTGGTGGTGGTTCTTCAGCTCTGAGGGTTAGGTCAGGGGAAACAGGTGGGGGAGCGGGAGAGGGAGGCTGGGGTAGCCTGCTGTGGACGCAAACCAGTGAAGTGAGAGCTGGGCTGTGCTGGGCTGTGCTCTGGGGGCCAGGGCGGTGGGAGGGTCAGGTGTGCCAGCTGCAGGTGTGAAAATTGGAGGAAGAGGGAAGTGAGCAAGCCCAGTTTGGGGAGAGGAACCCACAGAGGGAGCAGAACCATTCAGGGAGGGGGCTTTGGGGGAGGGGGCGGGGCCGAGATGAGAAGCCACCAGGGACTTGCTGCCTTCCAGGCCACTTTTAGTTTGGCCCTGCCTGGAAGACTATTTTCAAACGCTGTCCCTGAATGAAGGGGTGTGTGTGTGGGGGGGGGCTCGCGAATGAGAGGGCACCCTTGCTCTCTGGCCCAGCTGGAGGGAGTGGCCGTGTTCTGCAAGAAAGGAGCAGCTTCCTGGCAGAGACGGGGTTCACCTCTGACCTTTGTCAGGGTGACTTTTCTCTAACGGAGATTGTCCAGGGAGCCCGGAAGGGAGGGCCCCAACACTTGACCCGTGGAGTCCCCAGTGTGAATTGTTCGGCTGGCAGGCAGCTTTCTCCAGCAAAGTGAATCTTGTGAAAGCGTAGGTGTGGGACTGGGGGTGGGGGTGGGAGAGGCGCCTTGTTGCTTTTGGGGGGGCTGTTCTAAAGAAACAAGCTAAGAGCCCAGGCTTGGAGAGGAAGACTCTGGAAATCCAAAGCCTCACCCCCGCCCAGGCTGCTCTCCTGCAGACCCTGTCTACTTTGTGATCCTTTTCTTTTTTTTTTTTTTCTTTATGATCACCTTTGTGATGGGGAACTGGAGGAAAATGAGCCAGATTTCTCTTCGGACTGGGTCATCTTTGTCTTCAGCCTTGGAGGGGTGGGGATGGACTGCAGCACCCGTGAGCATATATTATGGTGTGCCATACACTGGCCTCTGGCCTAATGTCTTCACAATGGCCCTGCATGGGCGTGGGGCAAGTAAGTGTCTTGTTCCTCCTAACTTGTAGGTGACCAGGGACAGTTTGTACTGAGTGGAGGAGCAGGTTCTGTGGCTGTCCCTTCGGGTCTATATAGTTCTTTGATGGCACCATTGCCTTGAAGATGTACCTGGTGTGTGTATTCTGTCTCAGAGAAGCGTGGCTTCTCTTTTTCCTGCTGTCGCTAGACCAGGAGAAGTGGCGCCCCTTTGTCTTTTCCATTATGGTCTCTGAAGTAGTCTGCCACACACAATTCCTTTTAGTCTCCTCAGTGGTCCCTGGAAGCGGGAGCTAGTGCAGAGAGAGAAAGTGTGTGTGTGTGTGTGTGTGTGTGTGTGTGTGTGTGTGTGTGTGTGTGTGTGTGGTGGGGGTGGGGGAGGGCAGGGCGCACAGCTGTTCGGCGGGCGGAGGGTGTTTATCCCTGACTGGAGGTTGTGGATCAAGGGTCATGGTGCAAGCAGCATCGGCGGTTGCCGTTACCTGTTTCCTCCTCAGCAGTCTGCGTCGCTGAAGCTAGCCTCTTCTGCATGGCTGGCTGTATGCCCTCTGCCCCACACAGGAGCCTGGGCGGAGGCAGAGGAGAACCTAGGTTGGTGGAGCATCACCCTGTGGAGATGGTAACAAGTCCCACAGGGAGCTGCTGGAGGGGGGAAATCAGGATTTCAGGTCTCTCCCAGGGAGCAGGAAAGAAACCGCATCTGTTGCCGGCTTGGGTGGGACACCCAGCTTTGCCACTAGGTATCCGAGGGCTCCGGAGGCAGTCATGTGCCTCCTTTCGCCCTCCTCCTCCCTCAGAACTTGTGAAGACATCTGTGTCATGAGATGGGACTTACCCTATTTATCCCCTTGTTCAGAAATGACTCCGGTTGTGTAGTTAAACTCTGCTGGTGACAGATGGGGAAACTGAGTTGGGTGCGTGTGTCCAGTGACTTGTCCAAGGTCAGGCAGTGAATTAATAGGAAAGCCAAAGTTAGGACAGCCCTTTGAGGCCCATGCCTGGCTTTTTGTTGCTCAGTTCTGCGTAAGGCCCAGCGTGGAAAGATTTTTTTCTCCTAGGGCATTTGCTTTTGTTCACCTGAGGTAGGGTGGGCACTGATACACCAAAGATGATTTGTCCAAGTCCAGCTTGATGATTCAGTGAGTTATCGGGGTGACTTACGGGAGTATGGATGGTTCAGGCAACTACATCACTGAAAAGACCCTCCTAACTTGGGTGGCAACACACAAAGGCTGAAATAGCTACATGATATCAAGTGTGTTTTCTTGGTAGTTGCAGTCTAGCCAATGGTCACATCCCCAGAGCAGCCAGAGTCCTGCGGGGTAAAACCAGTTAGCAGCAAGGGGTGAGTATGAGAACAGGTAGGCGTTGGCACTGGGTAGTACTTCCTGCTGCTGGCACAGAGCTTGAAGCGGTCTGGATAAGTTGAGTCTCATGCTCTTCTTGTGCATAATGTCAGGCATGGCCCAGGAGCTGAGTGGTTCCACTCAAGACTTTGAAGGAACTTCAAGGCTCTCTGCCGCAGGCCTCCTCCTTAAACCCCAGGCCCTAAGATTCTCAGGCAAATCAGCTTAGGCTGAAGGTGGACGGCCCTTCTTATAGTGGTCGGTCATGGTCTGACTGTACAGTGTCAGCGAACAGTCATCCACTCATCACTGCATTGGGTCTGCTCCACAGACACAAACCTCCTTTCTGCATGAGTTACCTGGCTTAGTCCTCCTCCAGCTCAGGGGAGGAGGCCGTTTACCTTAGGGCCCTTAGAGTTCCTGTGTATGAATTCAACTAGACTGGCTTCAGGAGTCATTTTTCGTGTGTGTGTGTGTGTGTGTGTGTGTGTGTGTGTGTGTGTGTGTGTTCACGAGTATGTACATGGGTGCACATGGAGATCACAGGACAATTTTGGGGACTCATTTTTCTCCTACTGTGAGTTCCAGGGATTAAAACTCAAGTCAACATAGGCTTGCACTCTCTTACCCTCTGAGGAGGCCTCTTGTTGGTCTTTTTTCCCTTTTCTTTCTTTCTTTCTTTCTTTCTTTCTTTCTTTCTTTCTTTCTTTCTTTCTTTCTTTCTTTCTTTCTTTCTTTCTTTCTTTCTCTTTCTTTCTTTCTCTCTCTCTCTCTCTCTCTCTCTCTCTCTCTCTTTCTTTACCCCTTCCCTCCCTCCCTCCCTCCCTCCCTCCCTCCCTCCCTCCCTCCCTCCCTCCTTCCCTCCTTCCCTCCCTCCCTCCCTCCCTCCCTTCCAAGACAGGGTCACTCTGTAGTCCAGGCTAGCCTTGAACTTGTAATTCTCCAGCCTCAGCTTTCCAAGTGTTGGGATTACAGGTGTGTGCTGCATGTCCAGCTCGGTCTAGCTCCCTCTGATGTTGAATCACGCCTATGGGAGAGGAGCTGGGAAGGCTTCTCCGGGCTGCTTCATGGTTCCCTGTGCCCGGCTCACCATAGCCCTCTTCTTTGTTCGTGTTCCCTGCTGGGAAGTGAACCAGCTCCTTCTCACACGAGTGTATCACAGGTGCTCTGCCACCCAGCCCCTTCTGTTATGAGAACAGCTTCATGGCTACCCCGCACCCCAGCAATCACTAGGGACCCCGTTTTAAGGGTATCCAGCCTTCCATCCAGACCAGAGCCTGACCCCATGGGGTTTTGGTCGGTCACTGGCCCTCCCCAGCAGCTAAGGACCCAGCGTGATACTTGGGTGACCTCTTCAGCAAGTGAGTCACTCACCTCTGGATAACCACCAGGTACTTTCAGGAGGAACTTCTGGTGTCATTGTGGCTGTGGCCACGGTTTCAACAAAATAAGGTGTTTTAAGAATTGAAAGTACAGACCTTGGTTGTCTTTGCTGGTTGTCAGGGCTTCTCAGCTCCCCAGACTTTTTCTTTCTGTCTCCCATTGCTTTGCAGTTGGCACCGGTTTCAGATATTAATTATGTTTTGGGTGGGAATGCTTTCATCATTTTACCTCTGTTAATTCCTGTGCGTGGTCTTCCGGCCCCTCCACTTGTATAAGCGATTCTAAATTGCCGTGGTTAGTCGTTAGATTGTGTTGTTCAGATTCTAACTGGGAAAGCGGAGCTGCGTTGTGCACTACCACAAAGGGAATTTAATACGGGACCTTGGCTACACTGGCGATAAAGGAGCTGAGAGCCAAACATGGGAGGCAAGGTGACCCAGAGCTCAGTGGGAGGCCACTGCCACCATTCAGCTGGAAGGACAAAGGGAAGGTGTCTGAATGCTCAGGGTCAGGGTCACCGTGGGCCATTCTGGAGCTAATGCTAGAAAGGAAATCCTGGGTCAGAGAAGCATCTTGACTTCTTTACCCGGCCATGCTCCCATGCAGGGGCCAGAAGGCCAGGGACCAGCCCTGGACAGACAAGCAGAGCATAAAGAGATCAGAGATGGATCAGAGAGCAAACAGGGCCGGGGCCAACTTAAGGTTGCCCCTCCTCCATGCTTTCCTATGCTTTTTAAATTTCCACGCTGTTTCATCAAATAGGTGTCCCACAGTTAATCCAACCAGTCCCTGCTGTTTGTGTGGGCAGTTCTCAAAGCGTGGTCCCTGGCTGGCCCCAGCATCTTGGGGACCCTTGCTGGAAATGCAGCTTCTGGGGTGGAGCCCAGCCACCTGCATCTTCAGTCCCTCAGGGGATTGTTTGAGAAGCTCGGTTCCAGATGAGGCTGCATGGTGGGAGCCCAAGGTGCCGGTGGCTCTCCCCAGTGCAGTGCAGTGCAGCGCAGGACAGAACGGCCGCCAGTGCAGCACAGCGCAGGACAGAACGGCCGCCAGTGCAGCGCAGCGCAGGACAGAACGGCCGTCAGTGCAGCGCAGCGCAGGACAGAACGGCCGTCAGTGCAGCGCAGCGCAGGACAGAACGGCCGTCAGTGCAGCGCAGCGCAGGACAGAACGGCCGTCAGTGCAGCGCAGCGCAGGACAGAACGGCCGCCAGTGCAGCGCAGCGCAGGACAGAACGGCCGTCAGTGCAGCGCAGCGCAGGACAGAACGGCCGCCAGTGCAGCGCAGGACAGAACGGCCATCAGTGCAGCGCAGCGCAGGACAGAACGGCTGCCAGGGCAGCGCAGCGCAGGACAGAATGGCCGCCAGTGCAGCGCAGCGCAGGACAGAACGGCTGCCAGTGCAGCGCAGGACAGAACGGCCGTCAGTGCAGCGCAGCGCGGGACAGAACGGCCGTCAGTGCAGTGCAGCGCGGGACAGAACGGCCGTCAGTGCAGTGCAGCGCGGGACAGAACGGCCGTCAGTGCAGTGCAGGACAGAACGGCCGTCAGTGCAGCGTGGGACAGAACAGCCGTCAGTGCAGTGCAGCGCAGGACAGAACGGTCGAGTGCAGTGCAGGACAGAACGCCGTCAGTGCAGCGCAGCGCGGGATAGAACGGCCGTCAGTGCAGCGCAGCGCGGGACAGAACGGCCGCCAGTGCAGCGCAGCGCGGGACAGAACGGCCGCCAGTGCAGCGCAGCGCGGGACAGAACGGCCGTCAGTGCAGCGCAGTGCGGGACAGAACGGCCGTCAGTGCAGCGCAGCACGGGACAGAACGGTCGAGTGCAGTGCAGCGCAGGACAGAACGGCCGCCAGTGCAGCGCAGTGCAGGACAGAACGGCCGTCAGTGCAGTGCAGCGCGGGACAGAACGGCCGTCAGTGCAGTGTAGCGCAGGACAGAACGGCCGCCAGTGCAGTGCAGCACAGGACAGAACGGCCGCCGCAGAGCCGCACACCTCCCGGATTGGATCAAGATTGCCTTTCGAATAGCCTCCCGATGGAGTTTATCTTTCCTCTTTTGTCAGACAGCTAAAAGTGGTAAACCAGAGGCTGGGGAGATGGTTCAGAAACTGAGAACACAGTGCAACCAGGAGGACTGAGATCCCAGCATGCACCTAACAAACTGTGTGTCCTGTCTGTTTCCATAGCCCCAGCTCCAAGGGGAGCAGAGGCAGGAAAGTTGTTGGGGCTTGTTGGCTTCCAATCTAGTGGAGAAAACACTAGCCCTGGGTTCAGACACACACATACACACACTCATACACACATGCACACATACATAATTTTATTTTTTAGAGAGTAAGGCTCACACTCAGTGATGGACATGATGCTTCAGTTATGCTGGGGTCTCCCAGGGCTGTGTTGAAGGAAGTGTGACCATAGCAGCTGATCTCCAGGCCATAGGAAGCTGAGCCTATGCGGCACTTGCGGTGTGAGATCTACATAATCAGGCTGTCCTTCCCCGCTTTTTGTTTGTTTGTTTTCACTAATGTTGTTAAATCTGATGCTGTGATTCCCAAAACTGGGCTGCCAGGCTCCCGCCTCTCTGAGGCATGCTGAGCTGCCCTGGTCTCTGTCAGATCTCTGCTTGCTCTGTCCCTGTTCCTGGCCATGGTGCAGATCAGGAGGGACATTTGACGAGAAACTGCAGTTAACCCCATCCATGACTGGCCCCCGAATATAAAGTTGATTGGGTTCACACATCCTCCCGAGCCCGTGGCTAGCCTGGACATCTCTGTGGACTTCCATCCTGGCCCAGTGCGGGTGCTCACCAGGGAAGGTACTGAGCTGGCTTCCCCCTCTCCCAGCCCCAGTCACGCCCCTCCAGTCCTATCAAGCAGGGTGTCTTGACAAACAGCCCAGGCTTCCAGAGTGTAGGAGGAAGGATGTGAACCAGCCCGGTCCCGAGAGGCAGACAAAGGCCACTCTGCCTCTGAGCCATGTGCAGTGTGGCTGCTGCTAAGAAGGGAAAGCGGAACTGGGTAGATGCTCTGCTGACGCGTGCTAATATGTTGGAACGATGAGTTTGGCTGGTTGGAGCTGGTTCCCCGTAGCACACCAGGGAGCTACTTGTGACTGTCGTCGTCGTGCTTTCCACAGCCTCTGGGACCCATGGGAGGCCTGACGAGCACATAGTGTACACTTGAGTGAGGTTGGTCAGAGCCTTCCCTATCCAGGGCCTTCCTCAGTTAGTGGCTGAGGACATCGTGGCTCAGAGATGGTAATCAGTTCACCTGGGGTGAGTCAAGCAAAGACTCTGACCCCAGATCACGTTATTTCTGGTCCTCAGCTGTTCGGGCATCTCCCCTACAGTGTTCCAAGCTCTGGCCCATCCATCCTCTGGCAAGGCTTCGGACACCAGAAGTGGCCTGTGGGGAATGGGCCTAGAAAAGCCAGCCTGAGCCCTGGACAGGTCAGGACATGCAACTTCAGACCTTGGCACGATGTGGGTTGCCGTCGGAGGTGACGTT
Organism: Peromyscus maniculatus bairdii; assembly: GCF_049852395.1. Classification (NCBI taxonomy): domain Eukaryota; kingdom Metazoa; phylum Chordata; class Mammalia; order Rodentia; family Cricetidae; genus Peromyscus; species Peromyscus maniculatus. Next base: position 61,092,759 of record NC_134858.1, on the reverse strand, counting down.
AGGATGGGAGGGGAAGAGAGACTACCGGGGGGTGCCCTCTCACCCTGCGCCTGGGGTCAGCAGGCCCCGTCCCCTCAGCTGTTGTCCCTGCACAGGTACGGGTACTTCTTACCTGGCTGCCTTCCAAGGCCGACTCAGCACAGAATCCTCAGGCTTGGCTCAAAATTGCTGCCCTGCGGAGAGGGCTGTGTCAGGGTGGGGCAGTGTGATAGCATGGAGTCCAGGGCCTGCTCCAGCAGGTCCTAATGACTCTAAATAACCATGTTAGAAGCAGGGCCTTGAACTTAATAAATAGACGTTAACTTCTCATGCAGCCACGACCATCAGGAGCTCATAATTACCTGAGATCTGCCGCACAGGCCGCACTAATGTAGGCAGGGATGCGACCGCATGTCTTTATTGCAGTCTCAGGGACCCATGCTTGAACTTTGTCTTTAAATCCTAGCAGGTTGTGGCTGCCTTGGTTGGCCACAGCATGTGGACTCAGAGTCACTGTCATTTTCTCTGCAGTTCAGTCCATGTGCGTTTTTGACCATGTGACGGTAGCCCCGGCCTCGGGGAGGGCTGAGGTGCTGCGTGCAGGAGAGACTTGGTGGTGGTGGTGGGGTTAGTAATAGGTCCAGAGGAGTTACCTCGAAACTGGCTGTCTGGATAGGCCACGGGCAAGTCACTTATCTGGGCCTCACTTTCTTCTACCAGGAAAGTGTGTTTTAGGGTTGTTATAGGAGGGTTAATGCATACATAAAATTTAGCCTGTAATTGTCACCTTGCTAAGAGCCGGGAAGTGGCTGATCCCATCCTTCCATCCCTTGGTAATGATTAGATGTGGGATGAACACTTGTGTCTGTCTTGACTTTAAAGGTGTTTATTTTTATGAGTGTCTACAATGTATGTATGTGTGTGCACCGGGCATGCTTGGTGCCCATTGAGGCTAGAAGAGGATGTCCGATCAGGAACTGGAGTTGAGGTGACTGTGAGCTGGGAACTAAACCTGCGTCCTCTGAAAGAGCATCCAGTGCTCTTAACCCCCCGGGCCATCATCTCTCTGCTCCCCCATGTGACTTACTTTAGCCGGGTAGGCAAGCAGGCTGTCCCCGACAGGCAGTGTGTCAACCTCAGCCAGGGTAAAGAAGGCCAGTGAGGTCTCCCAGTCCCCCAGGCACTGAAGTGGCCAAGCATTTTGTCCCTTCTCCTCTGGCCAAGTCTTTTAGTGTTTTAGGTCTTCACCATTTCTCAGACACTGACTTCTGAGGTGGTGTCCTCAGCTCCAATATCCTGAGTGTCCAAACTTTTGACATTATGACATGACATTGTCATTTGTAAAGTGTACACCCAAGGACACAGTTGAGTTACACAAAGGTCAAACCAAGGACCTCATGTTGCTTTAAATAAATTCAAGCTGATTTGGGGTTAGGCTTCTTGGTTATCCCAGGGCACATGCAGGTGTGAGCTGGATGCATGTACAAGATAGACCAGTCAGTACAGGACAGCTGTGGGACTGTGTCTTTTGTTTGGCGTGTGCATGTGCGCGCATGTGGAGGTCAGAGGACCAGGTGCTGGAATTGCTTCTCTCCCTCCACCTTGTGGGTCCCCAGGATCAAACTCAGGTTGTCAGTCTTAGAGACAGGCCCCTTTGCCTGTTGAGTCATTCCCCAGCCCAGGAGTGGACCAGGAGTGTAACTTCCGTGTGTCCTAACAGGCGTGACCAGTCTCATGGGCATTTCATGGGCAGCCACAGACCCCTGCTCGGTTCACTGACCCGTGGTCACCATCTTGGACCTCTTCCTGATAATTATTTGATTTGAACCAGTGTTCTGTGAGGGGAGGGTCAGTGAGATGAGGAACCGGGAGGGGCAAGGGACACATGGTTCTTTCTGCCCTGTTCCCAGACATGTTTGCAGTGACCCATGAGCACAGGATTCGGCCAGATGCACGGTGTGGGGGGATTGGAGCAGAGTGCTAGGTCAAACGTCACAGCTGTGGCCTGGACACGGAGCGCTTGAACCAGAATTTGTTTTGGAGGCAGAAGGAAAAGACTTGCAGTCTCCTCTGGGAGATCTTGCTGACCCAGCAGGCCTATCTCCTCCCTCGTAATCCTTCCCACCTTTAGCCAGAAACATAGTCTGAAAGTGAGAGTGGAGGAGGAGAGGAAGGACAGGCTGCCCCGCGGGCCTTTCCTCACCACAGCGCCCTTCCCTGCTCTTCAGGGGAATGTGCTCACAGGCCGACATCAGGGAGAAAGTGGTGGCGTGAGGTTGACACTGGGCTTTGCTTCTTCTGTCTGGTCAAAATGCATGAGTAAAATACGATTTCTACATACAGTGATTCTGTATTATTCCGAAACAGAGTTTCATTCTGTAGCTTTGGAACCTGTCCTGGAACTTACTCGGTAGACCAGGCTGGCCTCGAATTTACAGAGATCCGCCTGCCTCTGCCTCCCGTGTGCTGGGATTAAAGGTGTGCGCCACCACTGTCCTACTATCATAGTATTTTTTAAGATGATGTTAAAGGACAAAATGAAAAGGGGAAAAAGATTTATTTTAGTGCTTTGGGTGTATTGTTTTTTTTCTTCTTCTTCAGATTGTGTGTGTGTGTGTGTGTGCGCGCGCGCGCGCGCACGCGCACACGCGCGCGCAGATGGATTGGAATTCACTGTTATATGCCCTAGTCTGGCCTGGATCTTTCTGGTGATTCTCCTGCTTCAGCCTCTTGAGTGCTGGGATGATAGGCAGGTGTCACCACGCCGAGCTCATGGACTCTCTGCTAGGATACACACACAGTGAGACCAGTGCTGCCTGGCGTTCTGGGCTGGAGGTCCCAGGCTGGTCTTGTGCACACAGGCTCTTGCTAGATCCTGGATCTGCTCACAGATTAGTTAAACTAGTTAACTAGTTAAACTAAAAGACAGTGCTCAGGCTAATGAGCACCCTGCTTGCTCTGAAGAACTGCTGTCCGTGGTGACGTGCTATCGCAGTTGAGGATGTTCGGAGGTTACCCACATGCCCTTGGGGGGACTGTACATTCGCTTTTAGGAGCTTTTGCATAGCCTCGTGTGGAAGCCTGGGCAGCAGGAAGCTGAGAGCAGCTCTGGTTTGAGTCCCAGCTCCAGCTTGGTCTCCCTGGGTGACCAAGGATGATGGTCACTTCATCAGGCTAGGTCTGTTGTTCTTGCAACTGTTAGGAAGGAGTGTGGGCCACATCGAGGCTGGATTCTTGGATCAGGTGGCTCCTTCTCTTCACTAGTTGCTTCTTCTAGAACAGGTCATTGAAGTCTCCTGGAGCCTCAGTTTTCCCATCTATAAAATGAACACAATGGTAACTCCTCCTAGTGTAGTCACAGGATGAAGTGAGTACAGGGAAAGGCACCAACCCCAGGTCTGGGCCATGGTATTTACTTAAGTGCTTGCAGTGGTCATGGAGATGAAGGCTGGGAGGAAGAAGATGGGATTGCTAGAGACATGGATCCCTTCTGGTGTCTGTTCAGAGCCCCAGCTCCAAGCTTTAACTTCAGAGACTGTATCTGTCTTAGGGGATGGTGCCCCAGCCCCCAGAGACTGTATCTAGCCTAGGGGATGCTGCCCCAGCCCCCAGAGACTGTATCTGTCCTAAGGGATGCTGCTCCAGCCCCTGTGTAGCTAGAATTTTCCTGCCTTGCCCACAGTCAGGACAAATCTCTGTCACCCGCCAGTCCCACAGCTACTCAGACCCAACCAAGTAAACACAGAGACTTATATTGCTTACAAACTGTATGGCCGTGGCAGGCCTCCTGTTAACTGTTCCTATATCTTAAAGTAACGCATTTCTACAAATCTATACTTTGCCACGTGGCTCGTGGCTTACCAGCATCTTCACATGCTGCTTGTCCTGGCAGTGGCTGGCAGCGTCTCCTTCTGCCTTCCTGTTCTTTTATTTCTCCTCTCTGTTAGTCCCGCCTATACTTCCTGCCTAGCCACGACCAATCAGGTTTTATTTATTGACCAATCAGAGCAACTTGACATACAGACCATCCCCCAGTACAGCCAAGTGCAGACCATCTCAGACACCTGCACTCGGGCCCATGGTCCTAATCATCCTCTATGCAAACCTGCTGGGTAACGCCACAAGGAACCCAAGAAGGGCTCCCATAGGACATACATTAACATCCCACAGCACCCCTGGAGAACCCAAGAAGGGCTCCCATAGGACATACATTAACATCCCACAGCACCCCTGGAGACTGTATCTGTCCTAAGGGATGCTGCCCCAGGCCCCTGAGACTGTATCTGGCCTAGGGGATGCTGCCCAGGCCCATGGAGACTGTATCTGGCCTAGGGGATGCTGCCCCAGCCCCAGAGACTGTATCTGTCCTAAGGGATGTCACCCTAGCCCCTGAGACTGTATCTGTCCTAGGGGATGCTGCCCCAGCCCCCAGAGACTGTATCTGGCCTAAGGGATGCTACCCAAGCCCCCCTCCAAACTGTATCTGGCCTAGGGGATGCTGCCCCAGGCCCCTCAGCAGCTTTTCAAATTATTCTGTAGCTGTAGCGGTTGGGATTTGAAGATCTAGATTCTCATTCCCTCAGCCTCTGTCCCTGCCAGTCATGTGCCCTTCAGCTGTCCCTTCCTCAGTAAAACCCTTCCTCACTAAAGCCTTGGTTTCTTTATCTGTGAAATGGAGTGAGGATGAGGCAGGCTTGCCTTATGGGATGAGATTTAGCTGAGATTATGTGTTGAAATCTGTAAATGTAAAAGCCTCTAGCGTAAGTGGGATGGGGGAGCGGGATGAATATGAGTGCACTATATGGCTAGAGAAATGGCCTAACTGGGAAAGTGCTTGCTGCCCAAGTGTAAGGACCCAAGTTTGGTCCCTGGAACTCACGGAAAAGGGCAGGTGTGGGTGTGTGCACTTGAAAGTCTGGCACTGGGAAGATGGAGACAGGCAGGTACCTGGGACTTACTGGCTAGCCGACCTAGGCAAATTGACCTAGCCCCAGGTCCGTGAGAGAGCCTGTCTTAGAAGACAAATGGATAGCTCCTGGGGAACCTCACCTGGTATTAACCTCTGGCATCAACATACATGCATACACACACACACACACACACACACACACACACACACACACACACGTGTACACAGACACCACCCCAACATGAATGCATGTAACATTCAAAAGTAGTCTAAAAAACAAAAGTCTGTGTGCAAATGTCATAATAAAGCCTATTGATATATATAAAAAGTACCCTGAATACCAATGCTGGGAACTGTGTGGTAAAACATTAGTGTTTCAGATTATTCGTAGCATGTGTGAGGTAAGGTAAGAGGACTAGACTCTGTACCATCCAGCTTCCCTGATCAGGTTAAGAAGGAAGAGGGAGAGAGAAAGCTGGAAAGCTGATGGGGTTTGGCCATGCCCCCCGGCTCGAGCCACAATGGCAGGTTTGGGGGCCCCAGGAAGGGAGCAGCCCTGCGGTTGCATGGCCAGCGTCAGCTGTGGGAAGGGAGAGGCCAGAGTGAGTCGCGGGGGTTTCTTCCTGCTGGCCTCCCAAGCAGGCCTCTTTCTGCCTGGCTCAGGCCTGGCAGCCCAGAGGCAGACCACAGAGTACATTTGAAGCCTCAGTCTCTCATTTCGAGGGTGGGGCAGCGTTTTTCTCTTGCCACAGTGAGCTAATTAAAGAAAACAAGGCTTTGGGGGTTGGGAGAGCCGGCCAAAGAGTGCTGGGGAGGATGGTTGTGGCAGGGAGCGGCCACTGTCGCCCCCGTAAGCCAGGTGGAAGTGGGCACTGAGGTACCCATGTGTATCCAGTGAGGGGAGGGGAGAGGGGACCGTTGGGTATACAGTGGGATGGAGGTGGGCTTGTCACTGAGAGGACCAGCAGAGAGGGAGTTTAGACTCTGAGGAGGGATAGCATTTTTTGAAATAGTCACAGACTTTGCCCCAAATTGTGGGTGGGATTTTATGTCCTTTGGGGCAGCTGTATAACTCTGCCCATTCCCAGCTCCTCTGCTCAGAGGCCTGGTCCTTTCCACTCTCACTCTAGCCTGGAGAGAGTAGGTGTGACTTCTGAATTCCTCAGAGTAAACTGGGACCACAGGCAGCCAGCGACTGTCAGTTCAGAGTCACAGGATTGGAAAGCAGGGGTGAGGACTCGGGACAGGGGTTGCTGCGAGGTTAGGCACCTTCACTGCAGGGAAGGGAAATCCACCGTCAGTTCCTAATGCTTGTCTAACCCATCCTCATTGCCCAGGATGAGCTCCTGGCCCACCCAGCTGCATAAGCCGCTGAAACACAGATTGTGAAAGGCAATTGTTCTAGGAGGTCCAGGAAACCCATTCAGAACGAGGCAAAAAACAAAACAAAACCCTGTTGCCAGTCATTTTGAAAAATGAAGAATCAGGCCGGGTGGTGGTGGTGGTGGCGGCGGCGGCGGCGGCGGCGGCGGCGGCGGCGGCGCAGGCTCACACCTTTAATTGGGAGGCAGAGGCAGGCAGATCTCTGTGAGTTCAAGGCCAGCCTGGGCTACAGAGTGAGTTCCAGGAAAGGGTCCAAAGCTACACAGAGAAAGAAACCTTGTCTCGGGGAAAAAAACCAAAACCAACCAACCAAACAACAACAAAAAAAGAAGACTCAGACTACCTTACCCCTCCCCTACCCCGTTTTTTATTTTGGTAAATTTCATGTGTGATCATGGCTAGCAGAGGGGCCCTGCTGGTCTATGGATGGTTGTTATTACACAGAGATGCCTTCCTCCTCAGGGCACACTCTCAGAGACCTGGGAGGAGGGTTAGGTATGTATGCAGGAAGGTTTCTATTTACCTGAATGGAAGTGAGGACTTGAACAGGACCTCAGGCTGGTGATTCCCAGTGAGATGTGATTTCGAGATTTAATAGTGATGTTAGACCAAGCCAATGAGCACTTACCTCCACTTTGTGCCTTACATAGGTTACCTTCTTTAATTTTTACTAGTAATTAATAGTTCTGAAGTTTGCAGATGATCTACTTACTGACTCAAAAGGATATTTCAGGGCCGGGACAGTAGATTACTTGCCCAGCATGTGTGAAGCCCTGGGCTCCACCCCCAGTACCATATAAACCGGGCACATCTGGCATCCCAGCACTTGGGAGATGGAGGTCGAAGGATCAGAAGTTCAAGGTTGTCTCTAGCTGCATAATGAGTTTGAGGCCGTCCTTGGCTACACAAGACTCTATCTCAAATAAAACACAAAACCAAACCAAACCAACCCAAACGTATTCCATGAAATGTTTCCAGTTAAGTAAGAAGTACATGCTACATCAGGGTGTACCTTGAAAATGTGCTGAGTAAGAAGCCAGACTCCTCAAAGGCATTATTAAGGGATTCTGTGTACAGAGGGTAGCCAGGACTGTCAGCCTTAGGAGAGAAGCGGATGAGTGGTCACGGGCCATGAGGTGGAGGCGTGCAGAGTGACTACTTACTCTAGGGTCAGGGGTAGTGTGTTCTGAAACTGACAGTTGCCATTGTTTACAACATTGGAAATGAACTAAACACGTATGTTGTATATGTTAAAGCTCAAGAAGCGGGGCAGTGGTAGCGCACGCCTTTAATCCCAGCACTCAGGAGGCAGAGGCAGGCAGATCTCAGTGAGTTCAAGGCCAGCCTGGTCTACAGAGTGAGTTCAAGGACAGCCAGAGCTGTTGCATAGAGAAATGCCGTCTCAAAAAAAAAAGTTCCAGAACTTTAGATTTTTATGTTGTCTATCATCTCTACCCAAACAAAGCACATTCCTCCCCTGGTGTCCTTCTGATGCCTTGATTATTGACAGGTGTGTTGCGAAAGGGAGAAGGGGTCCTGTGTGTTCACCAAGGCTGGGAGCACAGGCCTGTCCTGTTCAGGTCTACCTTTATGAGGAACCAGAGAGCCAGGGAGGGCTAGTGACTTGCCCAAGGCCACAGAGCAAGGGGCTGGAGTAGACCTTTGGATTCTAGCTTCAGTCTGCACTGGAATGTCACAGTGGGCAAAATGGAGTCATCGTTTTTTACATTGCTGGGTACAGTTGTTTTCCATGGGTCCTGGGGAATTGAACTTGGGTCCTTGTGCAGTAAGCTGTTGACCCACTGAACCATTTCCTCAGACCCGCTCTTTTCTTTTTGACTGTAAACATTTGACATGACAGGAAATAAGCTTTCTAGGACCCAATTACTACTCACTTCTTGGAGACCTTGGTGACCGCCATGCAGGGTGGATGAATCTGTGTTTATAGTCACATGCATGGGAGGCAGTGAGTTCTGTACATGCTGTGGTATCAGAAGAGGGTTTCAAACTGAACCAGCCCTGTGTGGCTCTGCCCTCTCAGGAGCAGCTCTAACATGCTGTCGTGGGCGGTGACAATGACCATAGTTATAATGGTGCCATCTGAAGAAGCTGAGCTGGCTTTGAATTAAATGTGTATTTGATCTTTAGAAGAAGCACTAGAGGGTTCCAGGATCTTGGAAATCTCATTATAGTGGGAGAGTATACTGAAGTAAGATCCAGGGACAGGGAGAGACAAACCCCGAGTCGTGTTAGCCCTGGGACTTTTGGGAAATGACCTCTCATGTCCAGGCCTAGCTGGCTTACTCTGAGGGTGAACAGCATGCCAGTTGTCACATCTCCTCGAGCTGGTGTGAGGTGATGGCCTTGAAAGGTTTTCTTACCCTGCGTGGGCACTTGTGGAATGGTGGAACCGGGGGGCAGGTGAGGTTGTAAGAAGTGGTTGTCCTGCTTTACGTCTGTATTCTCGGGAAGCTAGACCCGGAATGCTTGAGATCCATTCTGCCGTCGAGTCTGCAGGGTCTGAGGCACCTGTTCCATTGAAGGTAGTGTTAGTAAAAACCCCTCCGCTCCTTCTTTTCATGGGTCCCAGATTAATCATATCTTCCCATCCAAGTACTAACCAGGTTCCACCCTGCTTAGTTGTATCAGATGAGCTTAAGATCAGGTGCACTCAGGGCAGTATGGCCAGAGACTTAATTGCATTCTTACTGGTCATCTGGAAGGTGATTGTATTGCAAGTGAGTGGCATTGACCTTAGGATCCTCTAGCCCTGACATGCTAATCAGACCGTGTGTATATGTGTTTGTGTGTGTGTGTGTGTGTGTGTGTGTGTGTGTGTGTATTGGAGACATTCATTGGAGTTTGTGTTACAAAGAGCCAGGAGAGTAGGGTGAGTCAGAAGGAACCACCATTTTTTCCCTTTTGAAATGTGTTGTTCACACACTCAGTCACCACACCCTTGCTCAGAAATGTGTGAAAACCACTTACAATATGCAAAAGACGGCTCTTTTCAAAGTGAGCTGGCCCAGTCACCCTCTCTAAACCAGTGGGATGTTTGTGAACATTCAGATCCTTCCTCAGCTGCAGGAATTGGGGTCTGCCTGGGGTGCTGGTCAGGGCTAGTGTAGACTGGTTGGTGGATGTGGGTGGAGAGTGAGCCCCGGAGATTCTGTTAAGCTAGTGCGATTCTAGGTTTCTCCACGGCCGTGGTTGGTCCAGAGTAGGGACGGACCAAAGTGGACTAGGAGGACCTGGACTCATCCTGTTCCTGTGGACTGGTCTGTGGTCCCCTAGCCTGGGACTGAAAGCTCTCTAGAGCCTAGCGCTGTCCAGGTCTGTCTTCACTCCTTCCAGGACTCACCCTGGTCCTTCTCCGGGCATGTTCTGTGCACCTGCTGCCATATCCATCACCCCTCCTATTTCTCAGGGTGCACCCGGCCCTTTCTGCACCCTTCTTTCTGCCTTTCGTTCCCAGAATGGTTCCATCTCCTTTGCCTCCGTTTCCCCCAGCTCTCTCCGACCACCTTTCCTTTCTCAGAATGTCTGCTGAGTCACTTCCTGCCTGGGGCGCAGCGCTCGGTAAATATTTTTGAATGTATTAACTTGGCCTTTCTCCACGAAGGTAACTTGCCCGCATGTCGTTCATCCGCTCAGTTCTGGCTGCTGGCCTCCTCTGCTCAGGAGCCCTGTCTTGGCCTGCTTCACTCTCCTCCCCTGCCTCCCACGACTCGGGGGAAGTCCAGGTTGCTGTGATGAGGGAGGAGGGCTGGGGATGGGAGAGAGTGTGAGGAAACAGCAGAGCCCTGTGCAGATGGGAGTTAAGGGTAGATGTGTTTGAGCTGTCTGTACCTGTGGCCTGATCTGGGCTTCATAATGGTCATGGCTTAGGATACCCAGAACAAGTGGGGTGCTACTGGCCCGGGAATAGGAACTCGGAACTCCATTCACTGTTGGGGCCTTGCATCTTGCCAGCCCACCTGGCCCTCTCCCCTGGGATGCTGGTGGCTTTGGCACTGTCTGTCTGTGGAGGTCCAGTGTCTATTCTTCATTCCTGTGTGGTTTTCCTAGGCGTCTATTCGACGTCACTAGGCTTGAGCTGAGCCCACAACGAAGGCTTCCGCCACCTGATAATTCCTCTGGGGAAGCTGTGGCACGCCGTCACTCCCAGTAACCAATGTGGGGGGCCACAGCGCACCCCTTTCTTTGTGTATAGCTCGTACCTGGACCTCAGTGAACACTCAGTGTGGGTTGATCAGTGAGACTGTGCTGCTTGTTGAAGGTCGTGAGCAGCTTCACCTTTTCCAAGGGGTTGACATTCAGGCCATTGGAGGTGACGGTACAGAAGGAGGCAGACCTGGAGGAAGGAAGGGGGCCAGGGCTGAGCTGTGTGTAACAGGCCCTGCTTTTTCAAAGAGCCTGGCCTGCTGGGTTTGTTGGGGCAATGTTCAAAGGCAGGAAAGGAGATAAGATCCGACTTCAGACTGCTCACTCCCACCCTCCCCCGCCTCTTAACAGCCCTGTGTGTCGTCACCCAGGGCAGGCGTGGGTACTTTTCAACTTTTGTAAACTCTGTGCTAGCACAGTGCGTGGTCCTTCCTTGTTCTGGGAGAGCGGTGAATGAAGAGTGAGTTTATGCTTTCCTAGTCTAATGGGAGTGGGTAGGTGCCAGTACGGGCATTGAGTGGCAGACAGCAACATCCTTGGAGAGATGAGGCATGCTAACCAAAATGCCTCATCAGAGAAGAAGAGAGACTTCTAGAGAGAAAGGGTCCTGTTGGGTGAGGTGGGGCATACCTGTAATTCCAGCACTTGAGCAGCTGAGGCAGGAGGATCATGAATTCCAGGTCAGAGTGAGACCCTTGTCTCAAACCAGACCAAACTAAAACAAAACCACATCAAGCATGGTGGTTCATGACTGTAATCCTAACACCTAGGAGGCTGAGGCAGGAGGGTGGCTTTGAGTTCACAGTTTCAAAGCTAGCTTGAGATACATAGTTTTGAAAATCAAGGGGAAAAACACACCAAGGCTTGTCTTTTGATGCGTCTTCAGTGGGCCACCGTTCCTTGGGTCTGAGTTCAGACGCATATGGGCCTCTTACCCTCTCTTCTCCTGCAGGGGACACTTCTCCGTTCTGCGTACACTATAAGCATCCACGTGCACTGTGGGCAGTGTCCTCCTGCCAGCCAGTTTCCCATTAATCCCGTCTGTCGTGGCAGGTGGCGGAGGGCAGATGACTTTGGCAAGGGCTTTGGCACAAGTGCCCAGGTTTATACTGGATCCCCGTTCTCCCGCCATCGCGTTATCTCGTTTCCTCGATGGTCATTGTCACACCAGAAAGTACTTCCTCTCTGGGCTTTACCCATCCTCTTCCCGTCTCAGAGACCAGATCATGTGAGTGGACCTGTTTCTGTCAGAGCTGGGCTTTGCGGAGCACCTCCTGGGAGGACCTGGGAGGACCTGGCAGGTCCTCTGGAATCTTTCCTCTATGCCTGGGGGCCCAGCACTTCTCCCACACGAAACATTGACTCCTGCTTTCCAGGGCCAGGAAGGATAGACAGGTGGCCTCCATGCGAAACAAACTTTGGTCTTGCTCCAGGGTGATGCCGCGCCAGGCCTTCAGTGTGAAAGCTCCCGTGTCCCCCGCCTGATCAGGGGCATTGTCTGTCAGGGGCCTCTGCCAACTTGGACCTCCTGGCTGGGACTGCAAAGGAAGAGCCCTGGCCTGGAGTTTTACCTCCATTTTGCTGTGTGACGTTGAGCAAGACACTTGATTTCTCTGGGTCTCTGTTCCTTAGAACGGGAGAACATTGGCTGAGGTACTCTCTGCAACTGAGTGAGCTGCCTCTGTCCTGTGGAGGGGAGTTCTGGTAGAGGGGCAGGGAGGTCATGGCATCCGCCCGCAGGGCTACTGAAGGGACCCTTCATGTGACCCGTGGTCAGCAAGTCTGCGAGGCTGAGAAGTGGCTGGGGTAGGCGGTAAGAGAATCTCTTTGGTAGCCAATGCGATGGCTGCCTCTGGCGTACCCCAGACGTTTCCCCCTAGATCTCCTTCATTCCTCCCCTTCAGGTCTCACCAAAGCTTGTAGCTGCAGACCCCAAGGATTGTTTATTGTCTGTCTTCTCGTTGGGAGCCATCCCTGTAGGCAGGCACAAATCGCACGTGGAGCATGCTCACCCGCTGTAGCAGCCCTGCACCCAAGTTCCTCCCCCTCCTCCCCAGTCCCCACTGAACAGACACTAAGCCCGCCTCTTTCTGGCTTTCTTCCCCTGGCATCAAAACTTTATCAGTCCCCATCTCAGTCTTTTGCAAGGTGACACTTGGGCTCATTACCTAATTCACACTACGGTGTTAATGGCGCTAATGACACAGTGTTTATTACCCCAGGGATGCATAATGATGGTATCAGAACAGATCATTCCCCGGGGCTTGAAAACCCTTCAGGAGTTTCTCCCCGAATCAAGTCCGTCTGGCCTCCTTAGCTCCGTTTCCATGGCCTCGGCTATGGTTCTGTAAGCCTTAGTCACCTCCTCCCCCTTGCCCAGCACCCAGTGCCGTGTTTACCATGTGGATTTAAGAGGCACAGGTTATGGTGACTCACATTCTCACCACGCTCTCCCAGAGTAGCCAGATGGCCTTTGAGCCAGATGCCAGATGAATGACAAAGGATGGGAAAGGTAGGCACAGTGTGGCCCTGATGGGCCAGGAGAGGGGCATGCCCTCTGTGTAGAGAGTGCTGGCCTTTTAGACTCCCAGGCATCCTGGCCTACCAACTTAGTCACATGGTCTGTGTACTCTGTCCTTTTGCTGAAGATGAGATAGGGCACCTCTGGTTTCCCCGGGTGCCAGAGGAAGGGGCATGGTGTCACCTGCATGCTTTCTCTTCCTGAAGGTCTCAGGTCATGGACCTCAGTGCCCCTGATGACGAGCCACTTCTGAGCACCGCCAAGGGAGTGCCAGTTTCTAGTTGACCCCACTGCCTTACGGCTGTCCCTCCTATACGAGGAAGCCTGCTGCGCCTTCTCACCTGCCACCCCAGTTGTTTCTGAGACAGGGTTTCGAGTAGTACAGGCTGGCCTTGAGCTGAGTATGAAGCTGAGGATGACTTTGAACTTCCGATCCTCCTGCCTCCACCTCTCAAGGGCTGGGGATACAGGTGTGCAGCACTTTGCTCAGTTTGTATGATGCTGGGGGTCAAACGCAGGGGTTTGTGCATGGTAAGCGGGCAGCTGAGGCACATCCCACCTCTCGGGGGTGATCTTTGTCAAGGACTTGTTCGGACATCCCCTGTCCAGACCCTACCCCTTGGCTTCTGGACCTGTTCCTGGCTTGTCCCTTGGTGTCTGCACGGTATCTGTGTCAACTGTCACTTGGCCTGACTCTTGGTGGCCCTGACTCCCTTTGGCATTTGCTGTAAGTCTGAGGGGTGAATGATGTCAAGGACAGCCACCTTGTGAGAGAGGCCTGTAAAGACTGTTGAAGCTCAAAATAGCCAAAGAGGCCAAGAGTGCTTCTCTGTGAGTGCTGAGTCCTTCTCCCCGGCACCTGTTCTAACCTGTTCTCACCTCTGCCTTGTGGTGAGCAGCCTGGAATACCACCAAGTACTCAACTAGCTGCTTCCAAAATCTCCCTCCTTGGTCTCCAGCAGGGGACCTTATGTCCCCCACTTGGCTGTCAATCTCGAGCATCCTGCCTCTGTGTCCCCTCAGTCCACCAGCATGCCTGGATCTTGGCATGGACCACAGTGTTTCAAAATAATGTGTGTGGTCTTTTTTTCTTAGTCCCAGACAGGAAGTCCCTCACAGGCTGGGCTTGGTTGACTGACCTCTGTGTGGGAGGCTGGCCCAGGTCAGCCATTTCTGTCTCTCATCTAGATCTCAGAAAGGTCGCTGCCCTCATGCGAGCTCTGTTTCTCATACAGCTCTGATTCTGAAACCCAGTGTTTGGGCTCTTGTGTCCGGCTTTGTGGTGGGTGACTTCATAGAGTGACAAAGCCAGTCAGGCTTCAGCTGGGGAAGGAAAACTGGAATTGTGGAGATGCAAGTGACCCTGAGGTTGAGGAAAACCCATGCTAAGGGAAAAGAATATAATACCACATAGACTAAGGAAGGCACTCCCTTCTGTACGGTCACGTGTGCGCGCTTGCCGGCAAGCTCCAGTGATCCCTGGCGTCTCTCTCCCTTATGCTGGGTTTAAAGGCTCAAGTTGCCACACCTGGCTTTTTGTGGAGTTGCTGGGGCTTGAACTCAGGGCTTCATGATTGTGTGGTAGGCACTTTACAGCGGACCCTTCTCCCCAGTCCACCACAGTGCTTTGGAAACTGGCTTTTCCATGGGTTGATTGGTCCTATCCTCAGCACGGGGACTGATTTCTTGTTCACCTTCAAGGCGCCTGCTCAAGAATACTAGCTGGGTAAATGTTTGTAGACGGAAAGGCGGGTGCACATCATTTGGGAGTCTTGACTGTTTGGCTGCTAAAACTTTCCCGAGCCTTTTTACGGGTAAGACACGATTTCCATTGTGAATTCTTTGCACGTGGGACTGATTTTCCTGTTGGAGGCTTGCCTGGAGGGAAAAAATGTTTTGTGGTAGCCGTTTTGAAAAATGGAGTCATTTTATTCCGATGGAAGCTGGGTGACCTAGGGTAAATGCCTGGGACCCCTGACCCTTCTCTGTAAAGTGGGTGGGGGCAGGGTCTGCCCCGATGACTTCTGGCAGCCTTGGGCTCTGAGTACATGAAGTCTCCTCGTCTCTTTCTGGGGACTCTGACCTCTTCTGGGGAGTGGGGCAGGTGCACCGAGCTGGCAGTCTCTGCAGTGGGTGGGATGCCTTTGCATCAGCGAGGAAGGCTGATGTGGGGCTCAGAACCGAAGCCAGGAGCCATGGGATCGTTGAAACACGTACACAAAGGAGGACAGGGGAGAGAAGGAAAGAAAAAAAAAAAAAAGCATGCTTCACGGACAGGATGAGTAAAAGTCAATGGACTGAGAAAACCCAGCTCTGAACTTCACATGACCCTGCGTGCTGCCTGCAGTTGCGACATCAGATGCCCCTTGAGTACTCTCAGCCGCCCAGTGATGTCAGCAGGCCGTGGCCCCACAGGAAGCAGGGCTGCCATCAGCATGGCTCAACACAGCCGGATCCTCCTCCACACATGAAACCACAGCTCTGGCAGGGCAGTCCGAGGGGGACCCATCTCGGCTTCTTGGAAAACAAGCTCCTGCTCGTGCACTCATCCCTTCCTGGTGTTCATGCAGGCAAGAGCGGCCCCAGAAGAACCGTTCCCTTACAGTCTGGAACCAACAGGCTCCTTCGGAGGCCCTGGCACCAGGTGCTTAGGCTTTTCTGAGTCCCGGTCTTGCTGTACAGCCCCGGCTGGCCTCAAACTCATGATCCTTATGTCACAGCTTCGTTGGTGCTGGGATTATAGGTGTGGATGGTAGGTATCGGGTCCAGATACCTTGAACCCCTGTACAGCCAGATGCCGTGTTCACATATAATCACAGTGAAATTAGAGCCGGAGACAGAACGGTCCCTCCCACCTGGCGGGTGAGGTAGCCCGGCATGGGCAGCAACAGACGACAAGGCAGAAAGGTGAGGACCTATGCTTCAGGTTGCCCTCTGACCTCCACACGATTACCATGACACGTGTTCAAATGAACACATACACAACATGAGCGCGAGATTTTTTAAAAAAACGACAGCTTTACTGACAGATAACCCATCGATCAGAAAGACGCTCTCAGAGAGTCACATTCATGTGCTAATGAGTCTGTACAGCCCAGCGCAGATGGTGGCATCTTTATCATCACAGAACCCCACCCCCACCCCAGAAGTCATCCCTACCCCTGTCCTTGGCTCTGGCAACTTTATCTTCTTTCTGTGGGTTTGCCTTTTCAGGCTGGCGTATGTAGACGGACTTTGACAATATGTGCTCTTTCTGACTGGTTTCTCAGCAGCTCCCCAATCCTTTTATTTGTACAAATTCTACTCCATGGCAAAGAGATACCACCTTTATTTGTCTATTCTTCAGCTAGCTTTTTTTTTTTTAATGTGCTTTCATTTATCTTCAGAAGATACCTAGTAGTGGACCAATGGGATCTTTTGTCACTCAGCATTTACATTTTTTGTGTCCTCAGGAATGTGTGAGGGTTTCAGTCTCTCCAGACTCGCTGACACTTGCTGCTGTCTGTCTCTTATTTTAGGCAGCCTAGTGTGTGTGTGTGTGTGTGAGGTTGCATGCTGTAGCTGTTCTTCTCTGCATTTCCCTGACGGCTGAAGGTGCTGGGCAGTTCCTCACTGCTGCCCACTTTAAGTGGATCTGTCTTCTATCGGACCAGCAGAGTCCGGTGTCTTCGGAACCCCGTGTCTTTCAATCTCTTCTCTCTATTCTGTGGGTTTTCTCTTTCAGTTCCTTGGTAAACTTTGACACACAGAGATTTTGATGAAATAAAAAAAAATGTTTTCACTTCTCCACTCATGCTCTTGGAAGCACAGGTCACAGAGATTCATCCCCACTGTTTTCCCAAGAGGTTTCTGATTCAGCTCTCATACCGTAGCCTTTATTTCTGCATACTGTGTCACGTCAGAACTCAGCTTCCTTCCTAAAAATGTCGATTTAGTTGCCCAGGTGCTTAAGAAGACAGTTCTTTGCCCACTCGATTA
Organism: Peromyscus maniculatus bairdii; assembly: GCF_049852395.1. Taxonomy (NCBI): domain Eukaryota; kingdom Metazoa; phylum Chordata; class Mammalia; order Rodentia; family Cricetidae; genus Peromyscus; species Peromyscus maniculatus. The sequence continues at coordinate 61,075,825 of NC_134858.1, read as the reverse complement.
TCTCAGGCCTCTGGTTGAAAGTCAGTTGTCAACAAACGTGGGAGCTGGTTTCTGGCGTTCAGATACCCAAGACCCACACCCTCCCGCCCGCTGCAAGAGCTATAGCTTCGTTCGTATACTGGGCAACTTTAAAAATATGTGTACGCACATATATGGATGATAGATACAACTTTTTGCCTTACTTTGGTGTATTTGTGTGCGTGCGTGTGTGTGTGTGTGTGTGTGTGTGTGTGTGTGTGTGTAGCTTGAGTTTTCCTGCTTTGCCCACAGTCAGGACAAATCTTTGTCACCCGCCAGTCCCACAGCCGCTCAGACCCAACCAAGTAAACACAGAAACTTATATTGCTTACAAACTGTATGGCCGTGGCAGGCTTCTTGCTAACTGTTCTTATAGCTTAAATTAACCATTCCCATAAATCTATACCTTGCCACGTGGCTGGTGGCTTACCGGCGTCTTCACATGCTGCTGGTCATGGCGGCGGCTACAGTGACTCTCCGCCTCAGCCTTCTGCTTCCCACAATTCTCCTCTCTCCTTGTCCCACCTACTTCCTGCCTGGCCACTGGCCAATCAGTGTTTTATTATTGACCAGTCAGAGCAGTTTGACATACAGACCATCCCACAGCACTTCCCCTTTCTTTTTTTTTAAAAGGAAGGTTTTAACTTTTACACATCTCCAAAGTCAGCTTGGTATATTTGGGAATTTGGGCGTAGCTTCTCTTACTACTTCCTGCTGGAGGGGGGCGCTGTATCTTATGGGGGACACAAAGAAAATTTTAGGATCATGGAGTAGTCCGTGAGACCGTATCGTCTGAGCCAGTTGCCTTGAAACGATTCTGGATGTTGGATCATCTGGGCCATGGTGTCATTGGAGACCTTTCAGGTGGTCTTGGCTGGTCAAACCTGATGTATCTTAATCTGGAACAAATCCATAGCCTCTGGCTTTCTGTGGAAACAAAAGCAGAGCCTCCTTTCCAAAGCAACATATCCTTACATCCAAATTTTGAAGTTAAGGTACCTTTAAAACACACATTTTGGCATAACTCAACAGCTTTTGCAATCAAATGTTTCTCTTCAGTTACGAATATCAAAGAGAACATAATCCAGATTCTCTGTGTGGTAGCCATCTTTATGTGGCTTATGTTTTATACTACCTTGAGCCTATTGCTTTAAACTGCAGCCTTCTAAGCCTGAAACGGCGCTGTGGCTGCTGGCTCCACCCACTTCAGCTTCCCAACATGGCGGTGGTACGTTTTCCGCCAGCTCTGGGAGCCATCGTGGGTCTGTGCTTTTATCCAAGCAGCGTGTAGCCCAGAAACCTCTTTTTGTTTTGTACTAGTAAAGGCTAAATCGACCACGCAGCTTAATGTGCCACTTGCAGAGGCCTCATTCCCGCCATACTGCAGACCGAGCTCACACGCTAGGAACCCGCCAGTAGCTCAAACCGGCAGGCTGCCACTCATTTGAGAGAGACAATTAGGAAACTGTTTTTAGCTCCATTTTAGAATCTTTTCTCAGGTTTTAGGTAGAAACTTTTGCCCCACGTTGGGCGCCATTTGTAGCTTGAGTTTTCCTGCTTTGCCCACAGTCAGGACAAATCTTTGTCACCCGCCAGTCCCACAGCCGCTCAGACCCAACCAAGTAAACACAGAAACTTATATTGCTTACAAACTGTATGGCCGTGGCAGGCTTCTTGCTAACTGTTCTTATAGCTTAAATTAACCATTCCCATAAATCTATACCTTGCCACGTGGCTGGTGGCTTACCGGCGTCTTCACATGCTGCTGGTCATGGCGGCGGCTACAGTGACTCTCCGCCTCAGCCTTCTGCTTCCCACAATTCTCCTCTCTCCTTGTCCCACCTACTTCCTGCCTGGCCACTGGCCAATCAGTGTTTTATTATTGACCAATCAGAGCAGTTTGACATACAGACCATCCCACAGCATGTGTGTGTGTGTGTGTGTAACATTTTACTTTATTGTTTTGCCTGTGTGGTGTATTTGTATGTGTGTACATGTGTGAGAGCATACATGGAGGCTAGAGCAAGACACCGAATCAGTGTCTGTCTGTCTGTTCTCTCTCTCTCTCTCTCTCTCTCTCTCTCTCTCTCTCTCTCTCTCTCTCTCTCTCTCTCTCTCTCTCTCATACACACACACACCCCACCACCACCACCACCACCCAAACTGGAAGCTCACTGTTTCTGCTCAGCAGCTGGCCAGCCAATGAACTCCTGGAATCCACCTGTCACTGCCAGTGCTGGGGTTCCAGGTGGGCCCATGGCCATGCCTAGCTTTTGGTTTAATGGGGTACTGGGGATTCAAATTCAGGTCTTTATAACTGAGCAACAAGTGCTCTTAACTTCACCCAGGCCCCTAAGTATGTTCTTACCCTACCTAAAAAAAAAAAAACCTCTAAAAATATAGTATGTATGTTTATATAAATGTGCGTGTATACATCTAGTCAAGGGAAGGAGAGGAGGACAGAGGAAAAAAAGGTGAAGTCTGAGTGGTTAGCACTCAGTGTTACTCACAGTAATTTTTTGTGGGATTGCTGGAAATAACCCTCAAATTTGACTTTGAGCTTCCTAGTGGCCAAAGGTAAAATGAAAATGTGACTTCTGGTTAGATTAACATAATTGTTCATAAATTGCAAAAAAAAAAAAAAAAAAAGGTTTTCCTCTAGAGTTCTCCTGTAGACCCTAGAATCAGACCTTCTTAAACATCTAATTGCTATGTTTTTATTAGCTCTACCCCTCTAGAGTGAGAGCTTTGGGAACGTATCTTAGTTCCCTCACCTGCTCCATATTGCTTAGGACAGACGTAGAACAACCATACAAGATCTCCACTTAGCTTGGGGAGGTGGCTTGAGGCAGAGCAGTTGCCACAGGTGAGGACTTGAGTTAGGTTCCCAGAACAGTGTCCAGCCAAGACGTGGAAGCGCATGTCTGACATCCCAGCATTCCTGCAGTGACATGGGAGGCACACACAAAAGGCAGCTGGTATAAGGAGTGGTCAACAGCAGAGACCCTGTCTCAAAGAAGGTAGAAGGTAAGAGCCACACTCGAGGCTGCCCCCTGACCTGTATACATGTCTGACCTGTATACATGCACAATGGCATGTGTACGTCCATGTTCACACAAACATGCACAAACACACATATGCAAACATACAAATACACAAACACAAGTAGACAAATACATACATGTGCTAAAAAGCATCTCACACACAAACATACACAAATATACACATAAACACACAAACACACATGTAATAAAGTATCTTCACTAAGTTCTACAGGTTAGGCAGTTACCTCTTTATCTGTTTCTACCTTCAGGTTGAGGCTAATTGAGACCAGTTGGGACCAGTTGGAGGTGGAAGCGGCAACCTTGCCTTTCCCTGTCCTTTAGTTAGTTCTTGCCTTGAGCTTTCTGAGCACCAGTGTGGGCAGCGGGCACACTGTCAACCGGGTGTGTGACTTTGTCCTGGGACAGTGGTGGCTTGCTCTGCCCATGGGTCCCGCTTCTTGGCTGAAGGGTCTTCTATGCGGCTCTCGGCCATGCTTTGCACTTTCCCTACCTAATGGAAAAAGCCAGTGTGTGTGAGGGAGGTCCTGGCCCAAGCTGGCCAACTTCTCATGGATTTGGGGCCACTGCCACCTCTGGTTGTGCTTGGCACGGGCATGGCACTTGGCTGAGAGGCCACCCAGACAGGCCTCTAGGGGACAGGGAACAAGCAGCTTTTAACTCACTACATCTGTCGTCGTGGGTGGCCTGGTCCCCAGTAAATAGGGCTGTGCTGTTTTCTCAATAGCATCCTCTTTTTTATCCTTAGTAGATACGATGATAGATCTCTAGTGGGCTTGGGGGCGGGACATCATTGTTTCACAGTTTTCAGTTGAGGAAATGGATAGAATATGGCTCTGTCATAGGGCTGGTGACATGCTGGAAAAGTATGACCTCAGCCAAGAATCTGACTTTGGCTCCTTTGGCTGGAATCCATGGACTCCCTGTTTTTTTCTAACAAAAAAAAACACAACAAACCTAGTTTCTCATGTAGCCCAGGCTAGCCTGGAACTTGATATATAGCTGAGGATGACCTTGCACGCCTGATCCTCCTGCCTTTATTTCACAAATACTAGGATGACAGGCAGTGTACCACTACTCCTGGCTTCTGTGGCCCTGGGGATGGATCCCAGGGCTGCATGCCTACTGAGCTACACCCCGCAAGAAGCCAGAATTTGTCCTTGCTTGGGACTTTGGGATGGATAGGTACAGCCTCTTCCATGTTTGAGGTGCTGACCAAAACTGCCTCCATGTGAGGCCTGACAGTTTCTGCCAGCAGAGACTCATAACTCCACATCTGGTGACTGCCTGCTCACACCCCTGTTTCCAGGGAGCCTGGCCACAGCCCTGTGTAAAAGGCAGAGTGAGTGTCATTAACCCCCATCCCCACAGGGAGTCGGTTGTCAAGGGCCATGCATGTAGCTGTCATGGGTCAGAGGCTTCCCTGGGCCTGTGCTCTTGTCTCGGTCCTTCGTTGAGAACATGGGCATGAAGTATCATCAGCAAATCTGGGGCTTCCTGGAACCCTGTTGAATGCCTCCAGGACACCTTAGTGTCACTTGGTGTCACCCAGAGGACACAACCATAGGAAAGTCACCTATTCTCCCACACAAGTCACATCTCGCCCCCAGGTTTCTCTGTGTCTCTCCAGCACTGAGTGGTATTCTCAGAAGTCCTAGCAGAAAGTCACACGGTACAGCCAGCCTTGCACCTTACTGAAATGTGCTGAACAAGCGAGCTGTCTGGCGTCTGTGCCCTCAGAGCCCTGGGCAGACTTCTGAGTTTTCTTCTGGTTGACACACAATCTAGCAAGGAATGCGTGTCCCTGGCCCCCGAGGGACACTTCTGTCATCATCTTGAAGGATGTCCCCCAGCCCTTCAAACCACAATTCCCAGGGGGATGATGACATCTGGCAGCCACCAGATCCCCTGCCGCTCACTCACAGGCCTTGCTGTGTTTAGGGCTCTGCTTACAGCAGTGAGTGAGGAGGAGGTTCTCGGGGTGGCATGGCAGACTGCAGGAACTGAGTGACAGCAAGACAAGGAGCCTGGTGGAGGGAAGGCTTCCTGAGGGAGGGACCCTGGGCTGGAGCCACAGGCCGAGAAAATAGGACTTCAGGACCCTGAACATCTTTCTCCCATGTTCCCTGTTCCCTTTAGTCCAGTGGGTCTGTCTTCTTCATTTTTTTATCTTTTGAGTCAGGCTTTCATGTAGTCCATGCTGACCCGAGACTCACTATGTAGCCAAGGATGGCCTGTGAACTCCTGATCCTCCAGCTTCCATCTCCTGAGTGCTGGGATTAGAAGGGCACATGATTGCATTCTGTTTTATGTGTTGCTGGGGGACCTTGTGCACATTAAGCAAGCACTCCGCCAATTGAGTTATATACCCAGAAGGCCTTTTCTGAGCCTCTCTTGGGTACCAGAGCATCCTCAGGTGCTGGGGCCTGAGCATGGCAGGAATCCACAGTGCCTGAGAGTAGCCTCCCGGTCAACCAGGTTGGTGGATGTTCCCAGCAGAAGTGAAGCCATGCGGGCATAGCATGGTGGCGTGGCTCCATGCCCACAGTGGGGGCACAGGTACCATAGGGGGTGTTGCCCTAGAGTGCAGGTCCACGGCTGGCCTTGGCAAGGTACTTAGAATTATTCCCATGTGGTTAACCATGTGGCCTCAAACAAGGGACTTGGGCTTTTTGATCCACACTGGCTACGGTAGGCCTAACAATAAGCCCCGTTGTTCTAGTTTGCTTTCTGTTGCCAATGATGAAACGCTGGAGGAAAGCCAACCTGGAGGAAAAGGTTTATTACATCTTACAGATCGCAGGGAAGGAGAGTCAAGGCAGGAACGGAAGCAGGGACCACAGAGGAACACTTTTTTCCCCGGCTTGTTCTCCTGGCTTGTTCTGTTACCTTTCTTAGACAGCCGAGGCTCATCAGCCTAGGGATTGCACTGCCCGTAGTGGGCTAGGTCTTCCTACATCAGTTAGAAGTGCCCCTAGGCCAGTCTGATGGAGGTGATTCCTCAGTTGAGAGTTCCTCTTCCAGGGATACCTAGGTTTGGATCAAGTCAGCAAAAACTACCCAACACATCCATCGTGTAAAGTGGTATGGCCATTGCCATGGGCATGTCTGTGGTGTGCCACACAGGTGCTAGGCTGGTGGAACGGTCGTGGTTCCTCAGGGCATTATTCATAGCAGGTAAGGTCTCACAGTGTGTGCTGTGGTGAAGTCAGAATAAAGGATACCACTACTGGGGAATGTCTTCATAGCTGTCTGGTCCCAGTAGGCAAGGAGGTGTATGTGTGAGTATTCTAGAGAGTGGTAGGAATTCTGGGCACCAGGAAATGACTACCTTTGGTCTTGGGTTGTCCATTAGGCAGGCAGGAGACATGGGCATGTGTTTATGGAGCTGGGGGCCTAGGTAGCTTCTCATCCACGAGGAAGCCAGCCAGCTTGCTGGCTAGTGGTTATAGAACCGTGTGATAGGAGACATGGCATGTCACATCTGTCAGGGGGTGAGAAAGACATTGTTTATCTTGATAAAGCTTGTGAGCTGCCTGGAAATCCCCAGGCTCACTTCCTCCAGGAAGCCATTCTGGACTACACCCAGATCTGCTTGGGCTTTCCACCTCCCAGCACTTGTGGGCATCTGTCTCCATGCATCTCTGCCTACCCTTTAGGAACTAGGGCCATGGCTGGACTGGTTAATGGGGTTCCATGGAAAAGTAATAGTCTATTTTGAGTGCACAGTGTTTATAGAGACTCACAAGCCAAGAGGCTCAGCAGCAGACAGATCTGGATCTTTTGACTTTCAAGCCAGATGTTCTCCCATGATGCTGGTCTCACTCAGGTGGTGATGACCCCAAGTTATCCTAACATAAGGCTGTGAAGGTCAGAGAGAGATGGCTGTGAGAACCAGCAGGATCCTAGCTCTCCAAAGTTCAACTCATTCATTAAAAAAAAAAATTATTTATGTATATATGCTTACTTATTTGTCTGTATGTGTACCATGTGCATGCAGTACCTGCAGAGGCCAGAGGAGGGCATCAGATCCCGTGGAGCTGGAGTTACAGGTGGATATGAGTCATCTGATGTGGGTGCTGGGAACCAAATCTGTCCTTTGCAAGAGCAGCTCTTAACTGCTGAGACATCTCTTAAGCCCAACTCCTTTGTTAAAACAACAAACAAAAACAAAAAACCCCAAGCTTTTTATTATGTCTATCTGTATGTGCGGATGTGTGCAGTTATTTGTGTAGAAGTCAGAGGTCAACCTGAGGATGGATAGGTTCTTCTTGTCCTTCTAACCCATGGGTCCTGGGGATGGAACTCAGGCTTGATATAAAGCACTCTTAGCACCTTGCTGGCCCCCAAACAACATACCCCAAAGCAGCACCCCGGGCCCCACACAGTGCAGTTCTCCCTGCACAGTCACCAGGTCACTGGTGGGCTCTGAGCAGGTGGACCAGGGAGAGAGACTGAGGGTTTTTTTTTTTTTTTTTTTTTTTTTTTTTTTTTTTTTTTTTGAGACAGGATTTCTCTGGGTAGCTTTGGAGCCTTTCCTGGAACTCACTCTGTAGCCCAAGCTGGCCTCGAACTCACAGAGATCCACCTGGCTCTGCCTCCTGAGTGCTGGGATTAAAGGTGTGCGCCACCACCACCCAGCTGAGACTGAGGTCCTATGCCCTCATCCCCCATCCCACTGGGAAGCTGTCTCCAAGCCATGGGGAAGAACATTCTGTGTGGGAATTCGGTATTAGCATCCATAGACCTGGAAATGTACTGGATGCTGTCTTAGTGGTACTGCTGGCAGGGACGAGGCGTGGTCAGCAGAGTTCCTGCCTCGCACACACAAAGAAAGCCCTGGGTCTATTACCAGAACTGGGCATGGTGGTGGCACACATCAGTAATGTTAGAACTCAGGAGGTGGAGACAGGAAGATCAGTAGTTCAATGTCATCCTTGGGTTCATAGGTGCCCAAGTTTGGGGACAGCCTGGTGTTAGGATCCTGCCCTCACTCCGGCACATGCACAGCTTGGGGTCTGGCGTCTTACATCACCAGTGGGCACTGGTGACTACGTACCCCCCTTAAAAAGCCAGACACGGACCCCCCACCCTCTCTCTGTATTCTCTCTCTGTTCCCTCTCTGCTCTGCTCTGCTCCCTCCCCCCAGGTCTGGCTCCCTTCTTTCTCCCCCCCCCCCCCCTCCTTCCTAATAAAGCTCTAAAAAGTATCACTGGGTTCTGTCATGACCATGACCTTTCCACGCAGTTAACCAGCGCCACAACCAGCGCCGTTTACGTTTCACCCGGGACACATGAAACCTTGTCCCAAAGAGCTTTCAATGGAGATGGGGGTTTTATGGGAGCTCCCAAGGAAGTGTCTGGAACTCCTTCTTCAGCATGCTTATGCTGGGTGTTGAATACCCACTTGCCAGGGAGTGACCTAACCACTGTAGAGAGAGAAGGACATCCCATACACCAGCAGGTATGGTCATGGCAGTGGGATGTCGCTCTTAGGGAGACATTTCTCACCATAGTACACCCCACCCCCTGGACTAACAGTGCTGCTGTCATGAGCTGGCCTTTGAGAGACAACACCCTATCACCAGTGTCCCTGTACCTCGGGAGCTGCCAGGTGAGGTGTGGCCTACCTCTAATTCCCCAGCATGTTCTCGGAGGAAAAACCATGGGCATCACTGGTGTGCACAGCACAGCAGAGGCATGTGCAGCACCCATTGCTTGGGGCTTAGACTGGTGCTGGGTGTGTACATATGGTGTTCCTGGAGAGGTCAGAGGGAGACACGTGAGTCTTGTGGGATCAAGGTCAGGTCCAGGAAGACAGAGTGGAAGTAGGTACAGGTCGGCAGGAGAGGCAAGGGGCAACAGTGCCAGTGTCATAGGGGACCCAGGATGGTAAGACTTGAAGGGAACACAGAGCGCACTAGGTGACAGTGAGGGCAAATGTCCTCACCCACTGAGCCATCTTGCCAGCCCAATGTTGAGTTTTTACTTTTGTTTTTATAGATGTGATGGTACATGTCTTTCCCCCAAGCACTTGGGAGGCAGAGGCAGGTGGATCGCTGTGAGTTTGAGGCCAGAATAGTGTACATAGTGAGTTCTAGGCCAGCTAGGGCTACATTGTGAGGCCTTGTCTTGAAGAAAAATAAAAAGACAAGACAAGACATTGATAGTATCTCTGTCGGGAGCCCTTTCAGTACTCTGGGCACTTCAGGGAGCCTGGAGCTCTTTAGTGTGTCAGAGAGCCGAGGTGGGAAGAGCTCCTGGGGGCTCGAGGCCCCGCCTTGTCGTGCGGTCTCCATAACACATCATCTTGTCTCAGGTTTTGGGACAAAGTCTCCTAGGTGATGCCCTGAGGATCTGGGAGTCAGCTAGCCCAGCCTAGGGGATAAGAGGGCTGGAGCTCTGTGGAGTGGAATTGCCTGGCATCTGGGGAGAGGGTAGGATCCATCCTTCATGAGTCCCCTGAGTCTCCGGAGAGCAGGCCTGAAAAGAGGGCTGGGCCTCTGCAGCTGCTCACACAGTGCTTCCATGAGCAAGGTGCATCTTGGGATTGCAACAGGACCCAGGATCCCCAAATCCTCGCCCTTCATCTGTGCCCCACATCTCAGTATCTATAGCTTGATGGGTGCCAAACCTCTGCATCTTTGTGCATAGATGCGGTGACCTATTTCCTGTGGCCGCCTCTCCACCCTGCCTGGGGGGCTGGGGTGGGAGGGTAGCTCTCTGGCTGCCTAGGACTCTGAGTCACAGCCCGGCGTGGAGCCCGGTGGGGATTTCCACGCGGCCTCAGTGCTGTCTTCTCCTGTTTCCTGTCGGCCTGTGATACAGGCTGGCTGCCAGCAAGGGCCCTTGGGCACTTCCGGCCCCCGTCACCAGCCTGCCTGTGAACTCTGAAGACATCTCGGTCCCCTGTTCCCTCTGAGTATGCGCCTTCTGTCCCTGTGTCTTGACCTGCCTGGGCAGCTCCTGGAAGCCATGGAGGGCTGCAGATGGGCAAGAGGAGAGGGTATGTGGAGGAGGAGAGCTGGGGCAGGAGACAGCCGTATTCAGTCAGGGATAGCTATACTCAGGCTCTCTCACCTGCCCATGAGAACATACATGAAGGAAGCATGACAGGACAGCAGGCCCTTGCCCATTTAGGTTCCAAGGATTCCAGTAGGATGGCTGATTTCTTTAAGTCTCCCTAAAACATCTGTGACTAGAACCAAAAGAAATCTCCCCAAATACCCACTGTTCTTAGATGAAAAATCCTGGGGCCCAGGGAGGTGAAGGAATCTTGAGGATCATGCCACCCTGGATTGAGGTGGCTCCTAAACTTCTGTTTTCAAGCTAGGGTCTCTGATAATCTGAGGAAGGGAGCAGAGCTTTGGGGGGTGTGTAGGTCACAGTCCAGACCCTGCTCTGTGAAGAGGAAGTCACAAGACGGCCAGCAGTGACTCTGGCATTCTGCAGCTCTGTTTTCATCTCTGAACAGGTGACACATTCCGTGAGGCGGTTCTGAGGACTAGATCCTGTGTTTGAGGTTAGTCCAACCCCAGCATAGTGTAAGTGCTTGTTGTAGGGTAGCTGTGTGACCAGGCTGCTGTCACCCCTCCCTGGTCCAGCAGTCGTTTCATGGCACCACATCCGATGCACAGCACTGTACCTCAAAGTGGGGTGACTAGGTTGGGCTGACTAGGTTGGGCTTACTTTGCAGATTCCCTAAAGAATGGGGCTAGGCACGTTTCTGCTAGAACCCTTGGATCTCTTGCATTACAGACTCTAAAAGGGCCCCCTGCTCATGAGAAAGGGTATGACAGGAATAATGTCTCATGGTGCCCAACAAACCTGAAAAAAGAGGAAAGATTGCTCCCCATTTCCTGGCTTTTAGATATACTGCAGGTACTGCAGGTATGGCTGAAATGATGGCCAGTCTGTTTTGCTTAAAGGTTGTGTCCTGTGAAAGAAGCCAGGGCCAGTGGCTGTCCAGCGTGCCAGGTGACTCTAGGCTTGCAGTGAAAATACTCACTTCATCCTGGGCTCAAGGGACAGAGGATTGGCAATCTCTGGAAAAAACAAAACAACTAATCTGTTATCCCAGGCAGGGGGATTGCTCTGTTGGCAAGGTGCTCGCTGCACAGGAGCGAGGACCTGAGTTCAGTCCCCAGAATGAGGTCCACCAAAGGCTCCTATCTGCTGCTAAGCACGTCAGTGGAGGAAATGGCGCAGAAGGCTGTCAGCTACCCAGCTGCCGCAAAGGAAGGCCTCCAACAGCTTTTGAGGTCTTCCAAAAGCACCTGCGTGTCCATGTCAGCTTCTCGAGCCTCTATTCCAGTGGTTCTCAAACCATGGGACTCAACCACTTTGGGGGTCAAATGACCCTTTCACAGGGGTCGCGTATCAGATCTCCTGCGTATCAGATATTTATGTTATGATTCATAACAGTAGCAAAATTAGGGTTATGAAGTAGCAAAGAAAATAATTTTATGACTGGGGATCAGCACACCATGAGGAACTGTATTAAAGGGACGCAGCATTAGGAAGGTTGAGAACCACTGCTCTATTCCATAATGGGGATATGAAGGCTGGGTCTAGCAGTGAACACTTGTAATCCCAGCGGGGGGAGGGAGGCAGAGGGTGGGGGGCAGAGTCATGGAGATCCTAGGGCTCCCCCTGGCCAGTCTAGGCTATCCAGGCCACTAAAAAATCCTGCCCTATTTTATTTTGTAAGGATTCTTTTTTAATTATATGTATGGGTATTTTGCCTACCCACCTGCATGTGTGGTGCCCACAAAGCCAGAAGGGGGCATCAGATCCCCTGGAACTGGAGTTACAAACAGTGGTGAGTCATCAAGTGGCTGCTGAGAATTGAACCCGGGTCCTCTGGAAAAGCACCCATTGCTCGTAACTACTGAGCTATCCCTCCAGCCTCAGAAACTGTTTAAAAAACAAGGTGGTTGGCTCCTAAGGAATGACATTGAAGTTGACCTCTGGCCTCCATACTTGTATGTACATGTGTGCTAATACACACCTGTAGATGTAACCAATCGTCTTATTAAAATAAGAAACACAGAGCCAGTGTAAAAGAGAAAGCCGAGAGGTCAGAGCTCAGAGATAAAATCTTACCTCCTGCAGTGCTCCTAGCTTCCCCGAGAGAGAGCTACTTCCTGTTTGTCTGTGTTTAAATAGTCTTTCTGTTCTGCCTTCTCATTGGTTGTAAACCCAACCACATGACTGCCTCATCACTGCCTGTAAGTACCGCCCTCCAGGTCTTAAAGGCGTATGTCTCCAATACTGGCTGTATCCCTGAACACACAGAAATCTACCTAGCTCTTCTAACCATCACGCTCTTGCTATGGCTCTAATAGCTCTGACCCCAGGGCAACTTTATTTATTAACATAAAATTAAAATCACATTTCAGTACAAATAAAATATCACCATACACACCCATGCACAAATAGGAACATACACAAATGTACATGTGTGTACACATACATATGCAGTGTGTGTGTGTGTGTGTGTGTGTGTGTGTGTGTGTGTGTGTGTGTGTGTAGCTGGAGTTTTCTCCAGTCCCGCCCAGGCCCGCAGCTGATCAGACCCAAATAAACACACAGAGACTTACATTACTTATAAACTGTATGGCTGTGGCAGGCTTCTTGCTATCTAGTTCTTATATCTTCAATTAACTCATTTCTATTAATCTATAAGTTGCCACATGGCTTGTGGCTTACCAGTGCTTTTTGCATCTCACTTCTCATGGCGGTGGTGGCTGGCAGTGTCTCCTGACTCAGCCTTCCACCTCCCAGAATTCTCCTCTCTGCTTATCCTGCCTATACTTTACTTCCTGCTTGGCTACTGGCCAATCAGCATTTTATTTATCAATCAGAACAACACATTCATAGCATACAGAAAGACATCCCCAGCAAAAGAGAGAGGAGAGAGAGAGAGAGACAGACAGACAGACAGACAGACAGTAAGAATCTATTACCTTTAGAAAAAAATGAACTTACTGAGAAAAGATTAGATGAGTATGTTCTGGAAATATTTTCAAAGTGAATTCAGAAAACAAAGGACCTGGCTGTCCTAGGGAGAGTGAGCTACTTCTCTCCCTCCCCAATCATACCCTCTGGGTGGGCTAGCCTGGTCAGCCAGCAGGTCCCACGGATCCACAGAGCCTTGCCTGTGACTGCTGGAGTAGAAAGTGCAAAATGCTGCTTATGATGTCCACTTTCATGTAGCCTTGAAAACCTCACTGCTCTGAGCTCCAGCGAGGGCATTTGAAGAGCCTGGGAGAGAGTCATTCAAGGACAGCCAGGAGGCTGGTGGCCAGATGACCCTGACTAGCACATGTGGAGGACCCAGGCCTGGCCTTAAGGATTCAGAAACTTCATTTTGGAAGACTTAAGAATCAGGGTGACTGGCTCCCACTTACTAGCAAGGAGCCCATGGACAGGATACACCATGAGTTAGTCACTGAAAAGCACTGTATAATGATGTTTGGTCAAGAATGGGCCCCATGGATGATAGTCATCCCCAAAGATTATAATGGAGCTGAAACAATTCCTGTCACTGAGTAATGATGTCACGACTGTCATAGCACACCATCCTGCACATACATGTCAGGTGATGTGGGTGTGAAAAAAAAAAAACTACTCTCCAGTGGAACAAAAGCAGAGCAGTATAGTCCTACACAGCACCCAAAACTTGAGAATACTAGTCAGTGGCTATTACCCGTTTTTGTGTTTGTATATTTTTGTTGTTATTGTAGAGAGTACTCCCTAATGATTTGGAGCCTCGTTTTGTGGGTTTTGGAAACAGGGGTGCTGGCTTCTGCTGACCATCAAGCTACAAGCTTTTTCACTGAGGTGCCCCGAGAACCAGACATCGCCTACAGACGATGCCACCCTGTGCCGACAGCCAAGAACCCCATGTTCATGCATCTCTTGGCTGTATCATTTTCTCCGGGGTGTGATGTAATCTCTGGTTAATTTGCTCATTCTAGCCCGAGAAGCTAGAGACTATTCCATCTAGGTGCACAGCTCCCACCTCACGCAGAGCCTTGCAGGACAGCAGAGAATGCAGGCCGCCTAGATGTGTGGCAGGAACTCAGCCTAAGTCACCTAGCCAAGCATTTCCCAGAATGTGTGTCACCACGACTGTGTCATCACCGTGCGCTCTTGTGGGCACCCACCAGGGAAGCCAAGAGGGCAGGAGGGCGGAATGAAGGGAGTCGGAGTCATCCGAAGTCAACTTGGTGAGTGACTGGTAGATAGCAGGTCACACCTCTGTGCCCAGTGCTGACCCAGTGTGCCCCTGCTGCTCGGCCTCACAACACCCCCCCACATACACACAAACCCCCAACTTGTGTGTATTGTTGCACCTCAGCCTGGAAGCTCCCATGCCAACTACCTACTTCGGCTGGGGCTTGTTGCCGTCAGTGTGTATGCAAGGATTTTCTGTGAGGTGGCATTTCTGGTCTCTACCTAGACCTACAACGTCTTCTCACGGGGACCCCAGAGGGCACTTGCTTTCCCCACTCTGGTGCTAATAAGTGCATGTGGCCTGCCTTCATCGTCACTGGTCACGCCAGGCACTAGCCTGGGACCTGGCTTCAGGCTTGCTCTCCCAACCCGTTGTAGGTGAAGGCAGTCAGCACAGGGGAATGTGACCCACCACTTTCTCAGCCTCCTCAGGCCTTTCACTTTTATAGTTCTGCAGACATCTGTGATGGCTTGCTTCCCGAGTGCGTGGTATTTATTTTTGATTTGAAATATGAAAAGCATTTTTTTTAAAGACAACTGACTCCTCTGAGTCATGCCCAGGGGAGCAAATGGCCTGAAATATGAGCCTTGTGCTCACCGAAGGAGGATGACAGAGAGGCTGCTGCAGAGCCGACTGAGCTGGCTTGGGTCACCGCTCAGCTCAAGTGCGCTGACCAGAAGAGCAACATGTGGGTAAGAACTGTGGCCGTGGGGTGATGGATTCCAGCCGCTTACTTAAGCGGGAGCCCTGCATGCTAGGTTCCCACAGGATGGGCCCATGGCATGGGAACCCACACAGGCCGAGTTAAGCAACTCGCTTGAGTAAGAGTTATCTGTCTTGGCAGGGCCAGTGTGTGGGGGCGTTCGTCCCTGAGAAACAACCTTTGATGGACAGCCTGAGTCCCTGGGCTGCTGTTTGAGTGTCCTCTTTCCTCACCCGGGCTCTGCTCTTGATGGTGATCTGGTGTCAGAATGATATGACTCACTTTATAGCGAGTACAGGTCACCTTCATGGCCTTTTAGGGGATTAGTTCCATCTTGTCAGGTGGATTAGGCTAGGTGTTCTAAAAACCTCCTTTGGGCCAGGAGACTGAGGCACAAATTGTGGTTCTTGCCCCCTGTTGCTTCTTGAGTGGTGGGGTGTAACCAAGGCGTTGCGGCCAGACCCCATACTTCCAGGGCTCCTGGAACCCTCTGCCTCCAGCCAGGCTCCTAGCTGCAGCAGGGTTGTTACTATTTTTTTCTTCTTAGGCTTCTGGCAGAGCCTGGGAATATACATCTTAAATATATGTGGTGGTGATTGTTAGAGACCATATTAAGTAGACCAGAGACGGATGCCCCAACCCCTAAAGTTGAATCCTCCAGACCGTCAATCTGTGTCAGCCATGAAAACACGGTCATTCGTCATTCTGTGTTGAATGGCCACTCCCTAAGGATGGCTCTTTTCCTGTCGTATCCACGGCTGTCACTCAGAACTTTGGACAGTATCTGGCACACAGTAGGCCCTCGGGAAGGGTCTGTTGACACCCTAGTCTCTTCCTCCGCTCATGGCTAGTGTGACAAGCTCCGGCGGTGGTGTGGCACTGCTGTGGTGTGTGACTCTGCTCTGTCGTAGGTTTTTTTTCATCGTGGGACAGAGGCGATGCACCTCCCATGCTGCTCCCTGGGGAAGAGATGAGCGCAACCCTCATGGGCGGCCCCGGTTGCCAGCATGGCCTGGTGCCTGTGTGTGAGCAACAGGGCCACTACGGTGGGCGTTCTCTCTCTCTCTTGTCCAGTGGGATCCATTTAGCTCTCAGACAAAGCAGGAGACTGGACTCTGTGCCGTGGGCTAAACACTGGCGCCTTGGGCCTCAAATCAAGACCAGATGCCAGTGTGAACCCAGGCGGCCAAGCTGAGGATGCTCTCAGAGCCAAGTTCACAGTGGACGAGCAAATATTTACCCTGTCTGAGGTTGAATGGGAACCGTCTACTGGCGTTTTGTTTTTCCGCCTCCTCCCTCTCTGCCTGCCGGACACCTCCCTTTAAAAAAGCCTGTCTTTAATCCTCAGTCCTGGCCCTCCCCAGGCAGGTCCTCTCCTCGAAGCAGGTGACTGGCCACCTGTTCCTGCTCTTCTCAGAATTATGACCTGCAGAGGGCAGTGGGGTGCTCAGCCTCAGCCTCCCCCCTGGACACACTGGCCATGTGACATTACATTTTATGCAGGGCTCTCATTGTCCTGTGTATGTCCTTGGTCTCAGTCTCAGAAGCCACATCCTTTGTGCCTGCCTTGGGAGTTGACTGGATGGTGGCTCATTGGCTGGGTGTGTATCTACTCATACTTCACAGGTTTTCTACCTTTGAGTCCTGGCCAGTACCCTGGCCAGGAAATTCAAAGGCAATAAAATAAAATCTGCCTTTCCCATCACTTTGGAAATATGACTAATTCTGAACTAGTCAAGGCTCAGCTGGACATGGATACGGCTCTACATGGACTCTGGTTTATGGTCTTTATCCCTAACCTGCTGGGAAGTCTTCTGGTGGTGGTGGGGTGTTGGCCGACTCTGGGTAGGAGTTTTACTAGGATGTGTGTAATTTAGAGAAGGGTGCACAGGCTGCCTACTTTGTTAAAGGGGCCATGAGGAAGAACATATGTGTAAGAACCAGAACTGAGTTTGGATCCCAGTCTTCTGCTCCTGATCTATTCTACAGCACTGGCCAAGTCATTAACCTTTCCAAGCCTTAATTCTCATTCATTCTCTCTCTCTCTCTCTCTCTCTCTCTCTCTCTCTCTCTCTCTCTCTCTCTCTCTCTCTCTCTCTCTCTCTCTCTGTGTGTGTGTGTGTGTGTAGGTAGGTGTGTGCATATGGGGACACCTGTGGAGAGTTGAGATTCATGTCAGATGTCTTCTATTCTTGCTCTCCACCATATTGTTGAAGACAGGGTTTCTCACTGAACCTAGAGCACATTAGTTCAGCTAGGCTAGCAAGCAGGTGAGCTCCGGGGACCCACCTATGTCCGCCCGGTGCTGCCCCTGGCCCTTATGTGGGTGTGTGTGACAGGCACTTTACCGACTGGTTCATCTCTCTAGCGCCTCAGTTTCTTTCTTTTTTAGATTTTATGTGTATGAATATTTTACTTGTATGTATATATGTGAGCCACGTGTGCCTGGTGCCTGCAGAGGTCAGAAAAAGGCAGTAGGTCCCTTGGAACTGGAGTTGTGGATGGTTTGAGCCACCATGGAGGTGCTGGGAACCAAACCTGGGTCCTCTGCAAGAGCAGTAAGTGATGTTAACTGCTGAGCCCTCTCTCCCGCTCCCTCCCCCACACGCTTGCTTTCCTCATCTGTAGTCTTCAAAGGATTTCCTCAGGAGGGTTTGGGAGGATCGAGGAGGCCGGTGTGTAGAAGGCCCTTGGACATTCTTCCAGGTGTATAGTGACTGCTTGTCATTTCTAAAGTGTTTGGATTTTCCTGTAAGATTCCTCTGAGTGGCTTGATGTGTACTCGGGCTAGAAGGGAAGAGAAATAAGAGCCAGCAAGAGTCTTCTCTCAAGAAGACATTGCAGTTTATCTGGGGGCAAGAATCATACCCAAGGTTGCTTTGTTCTGGTTGCTATGTTTTTTAAGCATTCTAATCAGGGTTGTCTAATATATAAATATAATGTGAGTTATAGAGTCTTTTTAAGTGTTTTGGCCTCAGCCAGAAAAAATGAGGCTCAGTAGTCACCTGTGGCTGTGTGTGTGGCTGTGTGTGTGTGTGTGTGTGTGTGTGTGTGTGTGTGTGTGTGTGTATGTGTGTGTGTATGTGTGTGTATGTGTGTGTATGTGTGTGTGTGTATGTGTGTGTGTCTCCACTGTACTGTGCAGTATATCTGTAGCATTTAGTGGGCCAGCTAGTGTCCTCTGGTCTTTGGAGGGTAGCGGTTGACTTCCCAGAGACTGTGGCTTGCTTGAGTTACACAGTCAGTGAGGAGCATGGTGGTGGGGTTTGGAGCTTCTTAATTTCTCCAGGAACTTATCTTTGCTGAGTGTCTCCTGTGTCTTAGGGGCAGAGCTAGACAACTTCAGTGATTCCTTTTAACCCTTGCAGCTCACCCAAGGCCACATAGTTAGAGTGGGGACCTGGACCAGGACCTACTGACTCTAGAGCCAGACAGCTCATGTTTACCTGTCCTGCATCCCCTACACGGAGAAGGAGAGATTGTACACAGCTTCCCAGGCGTTGGATTTCCAGCAAGCGACAGGGTGCAGGTGGCAGAGCCTGTGGCTTCAGCAGCTTTGAGTGTTGTTTCCGAAGGCCCAAGCCTGAGTTGGTTGGTTGGGTCAGTGGGCAGGTCAAAACGTTCCGTTTGATCAAGGCTTCTGACACGCTGGCCTCTGGCTGGGCTGGTTAGAGGTAACTAGTGGGATGTGAGGCAGTGAGTGAGGAGCGTGTAGTCGCCAGGGCAGACATCAGAGGGCTGGCTGTACTTCCTCTGCCACCTGAGAGTGTTGAACACTTCATGAGACTCTAAACAGTGGGACTTTCTGCTTGGGGAGCCTCCAAGAATGTGGGGAGGCGGGATTGAGCAAGCCCTTGAATGCGTGTGTATTTGCATGGTCACTCAATCATCTACTCACTCAGCAAGAATTTAGTGACTGTGTGCTTCGGGCAGGACTATCGGCCTGTTAACGTGTCCTGCATAGATACTGTCCCAGTGTGTTTCCGCCTCACAGCAGCCCACATCGACCCCATTATACCATGCGGGAGGCTAAAGCTCAGGGTGGCCCCGTCCCTTGCCTGAGCGATGGCCACTGACTGGAAGAGGTGGGACTTCAGGACGAAGGGCCTTGACTCATCTGTCCGTTTCTCACTGTACAGCTGCCAGCCAATAGGAAGTCTGGGCACTGAGCTACGTTCTCAGGCTTTGGGGCCTTTCATTGTGCTTGCTTGTTTGATTTTAAGAAGCATCACAATAGTTGATCTGGATGTGAGGGACCAGAGTCCAGTGGAGGGGGTTCCTCCTCGTCCTCTTGAATGTGGGGGTGGGGTGGGGGGTGGGATCGGATATTGCTCAGGGATGTGTAACTTTTCGAAGACTACACAACTCGCAGGCTGGACTCTGCAGAGCCTTGACTAAGGCGTTGTACCCCACCTGAACCTGCCGTGGGTGGCACACTGCTCTTGACACGGTGTGCTGCACCCCAGAGGTCTGGTCCTCAGTTTCGCCATGTGTGAAGTGGAGCAGGGGTGGCCAAGGCACCCTCCTCTTCAGGAGTCCGCCTGCATGGGAGACCATGTTTTTTTCAGGGCCTGCCTAGCCAAGACCATTGCATTAACAGAACAGAGATGGGGTGAGACCCTCCCTGCCCCCCCCATCCCCGGGGCATTTCTCTCTTCCTTTCCCCTCACATGCAGAGCAGGCTCAGACTGTGGTCCTCCCCAGCGTTGGAGGACCCTGAGCAGCCATCGCTCATGGAACTTACAACCTCTGCCAAGCGGCAGAGACCCTTTCTCAGACTGATGCCCACAAATGGTCCCGCACTTAGAGACGGCAACTGCCTGGCAGGAAGACATCTCAGACTGGCGAGCCTTCCTTTGGTTCTACGGGAGGGAAGTGGAAATGGCAAGGGCTAACCTTATCTCCCTATGTGGAGCAGCATCCTTGCTGGGAAGTAAACATGCCCTGGGTGCAGAACTCTGTCCTCACAGCCCTGCTCCCCTCTCTCTCCTCTCCCCCTTCTTTCATCCTCCCTCTTCCCCCTTTCTCCTTCACCTCTTCATTCTCTCTCTTCCCTTGCATCTCTTCTCCCCCTCCTCCCCTTCCTCCTTCCTTCCCCTTTCCTCCTCTCCCTCCTCCCTTCTCTTCTTCCTCCCCTTCCTCCTTCCTTCCCCTTTCCTCCTCTCCCTTCTCTTCTTCCTGCCTCCTCCCTTCCCCTCTCCTTTTTTCCTTCCTTTTCTAGTCCCTCCTCCTCCCTCCACCTCCCTCCTTCTCCCTCCTCTTCTCTCCTTCCTTTCTCCCCACCCCTCCCTTCTTCCCCTCCTCCCTCCAGCCAGGCAAGCCCTCTACCACTGAGTTCCCCTGGAGCCTCAGCTAGTGTTTCTGGCAGGGGCCCTGCAGGGAACTGGAAGAGCTGCTTCTCAAGCTCTCTCTGTGGTGCAGGCTCTAAGGGTCAGGAGCAGAAGGCATTGTGGGGACACCTCGACTGGGTCAGTCATTACCTGTCCATTGGCTGTACGGCTGGCGTTACTCCTGTGCCTGTGTCCAGGAAGAGGACACACACATAGGTTTGGGCTGTTGCCCTTGCTGACTGGCTGCATGGATCGAATGATGTTCTGTACTTAACCTTCTGAGTGACCCGGAAGCTTGGCTCACATGAAAGGCCTTTGCAAGCTGCCAGGACCCCTATTCAGCACAGCTGGCAACCTGCTGCAGTGTCTCTTTGTTCTAGGACACTCTTTCTGGGGCTGGGGGGAGCCCGCCTCCCAGTGTGTACCTCCTCCACCCTTGACCCAGCACTCTCCTAAGCCTCTCATTGGGACATCCTGTGCTGTCTGCTGGGGCGTCTCTCTTCTCCCTGGCAGTGCTGCAGGCCTCCTCACCCTTCCCTCTCTCTCCCCTCAGTCACTGCGCAGCTCACTTACAACCCATCAGGGTGATAACCGCGGCTGGATGCAGCCGCCCCACCAGGGCTAGTCTCCTGTTGTGGTTCCTTCCACGCTACCCAGTGTGGAGACTGTCTTCGAGACGCTGTCTTTTTGGAAGTATTGACTGAACTGCCCTGGGCAAACGGGAAAAGCCCTTCTAGATGTTTCTCCCCCCTTGCCGGAGGAAAGCCACATCCCACTTGGTCTGTTTGGGCGGTTCCCAACTTACCGCTGTAATGTTCCTCACTGTGATGCAAGTTTGCTCCAGATGTCAATAAGATATTGTTGGTTTTCCAGAAAAACTTAATTGGAATTTTTTAATGTATTTTTTAAGGGGTGGGCTACGCTTCCATTTGCCTCTAAAAACAATGAGAGGGAAAACAATATGATCTTATTGCCAGAAACGATGGGGGAAATCTGAAATTAATTTACAAAGTCATTAGCGTTTTCCATTTGTGAACCCAAAAAATGAATGTCAGTACGGTTCCTTGTAATTAACTACAAATTAGAAAGGGGCTGGGAGGATCTTTGGGGGATCCACGCACCACACTCAAGCAGAAGCAGATGGGAGGGGCACAGAGTGGCTTTGGTTTCCCTCTAGCCTGTGGCTTTAGGGGTACGAGGCAGACTCGGGGATCTTCAGAAGACAGTACTCTGCCAACAATGTTTGGAACACCAGCAGGGACCTCACCATGTTCTGTTTGAGCCTTCCCATCTTCTTTCTTTTTATAGTGTGTGTGTATACATGTGTGCTGCCACGTGTGTGCATTAACATGGAGGCCAGAGACAACCTCATCGTGAATCATTAGGTACCATCTAGTTTTTTTTTTTAATTTTTAAAAGATTTACTTATTTAAGAAAGATTTACTTACTTTTATTTTGTGTATATGAATGCTTTTCCTGCATGTACATATATGTACCGTGTGTGTGTCTGGTGCCCAAGGAGGCCAGAAGAGGGAGTCAGATCTCTAGCATTGGAGTTGACTGTCAGCTGTGAGTCACCAGGTGAGCGCTGGGAACTGAACCTGGCTTCTTTGCAAGATCAGCGAGTGCCCTTGACCACGGAATCATCTCTCTAGCCCTCTACCTTGTATTTTTGAGTCAGGTCTCAGTTAGGATGGCGGGCCAGTGAGTCCCAAGGATCCCCCTGTCTCCTTCTCATTGCCAGGGTGACAGGTGGACACGGCACTGCACCTGCTTTTTTCTTTTTTTAAGTAGGTCCTGGGCATCAAACTCAGGCCCTCATGCTGGCATAGCGAGCACTTGACGCTCCAGCCTGTCCTCCCAGCCCAGCATTCCCGTTTTCTGGACGAGGGAATGGGAAGAGTCAGGGATGGCAAGCAGCTTGGTTTGAGTCACCCAGCCAGCAGGCTCAGAGCTGGGACTAGATCGAGCCCATGGTTCTGAGGCTGTGGTCTCCACCTGTCACTGTGCCCTGCACATTGGTCTGCTTGTGACGTTTTAGCACTAGGTTTTCTGTGTAAAATGGTGCCCCTCACATGAGTGGGGAGGATGGGATGCCTAGTCAGCATCACCCCCCTCCACGCCTGCTGCCCACCAAGTTCCCAGCTCCTTTAAGTGGTCCGGTTATTCCCCAGGCCGCCGCTCCCTTTCTGGAGGCATACCTTCCCACTGCATCTCCGAAGGAGACCGGCCTCAGCTTCATTAGCCGTGACTGTTGATCTGTGTTTGGGCTTTGGTGGTCCCTGCTGTCCCCATCTCTGATGTCCTAGGCCTTTGTTGTCACAGAGCCACTGATTAGAGGGCAGCAGCAAAGGCCTTGGCAGCCCCATCCCCTAAGTGGCCTGTGCCATGTCACCCTGACCAGTGCTCAGAGGTCACGAGTCTTTCTTGCTTCCTAGCGAATACCTTCAAAACCTTAGAGTTTCCTCGTTTCCCAACTCTTCCCTTGGTGAACTCGGCTGTAACTCAGCCCCCGTGGTACTGAGTACCGTGTGGGGATGGAGTGATGCGGGTCTCCAAGGGAACACCTTCTGCTTGCAAAGAATATGAAGCAGGTATTAAGAAGAGCTGGGTTTACGGGGTACTGTTGAGAACTACCCAACCCATGCTAGACATGATAGCACATGACTTTAATCCCTGCTCTCAGGAGGCAGAGATAGGCAGATCCCCTGAGTTCGAGGTTAGTTTGGTCTACACAAGTTCTAAGCCAGCCAGAGCTATACTGTGAGGTATTATCTCAAAAGAAAAAAACAACAGAAAACCATCCCACTATAGTGATAACTTGAAGATGATGCTTGTCATCTCTGTGGAGAGGCGACTGTGCTGGGCACCACAGACATGCCACATGGGCACTAGGCAGTAGGGACCTTCTCTGTGGACAAGGGCACGGGCTTAAAGAAGGTCCTGAGTTGGTGTCGAGGGGGGGGGGGAAGTGGGGGGTGGGGAGGGGTGCTGGCTGCCTGTCCTTCAGAGACTGCCTGTGTTCTGTAGGACAGGGACATGTCTTGGGGCTGTGCTAGGAGCATGGAGATGAGATTGGGTACTGGGGGGCCAGCGACCTATGCCCTGGCACCCTGAGGAGCAAATGGTGGATTTTTGAGGAAGAGAGGGTTCTGTGTGGAGGGTGAGAGAGGTGAGTTCTCTCATGTAGGTGCTGGCTGTGCCAAGAGTCAAGCCTGCTTTGCAGAGAGGCCCCCTGGGTGGTCGTATCGCCTTGGTCATAGGTTTTTCTTCTTGGAAGCTTAGTCTGGTCCTCTGGGAGAGGAAGGGTCCCAAGGCCCCATCTCCTTGACACCAAGGCTTCCTGCTGAGCACCTGATACAAGTCCTCTAGGAAGGAAGAGACAAGTTAATACATTGCTGTATGTACATCTCAGGCCCCATGGGGATGTGTTTGAACCACCAGAGCCATTGCTTAACAGTGGGGAGAAACAGCCTAAATATCCATCAGCAGGAGCCACACAAACCCACCTGCTCCAGGAGCTCAGGATCGAGCCAAAATTCAAAACCTGTGACATAACACTTCACACACATACACACTCACATACACTCACTCACTCTCACTTAATTGAAAATAAGTTCAAGGTTGTGCCATTTTGGATTCCCAAGGTCACTTGGGCCTTTTATGTGATAAAATGCATCCTAGATGGCTGGTGAGATGACGCAGAGGGTTAGGCGCTTGCCACCAAGCCTGACAACTGAGTTCAGTCCCTGGATCCCACGTGGTGGAAGGAGACAGTCAACTCCACAAGTTGTCCTCTGACCTCCACATGTATGCCATGCCATGTGTGCATACATACAATGAGTAATTACGATCCAGTATCTGCCCATTATTTTTAGAGCAGGTATTTTGGCTTTTAAAAAAAAATGCCCCACTCCATTAATCACTATGGCAATTACAGGCTTATTATAGAAGATTTAGAACAAAAAAGATTCCAGTTGCTCACTGCCTTCTTCTTACCCTAACTTCTAGCACCATAGGTAATTTCTCCTCAGTCCCTGAGAGCAGAGGATGGCTCATGATAGGTTCCCGTAGAACTTTGGGGTTCTCAGCAGATGGGCACTAAGGCTGTGTGGCCACCCCTCCTTGTATTGGGGTGTTAGAGAGAGCCCTTGCCTAAGGTCAGGGCAGTGGACAGAGTTGGGTCTAGAAGGCTATTTCTCTCTTTAGGGCTCTTCTCTACAGGTCTGTCCATCAAATGGGATCTCTCTCTCTCTCTCTCTCTCTCTCTCTCTCTCTCTCTCTCTCTCCCTCCCTCCCTCCCTCCCTCCCTCCCTCCCTCCCTCCCCTAACCTCTCCCCTTCCCTCTCTCTCCTCCACTTCTTCCCTTCCCTCTGTCTTAGTTACTTTTCTGTTGCTGTGATAAAACACCATGACCAAGACAACTTACAGACGGAAGGGCTGCTCTGGTCTTTCCGTTCCGGAGGACTGGAGTCCGCGACCGTGCACTGAAGGTGGGGAGCTTGAGAGCCCACATCTTACACAGCAAGCACAGGGAGAGGGAACTGGAAAGGTGACAGTCGGTCCTTAAACTCTCAAAGCCCTCCCCAGAGACATATGTCTTCAGTAAAGCCACACCCCCTAGGCCTCCCCAAATAGTCACCAAATGGGGACCTAGTATTCAAATGCCCAAGACCGTGGGCAGCTTGTCATTCAAATCAGCATGCTCTACTCCCCACACGTCATAGGCTCCTGGCTATGTCATGGTGCAGAATGCATTTGGTCCAACTCCAGAAGGCACCATGGTCTTTCAGTCTCACTACTGTTTTAAAGACCTAAGTCTCTTCTGGGACTCAAGGCAATCTCTTCACGGTGACCCTCTGTAAAAACCAAAGAGCAGACCGCATACTTCAACATTCAAGGGCAGAGAATAGACGTTACCTTTCCAAAAGGGAAGGATGGGAGCATAGTGAGGAAATACTGGACCAGAGCAAGACCGAAACCCAGCAGGGCAAATGCCAAATTCTGTAGCTCCATGTCCAGTGTTAAAGGCCTTAGATGGCCCTGACCATTCAGCTTTGCTACCTACAACTCTCTGTCCTTCTGTCTGTCTCTCCCCTCATCTCCCCCTGGCTGGGTCCACTCCCTGTCTGCAGCTCTCCTTGGCAGATAGCTCACAGAAGTCTCTCCTTTCAGATGTTGTTGCCATGTAGCTCGGACTGGCCTGGAACTCCAGATCCTCCTGCCTCAGCCTCCCGAGTGCTGGGATTACCGGTGTGCACCTCCATGTTCAGCTCTAGTAGACAGATCCCTTGATCTGGTTCATAGTATCAGTACTTCAGCCAGAGGACGTGGTCCCTGCAGGTCCAGTTAATACCGTGGCCGTTGTGTACCACAGCCAACTGCTCTGGAGTCTGTCCTGTCAACTTACTGGGCTCAGTGTCCTCTGCATCTCCGTGGGCCCTCCTTTCAGCCAGGGCCAAACTCGGGACCTGGAATATACTGAGCATCATCTACCATTGAGGCATCACCCTAGGTTTGGTTCCTTTTTGCTTCTTTGATGATAATTGATTTTTAGCTCCTACTATTCTGGAATTTTCTTCCATGGTAATCTTATTTTCCTGGGTAACGTCTTGCCCATCTCTTTGTGACTTCATTCTTTTTGTTCCTACTTCAGGCAGTAGCTCTCATTGGCTGCTGTTTTATTTTTGTGTTGAGTTTTTTCCTCCTTGTGGAATTTATTTTTTCTCTGGTCAATTTTTCAGTTTTTGATGTTGCCAAGAAATCTGCTACTTCAGTCTGTTTTTTATTTTCAACAAATGTTTAAGAAGTGTAATTTTAGCCATTACCAGTCTTGTTTGAGGTTGTTAATTTCTCTCATCTGATTTTTTTTTTCTGGTAATATGGTCAGAATGTTTGAGAGGCCAGGGCAATCATGTACATGTACACACTCGTGTGTGTGTGTGTGTGTGTGTGTGTGTGTGTGTGTGTGTGTGTGTTTGTGTGTGTTACACTGAGGATTGAACCTAGGAGCTCACACATACTAGACAAGCACTCTATCACTGAACTATATCCCTATCCATATTTTCACTTTTTTTTGTTTGTTTGTTTGTTTGTTTGTTTTTCGAGACAGGGTTTCTCTGTGTAGCTTTGGAGCCTGTCCTGGATCTTGCTCTGTAGACCAGGCTGGCTTCGAACTCACAGAGATCTGCCTGGCTCTGCCTCCCGAGTGCTCAGATTAAAGGCATGCACCACCACTGCCTGGCTGTCCTTTTCACTTTTTAAGACAGGTTTGCCCAGGCTGGCCCTAAAGGTGCTCTCTATCCTGGGCAACACCTGACTTAGTGATCCTCCTGCCTCAGTGGACTTCATGGCTACCCCATCAGGCCCATTTGTCTTGCTTCTTCTTGGAGTGTTGAGAACTTGCCAAACTGTGTGTCTCGGGCTTCCCTGAAGCAGCAGAGGAAACACACAGGTTGTTCGGATTCATTGTGGTCCTAGGGAGCGCTGTGCTGTCTTTTCATGCTGGTCCCTTCCTCTGCTCTTGACCCTCAGATGCACAAACCCCAAGGGGCTGAATCCTAGAAGGACAGCTCCAGGCTCTCATAGGAAGAACTGTGGTGGATGGGGAGTCAGAAACCCCTCACAGGTACACAGCATCTTTTGGGGTTTATTTACCCATCAGTCCTCAGGGTTACTGGCCAGAGGGCTATTCAAAAATTTCCAGCTTTGGGGCTGGAGAGATGGCTTGGGTTAGGAGCACTGACTGCTCTTCCAGAAGACCTGGGTTCAATTCCCAGCACCCACATGGCAGCTCACAACTGTCTGTGATTCCAGTTCCAGGGGACCCAACACCTATGGTGAAATACCAATGCATACAAAATAAAAATAAATAAATTTTAAAAAATATACAGCTTTATCTGTCCCGGGGTGGGGTGCAGACTCTTGGAGGACAGGAAACCTTCTTCCTGGAGGAAACCTTACACTCGGGCAGCAGAAGCATCACTCATGACTTGATGTGTACTTCTGGTCCCTGGGACCCTGCTCCCTCCCAGGACATTAGGGCTAAGCCTTCTGGTAACACAGATTGCTTTACCAAAATGGCAGGTCCTCAGGAATCCTCCCCACTCAGTGCTGCCAAGGGGCTCCCTGGGGCTGCCGTGCCCAGGGGGGCTGAACTCATCCATCTCCCCTGAAGGAGCATTCCTGTCAGCAGCTGCAGCCCCATTCTGCAGGGATAGACCTTCTGTTCTTGTTTTGATTGCCCCCCCCCTCTCTTTCACCCTTGCTTGGCCGGGGACTGCTTTTAGAGGAGTATGTGCATGCGCAAGTCATGTGTCATGCATCATCATTGCTGGTGTCTGCATAGAGAACAGCAGCCTGGAGACAACCAAGCTGAAAGTTTAAACTCCTCTCCTTCAAGGGGAGAGAAGTCCACCTCATGACCCTCCCAACCCCAAGTCGTTAGTTGATTCTGTCTGGGAAGATGTAAAATATTAGTTGTTATTTTTACATTTTATTTCGTGTGTGTGTGTGTGTGTGTGTGTGTGTGTGTGTGTCATGGATGCTATAGTGCATGATGGAGGTCAGAGGACATCTAGTGGGGTGTCAGTTCCTTCAATTGTGTGGGTCCCAGGAATTGAACTCAGGTCCCCAGGCTTGGTGGCAGGTACCTTTACCTGCTGAGCCATCTCTCAGGCCTCAGTATTAGCTTTTCAGTGTTTTGTCTTGACCTTTTTGTGGAATTTGGTAGTGTTGAGATAACTCCAGCCCTCCCACCCCACCTCAAAAAGAACTCCTTCATTGTTCTGTTACAAAACAATCTTTAAGAGCCCTGGGCTGAAAGGGCAGTTAGCACAGAGCGCGACTTGTGTGAGGTCTCTGCCACCCAGCAAAGCAGGCTTGGGGTATCCGAGGCAGTCAGTCATTGAAGGAGGCCTTCACCGAAGGAGGAACTCATTCTGGCTGAGATGCTTTCATCTTGGAAAAGAAGAAGGCTGGGGGTTTAAGGTCACTTGGACCATAAAGATGCTAAGAACCGGATGCCTTTCTATTCACATTTGGGGAAGAAATAAGCTGCAGATGCTCTGTGTACTCCGGTGACGTCAGCCGTTCTGATAAAATGTCAGGACAGCAAAGCTGGTTTTCCTGCCCTGCTTCAGCCCTCTTGGCTTTTGGCAGGATTTTCACTGGGGGAGGCGAAGTGTTTGGTTCGTCTGCTCCCTCTTGAAATCCCCCCTCCCTCGCCTTGAAGCCTTCAGGGGTCCAGAGTTAACTACAGGAGTCCCTATTGGTCCAGGCCAGAATACAGGGCCCCAGAGCTGGGTGGCAGCTAGAATTTACATTCCATAGGAGAAACCCCTCCTGTTACCTGTGTTCCTTCATGAGCCTTCCCAAGCGTTCCTCGGAAGCAGAGTACACCTACAGCAGAGGCTCTGGACATGGTGACAAACCCAAAGTGTTGGGACCTTTTTTGTGTCTTTAACCCTGACTCACCAGGCGTGAGGTAGGCGTGGGTAGAAACGGCTCCCTAAGTCACTGTTTGATATAAGAGGGTGGAAGCTGGGGAGGCAGTGGGGACCGATGGATGATGTGTGTCACCATTCCCCTCCGAGCATGTGTTGTGTGTGCGTGTGCGTGTGTGTTGTGTGTGTGTGTGTGCGTGTGCACACAGCTCTGTTTCCTGCTTCTTCTTCTTGCCTGTTCCTTTCCTCTGCTTTCTCCCTGTCTCTCCGTTTACCTTCACTCACCCCAAGTGTATGGGCCTGCTCTTTTCTCTGACGCTGCCGCAGGCTCAGGAGGGCTGTCTAGAGCTCTGCAGGGTATTTGGAGCGAACCCTGCCTGAAGGTCTCTGGAGATCATGGGCTGTGCAACTCCAGAGAGCAGTGCAGCTGCTGAGGGCTCTGGCCACGGAATCCTTGGCATGAGCCACCTGGTGTAACCAGGCAGAGCTCAGGCCCTGGAACTTACAATCTAGAGGGGCCTTCTGGAGTCCTGTGAGTCATTTGTTCTCATTACCATGACGAAAGGCTGACATGGCATCCTAAGTAAGGGAGGCTTGATTTTGGCTCCTGGTTTTAGGGAATACAGTCCACCATGATGGAGAAGGCATGATGGCGGAAGTGTGAGGCAGCTGGTCATCTTGCCTCTGCAGTCAGGAAGCAGAGAGAGATGAATGCTGACGCTCGGCTCACTTTCTCCTTTTTATTCAGTTCAAGACGCCAGCCTACGGGATGGTGCCGTCCACATTCAAGACGGGCTTTCCAGTCTTAGCCCTCTCTCTGTGGATATACCTATAGGCATGACTAAAGATGTGCCTTGTACATGATTCTGAACATAGTTAAGTTGACAAGTTCAACTGTCACAAATACAGCCCTTGTCAACTTCATATCTAAGTGCATCACTTACAAATCATAACTTCCTACCTTGGCTCCTAAAGTCTCATGTTCATCCCAGCACCATGCGGGACGATACTGAGTTCGGCTGCCAGCTCAAGACGGAGGCAGCCCTGCTTGGATCATAGTGACCTTTGCGAAGTCTTGTAGGTTGCCATGTTCATCAACGTTCTTAGCCCATGGTCTTAAACGTTTGCATTGTCACAAGGTGGAACTGTGATGGTTGGAGACTGGTCCTTGGGGGTGGCTTTCCCATTGTCCCGTGCCTGGGTGTGAGGTTTCTCTAACAGTGCCAACCTTTTGAAGCATTGCCGCCCCTCCCTCTGTGCCCACCTGGCACATAGTGTTAGGCTTGCTTTTGCGACTTTCTTCTCCAAACGCTACATCTTTTCACATTGCTTTGGCTTTTTTGCTCATCCTAAGTGTGAGAAAGGGCAGTGGGGTGGTGACCACAGCACAGCCTGGATGTTACACTGTCTTGAAAATTTCTCCACCAGACAACCTAGCCTGTTACCCTCGAATTCCGCTTCATGAGTGAGCGAGACATGGGTGAAACGCAGCAAGTTTCTTCAGATCCACAGCAATGGTCTCTAGCCCGGCTCCCAACAGTCCTTGCTCCCTTCCGAAGCCCGGGAGTCTGCATTTTGATTGGCCTTCTGGTCTCTCCAGCTCCCATCCGAACGGCCTCTCATGCTGCTCTGGTCACAGCGTTTTTAGGGCTTTTCTGGTGTCAGCTCCCTGCTTCCTCACGTTCCTCTCACAAACCACAGGGTCAGGTTTACCTCAGCGACAGCCCCACTCCCCGGTACTGGTCCCTGTGTGACTTTTCTCTTGGTTGTGACAAGCTGTCAGACAAAAGCAGCTTAGGAAGGGTGGCCCGAGGATGGCAGGAAAGCATGGTGGGAAGCGTGAGATGGCTGGTCATACCGCATCGAGTCAGGAAAGATGGGGAGATTAAGGGAGGAGAGAGAGAGAGAGAAAGAGAGGGGGGAGGGAGAGAGAGAGAGAGATAGGAGAGAGGGAGGGAGGGAAGGAGGGAGGGAGAGAGAGGGGGGAGGGAGGGAGAGAGAGGGAGAGGGAGGAGAGAGAAAGAGAGGGGGAAGGAGGGAGGGAGAGAGAGAGAGAGGGAGAAGGAGAGAGAAAGAGAGGGGGAGGGAGGGAGGGAGGGAGAGAGAGAGAGGGAGAGGGAGAAGGAGAGAGAAAGAGAAGGGGAGGGAGGGAGGGAGGGAGAGAGAGAGGGAGAGGGAGAGGGAGAAGGAGAGAGAAAGAGAGGGGGAGGGAGGGAGAGAGAGAGGGAGAGGGAGAAGGAGAGAGAAAGAGAGGGGGAGGGAGGGAGAGAGAGAGGGAGAGGGAGAGAGAGAGAGAGAGAGAGAGAGAGAGAGAGTTGTTACATTCACTTTCTTTTCTTTCGTCTGGGGACCCCAGCCCATGAACTGTTACCGCCCACCTCCAGGGTGGGGTTAAACCCCTCTAGGAACACACTTTACAGATATTCCCAGAGCTTTTCCTACTGAGCAGTTCTAAAAGTCCGGTGAAGCTGACAGTCGAGACCAACAGTGACAGGAGGGGACAGGGCAGGAAGTGTGACTCCAACTGCTGTGAACCAGCTGGTGTGAACAGCTGCCCTACCAAGGCCACCCTGAGTTCTTCGGGTTCCATTTTGTTTATATGGAGTGGGGACCCCCGCCCCCCGGAACCCAGCAAAGCGCTGCAAGCCACAGTGTTTACAGGATGAGCAGAGTGTGGGAAGTGGGGCCCCTGTCAGAAATGGGGGTGTGGCTTGAGGTTCATTGGTAGTCTTAGGGGGCACCACTGGCCATTGGGTATCAGCCAGGGGATGCAGCATGTTGCCAGATCTCCGTTTTCTAAGACTGAAGCCTAGGTTTACATATGAAATCTTCCAGCTTTTAAAAGTTGGCAAATAATTTTAAAAATTAAAAAAAAAAAAAAAAAAAAAAAAACCACTTGCAGGCCAAACAAAACATCTGTGGGCTGCTGCCTATTTTTGACCTCCGGCCCAGACCCATTAATGGATAGCTGTCTTCTGTGTGTCCCTTTCCGGCGGTGGGAAGCCTCCGGAAGTCTCTAGGATTGACCGCTAGTGGGGCGGTGAGGTGAGGGAGAGAAAGGCCGCTCTGGCTTGGCTTTGGCCTGTCAGCCATTTGTACAATAAATATTTATCGGATGGGCTGTGTTCAAAGCCCTTCTGTTCCTCCGGCTTCCTGCCTGGCGCTTTAGGGTGAGACTTGTCCTGCTCTTGCAGACAGACTCGAAGGTTCCATGTTTCTGGGTGTAACTAGGATGGAGGCGCAGAAAGAGTCTCGGGGAGTGTGAGGGGATAACCTGGGCCCGCCAGGTCTCTGGCCCTCAAAGCCCTTTGGGAACCCACACCATGGGGAAGCAGAAAGGCCCAGGGTAGGCATTCTCTGTGATCAGGAAAGGGCTAGAATGGAGCAGAGGGAGCCTGCCATGTTCCCTGCAAGTCACGGAAGGTTGTATCAGGAGCAGAGAAAGAAATCTCTGAGGAGTGGACAGCATTCCACACTGCACGTGGTGGACTGTACCTTGTGTGTGTATGTTTTATTTCTTAATTACTTAATTTTATATTAAAATTTTTCATATGTTTTGAACTTATTCTTTCTTCTCTCCCAACTCTTCCCAGATCCCCACCCTAACCCTCCATCTACCCAACTTCATGTTCTTTCTCTTGCTCTCAAAAAAAACAAACTTCCCTTAAAAAACTGAAAATCACCACACACACACACACACACACACACACACACACACACACACTCACGAAACAACCATGGAGTCCCTTTTATATTGGCCAGCTGTTCCTGGGCCTGAGGCCTGCCCTGGAGTGTAATCCATATACCCAGTGACTCTCCACTGGAGAAAATGGATTTTTCTTTTCCCAGCAGGTATCAGTTGTAAAACGCTTGTCGGTTAGGGGTGGGACTTTGGGTCCCAGGGCTGGGATTTTGGTTTGAACTTGGGCAGGTCTTGTGTGTGTTGCCACGGTGTCTGGGTTCATCTGTGCATCAGTTCTTTTGTGTCTGGAAGATGCTGCTTCCCTGGAGTCCTCCACCACCTCTGGCTCTTAAAATCTTCTTCTGCATGGATCCCTGAGCCTTGCAGGGATGGGATGGGTTTGATGAAGATACCCCATTAAGGACTGAGTACTCCCAAGTTTCTCCCTATGCCTTTTAAAATGCAGCTTCTCATTGACCTGCCAACAGAATTTGGGGGAGTCTTACTTTTAAAGCCCTAGATTGAGGTGTAATTGACATATGGTCGAGGGCACACATTTAAAATGTACAATGTGGTGAATCTTATGTTCGTATACACACCTGAAGCCATTGCTGCAATCGAGATACCAAACGGCTCCAAGTGGCCTTCTGACTTTGGCCATGTCACCCTTCTCTGCCTTACTGCCTGCCAGGTGGCCCGTGCCCGGCTACAGTGCGTTCGCTTGCATCTCCTGAAATTTCCTATGAGTTGGTCCACGTGGTCCACGCTCTTTTTGTCTGGTTTCTTTCCCCTAGCATACTTTTTAGATTTGGCCACGTTTCATATGTTGAGTGGTGAATTCCTTTTTTGGCTGGGTGACATTTCATCACGAGGTTACAAAGGGACGAGTTGGGACTGGAGAGCCAGCTCACTGGTTAAGAGCTCATGCAGTTCTTCACGGGGACAGAGGTTCGGTTCCCAGCACCCACCTAGGACAACCCATAACCCTTCTGTACCCCCAGCTTCAGGGGATCTGATGCCCATTCATAGCCTCTGTGGACACTGTGCTTGCGTGTGCATAACCACACACAGACACAGACATACACATAATTAAAAATAAAATAAAATCTTTTTAAAAAATGGATGTTGACACATGGGGACTTTTAAATTTTTATTTTATTTGATTTTAGGGGGGTGTTTTACTTCCATTTTAAAAGAGTTTACTATAGGCGTGTTTTTTATTTTTTATTTTCTGAAAGTGTACTTGGAAAAAACCAAATATTTGTTTAGCATTTATTTGTCCCTGTGTTTTCACTTAGTCAGATCACCGAGGGAATGTTGTCATTGTACGCTGTGTCTCTTATATGCCAGGCTGGGTGGCACTTTCTGGCCAGTGGAAGTTATATGCATCCCAGCTGGTAGCCAATTGGCTCATGAAGCCCTGTCAGTGGGGATGTCATCTGTGTGGTGTAGACGCTGAGAGTTCACATGGGATCGGTCGTCAGGGTTGGTCTGCTGAGATCTTGCCCCTGACTCTCTCCCTCGTCTGACCTTTCCTTACCACCCTGTAGGGCATCCCCTAGACCTGCCTTCCACGTGCTGGGTTCCTGCATGCTAGGCATGTGCTCTGCCACTGAACTTCATCCCCCCCCAGCCCCCGCCCGCGCCTTGACTTTTTTAAACTTTGAGACGGGGTCTCACTACGTTGCCTGGGCTGCCTCTAGGCTTTCAGTCATCATGCCTCAGCCTCCCAAGAGGCTGTCTGGTATTACAAGGCCCGTACCAATGGGTCTGGTAAAAGGTGAGAATTTCAAGAAAGTGTGGCAGAACTTGGCAAGCCTGTGAAGGGCATTGTGTCCCTTTCAGCCTGATCTCATAGCTGCTTACACCATTAAAAAAAGAAATTATCCCCAGATGCTGGTGTTTCTAGAACATTCTCACATCTCCTGATCTTGTTCGAGGAATAACCCTGAAATTCAAGAGTGGCTGCTTAGCCTCACCATTGGGTAGTATTTTCTAGAATGTGAGTGAAAAGTAAACTTGTGGCAGTTTACACCAGTGTACACTGCTCATGTGAGGAAGGGCCTGTGTGAGAAGTCTCTTAAATGGCCCCCCTTAATGATGAGGAAACTTCCTGGGAGATGGGAGACCTTGCTTAAAGTGTCAGCCAAGTAGCTAGGAGAGAAACCTGATTTAGAACCCAGGTCCCAGGCCTCAGCCCTGTGTTCCTACCGTGTCTGCCTGCAGACCAACAGCCTGACACAGCTGGGCTTCCTGTTCGCTGTTCAGAGTTTAACTCCTCTATCCTCTGCCATCATGACCTTTGGATGACAGTGAGTCTCTCAACTTCGTGATCTGTTGGAAAGAGTAGCCCTTGTCCCACGGAATTAATGTATTTAAGCTACTTGATTTGTAAGTACTTGGCACGGTACTCCCTTACGTGAAGTGGCTGCTCCAAGTTACCTCTTTAAGGCGATGAGGTAGAGAAAGCCAGTTCCAAAAGGGCCTGAGACAAAACGGCTTAGTTTGTAGTCCTTGATCTCATGCAAAGGAAGTTGGGAAGACAGACCTGATAACCAGATTCTCTTCCTACAACAGGTGAACAGGGCAGCCAGCTGGTCAGTGGTGGTAAAGTTGGAGGGTTCTTCATGGCTCAGCCTGAGAGGGGTCAGTCCAGTCCAGGGAGAGCTGGGGATTGGGGCCCTTCCCATGCAGTGTCTGTCTTTGTGTGCGCAGAGGGCACCTTCCTTGAAGAAGCAGGTGCTTCCATGGCAGGGGGTGGGAGGCAGGCATGGTCCTGTTTCCTCTTCAGTAAAAGGCCAGCAGCTGTCCCCTTAAGGGATGTGGGGACAGCTGGGTTAGAATTTGGTGACAGGTTCCTCCATTCCGCCTCCCATCCCACCCAGGTAGCAGAACACTGTGTAATGGAGTGCACTGGGGTGCTTCAAGGGGCCATACCTGTCACCCCACTCGTCTTAGGTGGAGTTTGGAGGAAGTCCTTGGGTAGGAAGAAAGGAGGGTGTCTTCCTCATGCTCCCGCGCCCACCCTGTGTCTTCCCAGCCTGTGAGGTTCTCTCAGCTGGTGTTTTAACACTCACTCCCTTCTACTGTTACCCACAACCCCAGCCTTGTGGTGCATAGGATTCCAGAGGCTGTTCTCTGGGCCTGCGCCAAGCAGCTGGTGTTCCTGAAAGAGGCTGCAGTGATAAAAGGTCTCTAGCAGGGTGCGTGCGGGGGAGGGATGCCTTGCAAAGGGGGCCTCTGCCTCTGTGGCATCAGCCACCTGTGGCCTTGATTCAGTGTGTGCGATTCTCGAAGGGACGCTTGATGGGTTTAAGGTCTAGCTTCCTGGAGCAAAGGAAGACATCAGAGCTCCCTCTGAACTGTCTTTGGTAGATGTCCACTCATGGCCACATTTTCCTCATGAAGAAACAGTAAACATGGTGATGCTGAAACGCCCCCTGCTCTAAAGTCCCGTGGTTCCTGAGCTTTGGAGCATCCCACGGGGCTCCTTTGCGCTCAGTCTCACACCCAGGTCAGATCCCACCAAAGGCAGCCGTGGCTATGAGCTTCCCTGACCCGCCTCATCAGTTCAGGAGCCTGGACTTGAGGCTAGCCACTGTGCGGCCCTGCTCACCCTTCAGGTGTGAGGTAGCCTCAGCTCCGGGAAGCGGTTAGGACTAGTTTGGTTCCTCTCTCACAGGCTGATTGACAGGTTTTGCTGCTGCTGCTGCTGCTGCTGCTGCTGCTGCTGCGCTCTAGGTTTCTTTGGGTTTTTGCTTGTGTCTTGCAGGAAGAATGGATGTCATGGAGCTTCCCTGTCAGCATGTGGCTCCACGTGTCATGTCCCTTTCTGTAGGTGTCACACTCTTGGTCCTCCTTTGCTCTGCTGTGAGGGCGATTCCTCCCTGTCTTGGTCCCTGAGTGTAGCAGGAGGAAGCTACAGTCTACACTCTACAAGGTGCTTGGGGTGCCAGAAAGTTCTAGAAGGTAGAGAGTCACTAGAGACCAGTTGAACCAGTTGCTTTTGGACCAAACGACCCACACTGAGAGACGAGTGCATCTGTGGGCGGCGTAGCCTGAGGGAAAACACTACGCGCTCCTCCCAGGGAAGGCCTGCCCCTTGTGCCTGCCACTCTAGGATGGCGCCCCAGAGGCCTGTGTTTTCTAGGCTGTTGAATCTGAGGCTATAAATTGTCCAGTTGATGATACTAGTTGGGTAGATGGATTGCAAGGCCCTCTGTAACCATCCTGAGAGGAACGGAGATAACTAAAGAGACACTTGTGCCCCTTCCCTTTTGCAAGAGCCCACAAAGGTTTCCTAGTGAGATCTGAGCTTGCTTTACACAGCAGGGCTGCATTAGGGGATGGATTGACCATGTGTGTGGTTACCATGGGGTTTGGAAGGGTCTGCACTTGGCTGTGCTAGGGGGAGGTCTTTTGCTCCACCCCTTGGCATTTCTATAAATAACCCTTTAGAAGTGACAGAAGGGGCTGGTGTGTTTTGACCCAGGCCCTCCCGAGGCTATCCTGTGTTTTTTATCTGTCCCTCTCCCCTCTATATTTCTATCTAAACATTTCTCACTTCTCCCTACTCAAGAGTACCCTGTGGGGAAAAGTGGGAGCGGGTCTCCCACAACCTTTGCCGATCAGGATATTGTTACAGCGGACCCCAAGGAATTGACATTTCCCAGAGGTCTGAGGCTGGGAGAAGGAAGAGGTTGAAGCCTGGTGCCAACCAGAGGAGGAAGAGTTGTCATACTGTTGTTGGAGAGACTGGGGTTGACGATAGCTCAGTGACAGGTGGGGCTACACCCTGAGCAGCTGTGAACATATCCCCCCCTTGCCTAGATGACCAGCACCCACGTCTGTTGTAAAATGTTATTTGAAGATGTGTTACATTTGTTCATGCTGTGGAATATTTGTTTAATGATGAAAAATGTGTTGCAAAAAAAGTGGCATGTAGGTTGGATGCATGTGTTTTTAACTCTGTGAAGCTGTGTTCCTGTGCCTATCTAAAATACCTGATGGGTCTAATAAAGAGCTGAATGGCCAATAGCCAGGTAGGAGAAAGTATAGGAGGGCATGGCAGGCAGAGAGGATATATAGGAGGAGAAATCTGGGAGGAAAAGAATTGAGGAGCAAGAAAAGGAGGAGAGGGGGACAGCAGGGGACAGCCACCCAAATACACAGCAAGCCACGGAGTAAGAAGTAAAGAGAGGGATATAGAATAGAGAAAGACAAAACCCAGAGGCAAAAGGCAGATGGGATAATTTAAGAAAAGCTGGCTAGAAACAAGCCAAGCTAAGACCCGGCATTCATAAGAAAGAGTAAGACTCAGTGTGATTTATTTTGGAGCTGGGTGGCAGGCCCCCCAAAAGAGCAAAGAAATAACCAGCTGCATATGTCTGTCACTCCTCTGCTGTTTTAGACCAGCTGCTTGTTGAGGGAACATTTCTGGTGGCAGCCTGTGTTGTATGTCTGGATTTTTTGGACTTGACTGACTACAGGGTGGCCTAAGGTCTGTGTGTGTCTCCTACATCTCCTGAGACATGGACTATAGCCTGCTGTTGATACACAGAGTTTTAGTAATATGGCTGTGACATACTTCTGATGTGACCCATTAGATCACCCTTTCCAGGCACAGGAGAAGATCTCCTGAGTCTCACACCAGGAGCTCCTGGCCTAGATGGGCAGGAAGTTGGCTCACACAAGGCCATGAGGGCTATGTTAAATGGTGGAGGCAGTAGAAATGTTAAGATTCGAGAAGGAGGGTGGAGGGAGGCCACTGGGCAGAAAGAACCACAGGATGGGATGCTGTGAAGGCCTCGGTGTGGAATGGTCAGTTTTGGAAAGAATGGATGGAATGTTCTGGAGCCA
The DNA here is from genome assembly GCF_049852395.1 of Peromyscus maniculatus bairdii. NCBI lineage: Eukaryota > Metazoa > Chordata > Mammalia > Rodentia > Cricetidae > Peromyscus > Peromyscus maniculatus. The sequence continues at coordinate 61,037,486 of NC_134858.1, read as the reverse complement.
AGGGAGGGGGCCTTGCCTTGAAGACACTCTGCTTTTCGTGGTGGCTGCTTCGGGAACTCAGGCTTTGACCAGGAAGCTGTTTAGCCTAAGAGGCCAGCTTACATGGGATGGCATGGTCATCTCTCTTCCTACAGGTTGTCCATCTGGCTGGCTGAAGGCTTCTGTGTTTGGAGCTCCTATCTTCCTGCCTGGAGGGATGCTGTCAGAGGTCAGACTGCCCCAGCGAACCATAGCCTTTTCTTTGGGTACAATTGGAAGTCCGTTCCCTTAGACAGAAAGGAATGCCTGTTGTCCGTGTAACTCTGCGTGGGCCTGTAAAGCCTGGGCTATACAGAACCTTGATTGTTTTGACTACCATTTAGGATGGAAACTACTCTTGAACAGGTTTGATCAAAAAAAAAAAAAAAAAAAATAGTGGCATGTAGGTTGGATGCTGGCAATGAGGTCCCTCGGTCACCACATTGCCTGTAGGTGAAAGTAGGCCCCTCCCTGAATTTTGTAGTACTTAACTGTGGTGGTATTCTAATTGTACTGAAATATTATTTTGATTGTATGTTAATAAATAAAGTTGCCCGGGGGTCAGAGCTATTAGAGCCATAGCAAGAGTGTGGCGGTGGTGGCACACGCCTTTAATCCCATAGATATCTGTGTGTTCAGGGATACAGCCAGCATTGGAGACATATGCCTTTAAGACCTAGGGGGCTGTGCATTCAGACAGTGACGAGGCAGTCACGTGTTTGGGTTTGCAACCAATGAGAAGGCAGAACAAAATACTTTAAATAGACGAACAGACAGAAAAGAGCTCCCTCATTGGGGAGGCTGGGACACCGCAGGCGGAAGGGTGAGATTTTGGCTCTGAGCTCTGACCTCTTGGCTTTCTCTTTTGCATTGTTTCTGTGTTTCTTGTTTGATAAGACGGTTGGTTACATCTATACTTAACTTCATGTAGAAATCAATCATTGCCAGGGCTGGAGAGATCTGAGTTCACATTCCATCACCCACATTAGGTGGCTTGCAGTCTGTAATTCCAGTTCCAAGGGACTCAGTGCCCTCCCCTTGCAGACACTTGCACATGTGTGGCACACACCCACAGACAGACAAATAAGAAATCTTAAAGGAATTGATTAGTTCTCTCCCCGCCCTTGTTTCCGGCTCCCCAGCTCTTGCCTGTTTCCCATTTCTATAGCCAAATGAGGGTTTGAGAAACATAAAGGTGGTCGTGTAGCCCAGTGGTAGATGCCTGCCTAGCATGCACAAGGCTCAGTGTTCCATTTCCATTGTTAGCAAAGATTGACCCCTGGGCTGACTGGAGCTGAGTGGGAGAGCACATGCATGAGGCACTGGGACAAAGACCGGAGACTCCCAGAGACTTCTGGGCCTCTTCACAGAGTAGAGGAGAGGGCCTTGGAGTGCGTGTGGCTCAGTGGGCAGTGCTTGCTTAGCGTGTGTGAGGCCTTGAAAGAAGGAATGGGGTGAAAACAGGGACTGCCCCCTTCCCAGCTGTATTGTTTGTATGTTGCTAAGAGTGGTGTAAAACAGCCGAGGGAGCCCTTGTCCCTGGCCACCCCTCTGTGTGTCACTGATTCACGCAGCACACACTTGTTCCGTTGCACTTGGGGACCCTGTCTTATCTCTCTGACTGATGACTCATAACCATGGAAGTCAACACGGTGCAATTCACACAACACCTCATTTGCCCTCCCCTCCCCTCTCCCTCCCCTCCCCTCTCCCTCCTACCCCTGCTCTCTAAGTCATGAATACCCACCTTACATTTTCTCTTTAGTCCTTGGGAACCATGAGGTTGGCTTTGCTAGAACTAGGTAGACAGTTGGCCTCCATCTTCCTGTGAGACTCTTCTCTGGAAGGGAGGAAGGAGGGAGGGGGAGGGAGGGAGGGAGGGAGGGAGGATGGATGGAAGGAAAAGAAGGAAGGAGAGAGGGAGGGAGGAAGAGAGAAAGGAAGGAAGGATAGATGGATGGATGGGTGGATGGAAGGATGGATAGATGGAAGAAGGAAGGATTGATGGATGGATGGATGGATGGATGGATGGATGGATGGATGGGAAGAAGGAATCCAACGCCTGAGCATGTAGCTTGCCCACTCAGGAGTGATTCCTATCTTGACTCGGGTAACCCCCAGGGAGATGGGAGGCTGCAGAACTGGGAAAGGAGGTGTGTGAGAGGAGATTTAGCCCATTACTGGTTTCTGCTTCATGGAAGAAAGTGTGTGTGTGTGTGTGTGGTGGGGTGACGGGGAACGATGGAACTGAATGACCAAGAACCTGCCAAAAGAATGGCTTGTTTGGTAAAGTGAGTTGATGCTGAAGTTCACTGGCAGAGGAGACTTGAGAAATGGCCCTTATCATGGGGAAGTAGCCATCAGTGAAGAGAAGACAGGCCTCCATCTCCAAGTCGTTAGTGGAAAGCTCACCAGGGTTTGAGATTTTCTAACAATGGCTAGATTCCTTGGCTCTTCTGTTTCTTTCTTCCTTTTCTTGTAGGGTTCCACTTTGGAGGCTGGCACACATCTGTCTCTGAATAACCACTTTTGTGTCTATTGTCTCGTGGTCATAAGAAGAAGTGATCCTTTTGTTGTATAGGTCTTAGGCTGGCACTTTATTTTATTCTGTCAAACTGACAATGCCAATTAGCCCATTTCCCAGAGGGCATTTTGGAAGCTGTGTGTCCTGGGGTTGGTCTGAGCAGGGCTGAGCTGCCCAGAGGGAGGTGTGAGTCATGTAGGATGAGAAGTGTCCAAAGAGTGACCAGGAGACTCCACTTCTGACTCCCTCTGGTGCATTAGGGATGCTTTGGGGTCTTTGCTACAGGGGGGCTGTGTGAAAGGCTGGTGTAGTGTACTCATTAGCCCAAGTCCGTCAGGTTGCCAAGGGCTGGAGCATCGGTGAGTTGTCTCTTAAAAGACCAGGGGGCCATCTCAGTCCCATTCTGGAAGCAAGTGCAGGCAGCGGAGTTTTCCAACACAGCGAAATGGTCGTGCCGATGGTTCCAGGGGCCTGGCCGCGTCCCTTTGGCTTGCAGCGAGCAGAATTAGTTTGGGTCTTAGCAGCATCCTCCATAGCTAGAAAGGTCTGCAGTCCTGACAACACGGAAGAGCTGCATTCTTGTCCATGTAGGGCTAGGAGGGAAAGCCAGCTCACAAACACTATGAAGCAGGTCTCTGATGAATCACCTTCCCACCCCACCCCCACCTCCTTCCCTCTCCCCCTCCCTCCCACTCCTCCTCCTCGTCTCCAAAATTTGTCCTGCTTCTTAAGAGAGAAGGGACAAGGATTGCTTTCTCGGCACCAGAGGAGGCCATCTGCTGATTCAGACGCATGATTTAGCAGTCATAGAAAATGGGGTCTGAGATGGAGTTTTCACTTGAAAACAAGAGTAAGGGCCCTATCCCAACACACCCAGGGCCCTTGTATTCCGTGAGAACTGCTGGGACAGGGTCTGCTCTGAGATTCCCCTTGCCTCTGTTTCCCTCCACCTGTGCCCACCTGTAGGCTTGCCCTTAGCCCAGGGCTCTCCAGGGGAGTGGAGAAGAGAAGCAGAGACCTGATGATGTTCATGTCTAGATTTCCCCGTGAGGCCAGGGTGCTGCTGAATGCTGTTCAGGGTACAGAAAGCGATGACCCCCCTCTTCTCATCATCCCACTGCCGCCAGTGTCCATAGTGCCAACACAGGGGAAGCTGGCCTCGTTCGGTTCACAGCCGGTATCAAGTTTCCATTGATCACACTCCTCCCGATCAGAAGGGCCATACCCTGAGCCCGCCCCGAGGATATTCCGAGGACCAGAGGATTGGTCTGTGTCTGAGGGTCAGCTCTCCCAAGAGAGCAAGGCTGGGTCCCAGGATTTCTGGGGTGGTCCTTTGCATAGAAGGAAAATTCTGATATGAGTACTTCAAGAGCACATATGGAGGGGTCCCACATTGATTGTCCATGGCTCCGAAGCCACACAGGAGCAGTGCAGGGAGCTGTTAAAGCCACCCCCCGACTCCAGTTATCTGAGCCAAACCTGAAGTCACTTAGCTTTGCTCTTTGGACCAGAAAGAAAAAAAAAAAAAGACAAAAAATAAAAACTCACATATAATACAAAAATCAAAAAAAAAAAAAAAATAAGGATTTCTGTAGATGAGTGGAGCTCAGCGACGGGACGGGAATTACACTGTGCAGACAAATGGGTGTCCAGACTGGCACAGGCGTGACCTGGGAATTGTGTGGATAGGTGTGGTGTCCCCTGGCAAATCCAAAATGGGGAAAGAACCTTTTCCTTTTTATACCCAAACCTAGCAGGTGCTGGGGAAACGGTAGAGTAAACCGAGGTGATGGGGTGATGGGGGTTTGGCTGTGGGATGAATGTGATACTCTTGACAACTTCAGCAGATGACCAGGAGCATTTGGAGTCAGTTCATGCTTCTTGTAGATGAACCCTGAAGGTTCAGAGGGAAGTCATTCTCTACACACTATAAGTCCTTGTGGAGTCACTAAGGCTTGCTGGGGTCATGAAACTGAGATCAGGGCGTGGGGGTGACTCACCCAGGCTGTATGTGAACTCGGGGGGCAGGGGTGGGGGAGGGGCATAGGAAGGTCTCCCGGCCTCTCAGAAGAGGAAGGAGCTGGTACTTGTAAGTTGACTGAGAAGAGCAGTGGTGGAGTCAGTGTGTTAGTCAGCTAGTGCTGTGTAATAATCCGGGCCAATCCCCCAGCAGGCCATGGGGCAGCAGCCGCCCGTCCTTCATGGCTCTCGCAGAGGTACAGGGGAGCAGGGGGAAGTAGCTGTGCCTCTGCTGATGTCCCACTGTCCAGGAGAGGTCAAGGGAGGACTCGCCCCCCATGGTGGGAGTGGCAAAGCCACAGGGCAGGGTAAAGGGGTCAGATGCCAGTTGCCGGTGAGCAGCGTTGCCCAGGGGCTGCATTTCGGCCTTGCCCCCTGGGTGTTGGTGTTGGGGATGCACGTACACGAGGCGGGGTCGTTAGAAGACAGAGCAGCGGTCTGCATCGCTGTTGCTGTTAGTACTCCACGGGATAACTGAAAAGAAAGCGCATCCCTGTGAGAGGCCAGAGTGACAGAGACCAGGGGAGAGGAAGGGAGGCGAGTGCTTCCTTCAGATTCTCTCCCCTCGAGGCCCCGGTGGGGCTGAGATGTGGCTGGAGTTCAGTAACGGGTTGAGAAGAGAGGAGACGTTTTCCTGAGGGTGATGGAGCAGTGTGTGCTAACAAAAAGCACCCTGCAACCCTTATGCCACCCCTGTTTTCAGCACCGGGCTGGGCCTGAGGCTGCCTCTGCCTGCCACAAACCCTGTGACCTTAGGCGAGGGCCCTGGAGGTTTGAGCTAGGCAGTAGCGGGGGTTCACAGCTGGTCGCTAGGTTGGTTTCCCACATAGCCGTGGGTCTGGTACTTGTCCATTGCTGAATAGGTACTGACGTGTTTCTGGAATTTGTATGTTCTGTATGACCTGTGACCCCCCCCACTCCCCCCACTCCCCCCACCCTCACTCCCCCCACCCCCACCCCCACTCCCTGCATAGCTGGACTATGGATAGGAGTAGTATTGGCTTAAGGTAGACCCCAGCCCAGCCCTTTCACTGAGGCAGCGCTCTGGCCGACTTCATCCTCACCATCGGCTCCAGCCTCTGGCATGTCCACATCCTTGGCTGTGGCTTCCACCACCATTTTGGGACACTTTACGGGTCTCATTTGGAGCCAATGGGAGGAAGCTTCATTTCCTGCCACAGGAAATTGTTTGGCTGGGGAAGAATATGTTTAAAGATTAAAACCCTCTGTCCAGGGAGCTGGACGGAGATGTTAGAGAAAGATGTTTGGGGGGTCAACCATGAGGAAGACACGGGATGTGGGAAGAGAACTCGGTCATGGGGAGCAGGTCTAGAGGTGGCTTCCTGGGACTGCCCTCTGATCAGTCCGTGGGCTGCTGGGAAGAAGGCCTGGTTTAGAGAGAGAAGCTAGTCATGAATACAGCCTTTCCTGTAGCTGGGCATGCTCATGGCAAAAGAGCTCGGAATGAGGACTTAATTACTGGATTTACTTAATGGGCCCCAAGCCATGCCTTGGAGGGCGTGTTCTGGACACATCAGCTGTGTTAAATCCAGCAGCTGGAACGCCCAGTTCACTCATACTATTTGGTAAGCGTTGGTGTGCATTTTGAGCGGGGGCAGAGGGAGGGGCAGAGGGAAGGGCAGAGGGAGGGAGGAGGAACAGCCCCGACTTTGAACCAAGGAGGAGTTGCCACCGTTGTTTCTGAAGAAGTGAATGAGACGCCTCTGCCATCTTGGGATGTATGTAGATTTTATGGCTTAGAAGCAGGGACCTGGACCAGACGACTTCTTGAAAATCCTATCAGATGACTCGAGGTCATGTGCTCAAGAGCTGTAGAGTGACTATCTTCAAGTCAGGAGAGCTGGCCTCTGGCTGCAGCCCTGGTACAGACTCTGTGGCTCTCGGGTCTGACCTTCGCTTCAGACTGCTCTAGGGGGTTGGATGTCATGAGCCAGGAGCACTGGAGACTTGCCTTATTTATGAACCATACAGCATGGTGTTGGTGGGGACGATGTAAGATGAACTTGGAACAGTCGTATGAAAGGAACAGGCATGAGAGACAGGAGGCTCCATGGTGGCTGCTTCTGATACGCTCCTGGTTCACCTAAGGCAGGAAGGAATGGATGGCTGCTGAGCACCTAGGTGTCTTTCTTAGCCAGGCATCGGGCATGGGAGTGAGTGTGGAGCCCCATTGCTAAAGCAGCAAGCTGCTGACGGCTGATGTGTGTTCTCACTGTGCCCAGGGCCGCACGGAGTGTCACTTAGGCCTCCCAGGAGTCTGGCAGTGGTACTTCTAGTTCAGACAAAATATGAAAGCTGAGGTTTTAAGTGGTTTGCTCAGTTCATAGAGTTGCTGAACACGGAAATAGCAAATCCAGGCTTAGCCAGGGCCAAAGTCTTCGCCTCCCTCCCCTTGGAATTGTGGTATAATTTACAAATAAATTGCACATACCTAAAGTGGGCTGTTCGGTAAATTTCAACATGTATCTGTCCAGAGAACCACTGCAGTCAAGATAACAAATAGAACCTGGATCCTGCCAAGGTCTCCCTTGCCCTTGCTGAATCCATCCCTCCCATCCCTGTACACACACCTCACCTTCCCAGCACTTGGGAGGTTGAGGCAAGAGGATTGTACAAGTTTGATCTGGCCCCGGGGCCTATATCATATCAGCTATGATCAAAGCCAGAGTGGTGGCTGAGTTAAAATACACACTAAGCAGTTACATATGAAAAGAACGACCCAGTGTCTTTCACTTACGACATTGATCTGTGCGTTGCACCATAGGCCAGTAACTTTTTTTTTTTATCGCCAGTCATCCTTTGTGTGGACAAATTAAAGTATTTAGTAGGCATTTGTGCATTTGTGGACGTACTGTCTTGTTTCTCTTGGAGGGAATGCTTAGAAGACCAGGTAGATCCTATGGTGGTGGTTAGGCTTTGCATGTGAAAGGTACCCTGTAGGCTCCCATATCTGAACACTTGGTCCCAGGCTTTGAGAGCACTGGAAGGATATGGAACCCTTAGGAAGTAGAGCCCCTCTGGAGAAGGGAGGTCACTGGAGGTAGGCTTGGAGGCTTTATAGCCTAGCCCCACTTCCTGTCCACTCTGCTTCCTGAGTACAGATGCAGTATGACCAGCTGACTTCTGGCTCCTCTGCCTTGTCTCCTCCGCAATGATGGGTTGTAGGTCTCTGGAAGCCAAAAGAAGCTATTTCTTCCTTAGGTTGCTTTTGTCAGGGTACTTTATTACAGCAGCTAACTAAGACAAAAGCTGCTACCAGGAGTGAGGTGCAGCCCATCATGGCGGGAAGTCAAGGCAGCAGGTGCTCAAGGCAGCTGGTCACAGTGCGGACACAGGAAGTTCATACTTTCCTTTTTAATCGTCCAGGATCTCATCCCAGGGAACGGTGCTACCCATAGTGGGTTGGCCTTCCATCGCAGTGACCCCAATCAGGACAATCCTTCACAGGCATACACAGAGACCCATCTCCCAGGTGATTCTATATTTGTCAAATCGACAGTTGAGACAGGCCATCACAGTTTTTGTCAGATTATTTAATCACAGTGACTGAAAAAGAAGCTATTAGAGAGGGTTTCTACTTTGGACTTTTAAGGGAACTCCCCAGTGGTCTCCCAGAGCCACTGGGCCACTGTTATGAGTGATGTGGAAGAGTTCCAGTTGTTCCACACCACTGCCAGCACATGGCACACACAGTCTTTAATTACAGCTGTTCCGATAGTTGTATGGTGGCATCTCATTGTATGTAGTTACATTATATTTTATGTGTATGGGTATTTTGCCTGCACACATGGCTATGTTCCATGATGTGCTTGATGGCCCAACAAAAAGGCATAAGATCCTCTGGAACTAGAATTATGGATGGTTGTGAACCTCTTTGTGGGTGCTGGGAATCAAACCCCGGTCCTCTGCAAGAATGGCAAGAGCTCTTAACTGCTGAGCCGTCTCTCCAGGCCCTTTGTATAGTTTGAAGCCACTCTACAAAGTTACAGTTTGAATCCACTCTACAAAGTTACAGTTTGAATCCACTCTACAAAGTTACAGTTTGAAGCCACCCTACTAAGTTACAGTTTGAATCCACTCTATGAAGTTAGTTTGAATCCACTGTGCACCATACTTTTCTAATTAGTAATGAAATAGAACATTGTTGTCATCTTCAAGTTTTTAAAATAGCGTTTGTTTAAATTATTCACCTGTTATTTAATTTTTTTATTTTTTATTTATTTATTTATTTATTTATTTATTTTTTAAGATTTACTTATTTATTATGTATACAGAAGAGGGGGCCATTACAGATGGTTGTGAGGCACCATGTGGTTGCTGGGAATTGAACTCAGGACTTCTGGAAGAGCAGTTGGTGCTCTTAACCTCTGAGCCATCTCTCCAGCCCTCACCTGTTATTTTAAATCGGGCTGTTTGGGGCATTCTTTATCCTAGAAACAACCTCTGTGAGGTATAGTCTTTGCCAGTGTCACCTCTCATTTTTGTTTAAGTCCCACACAGATCGGGAGTCTCTACCTGATTTCCAATAGATCAATAGATCAACTTTGATTTTTAATGGATTGTGCTTTTGGTGTAGCAGCTGAGAAGTCATTGTTCAGTCGCAGAGATCCTCCAAAGTTTTGTCTTGACATTTTGTTTTTGTTGTTTGTTTTGTTTTTGTTTTTTCAAGACAGAGTTTCACTGTGTAACAGCTCTGGCTGTCCTGAAACTTACTCTGTCAACCAGGCTGGTCTTGAACTCACAGAGATCCACCTGCCTCTGCCTCCTGAGTGCCGGGATTAAAGGCGTGAGCCACCACCGCCGCCTGGCTGTCTAGACTTGACATTTTTGTTGTTTTGAGTTTTGTACTTTGACCCTCCATTCCTACAGAGGTGTAAGGTGTAGGTTGAAGTTCATTTTTCTTAGTGTGAATCTCCAGTAGGTCCACCACCACCTGTTGAAAGATCAACCTTTCCCAGCTGGTGTGTCTTTGGACCTTTGTTGAAAGTCAGTGTTCAGGTATACATGACTGTTTATGGCATGTTGCATCCTGTTGATATGCTGGTCAGTTTTGAGGACATTGCCACATGGCTTTGATGAGGCTAGTACTCTGGCTTTTTGGGAATATATTGTTGCTTTTTCTATACACATATGCATGTACTTGTGTGGGTTTGTGTGTGCAGGTATGCTGATGTGTGCAGTACCTATGCACATGTTTGTATGTGCGTGTGGAGGCCAGAAGACAGCTTTGACTGCTTTTGTCACGTGAGCTCTGGGGACTGAACTCACGTTCTTGTGCCTGTGACACAGGGACTTTGCTGGATGACCATCTTCCTAGCACCCTTTGTTACTCTTAAAGCAAGAAGATAGCCCTCCCACCGTCCAGTGGGCCTCTCCGGCCGTCCTTCCTTACTGCTGGCATAGATAGCCCTTCTCTGGCCACTCCTCCTCCCCTGCCCCCTCCTTCCCACCAGAGAGGTGACCTCAGCATCCAGCTAGCCTTGTGTGAGGGCTTCTGTCATACCCTGAAGAGTCAGTGTGGCCACTCTCCTTTTCTTTGGGGGATTCGGTAGATTTGAAAGAAAGTGGGGCGAGCGGAAGGATTTTATGTCTCCACTTTCCACTCACTCTTTCTCTCGTTCCGCGCTCAGCCACCTTGCCTAGGGCTGGCTTGGAGAATGACTGCAGTCACCAGTGACAGACAGAGGAATGCTCGCTATTGGTTGGTGCTTTGTAAAGCGGGTTCCAGTAGAGATCAGGCAAGGGGGATACTGTCCCCATCTTACAGATACAGCAGTTGAGGGTCCTGGTACCTGGGGCTGCATAGTCAGGAGCGTGATCCACATCTCCAGGTCTTAAGACCGCACATCTGGCTGACTTCCTTCTGTGCCTCAAGGACTAGTCTCAGGCTGTCCTCTCTTGTTCGGCCCAGTAATTACTGTTTTCAGCTGTGGGGCTCCTGGGTCTGGGCCTCATGGGAGGGAGGTAATTACATCCTTCCACACGTCCTTAGTCAGCAGCTCTCAGTCAGTCCCTGTGACCAAGCCCAGCGCTGACCTTCGTCCCTCCCCATTCCGGCCAGTGGCTTGGAGATTGGTTGGACCCTCTTTGGCTCTGGTTGGCACATCTGGCCAGCCGCACTCTTATAAAGCACTTATAAAATCTGTTGAATCCAGCCCTATAGGTGCCCTAGGGACAGAGGGACAGTTCGCGATGGCTCTCTGCTAGCTTGACCCAGCCTCTAGAAACATCATGCCCCTAACCTGGAGCTCCTGGGACAAGCTGTCTTGTGGCGGGGCAGTCCTGCCCCTGTTACTCTATACTCAGCACCCCCCCTTGCCCCAACCTGTGGGCCACAGATAGCCAGACTGATCTCAGCGCTTGACTTTTTCACTCACGTGCATGAACACAGCCCATGTAAACATCTCAGAGGCCATTTACTGCGTTTAGAGAAAAGTCAGACTCCCTGTCAGATCAGCTCTGCCTGCCTTCTAGCCTCTTCTTGTCATCTTGGACTTAGCCTCCACCCTGTTCATTGGCCGCCTCCACAGGGGCGAGATTGGAAGCATGTATACCTGATTGAGTGTATTTCAAGCAAGTTCCCTTCCTTGAGAGCTGCTGCTGTGAGAATTCTGGGGTCTGTTGGATGCAAGTCCTTTCTTCCAGCCTGGGAAGCCTGGGCCCTCCTTGGTGGGCCTCCTTACTTCTTTGGGGAGCTGGGACCATGTCCAGTAAGGACAGTTAGCAGTGGTGCTTTGATTTCCTGGTCCCCTGTGTCTGGGGGAGGAAAGAACTTGAAAGTGTCTGCCAGCAAACTCGAACTCCCCAGGAGCTGCTGGGGGCCAGACTTGGGAGACAGCAATCCAAACCTACTTCACTGACACCTTCTGTCCCTTCTTTGCCACGACAGGTCACTGGATGGCCGGCTGCAGGTGTCCCATCGGAAGGGGCTTCCCCACGTCATCTACTGCCGCCTGTGGCGATGGCCCGACCTGCACAGTCACCATGAGTTACGGGCCATGGAGCTGTGTGAGTTCGCCTTCAACATGAAGAAGGATGAAGTGTGTGTAAATCCTTACCACTATCAGAGAGTAGAGACACCAGGTATGTGTGTGTGGCCTTGCCCTCCCCCGCCTACCCACTCCGGAGGGTCTGAGGTGCCTTGGGGACCGCGGTTTCGGCGCCCTGGCACTGACCCGCCTCTGTTGTGTCTCCCCTGAGGACAGTTCTACCTCCAGTGTTGGTACCACGCCACACCGAGATCCCGGCCGAGTTCCCTCCACTGGATGACTACAGCCATTCCATCCCTGAGAACACTAACTTCCCCGCTGGCATTGAGCCCCAAAGCAATATTCCAGGTAGGCATGGGTGGCAGTATAGGCAGCCAGGAGGCAGGGGTGGTGCTGTTTTCCCATCCTCTCCACAGCGTGGCGCGTACAGCAGGCTCTCGGGCCTGAACCGCATCCCAGCCGGGACAATTGGTGGCCCAGGCTCCCCTAACGATGTTTTTCTTGGCACGGAGGACCCTGTGACCCTTCTGCAGTGTCGTCATTTATTTTGAAAGCGGAAATAGCAACACTGTGTCTCTGCTCTCCCTCCCAGCCCACAAGACTGGCACACAGGCAGGGTCCCTGAAGGGTAGGGGCTGCAGAGTGTGGGGTGAGGCTGCAGAGGGCCCTGTAAGTACCCCGAGCTTTGGACTGGGCAGAGTGGAGAGAATGTGCTTCACTGTCATGGTGCCAGTACTTCTAGAAGACCCTCATTTACATGCACATAATGTGTGAATCACTGCCAGGCACTCTGGGCATCCAGGGAAGCTGTGCTTGGCCACGCTAGGGCCAGTCAGGGCAACTTTTGCTTTTGGGGCAGTGATCCAGCCGTGTTCCTTTTAGAGCGTTCTAATTTGGATGTGGCTTTCGCTCTCTGGGTTGGTTTACTGGGCTGAGGTTAGCCGTGGCCCGTGTCTTGGGTCAGAATGCATGCACGCAGAGGCCAGCTGTCTGGCTTCTCAGGTAATGCTGGTCTCTGGGGGGTGGGGGGGGGTGAGCTGTCTACTCCCTGTCAGATGGCAGGCCTTGGAGGGCTAAGGCAGGGTGGGAAGGTGAGGTAGAGTTCCGAGAAACAGATCACTGACGGTGCCACCACTGAACGGCGAACTTCCTGGGGAGTTCAGCCACATCCCCTAGAGACAACAGTCACAGGAGCAGCCGATCTGCACAGAGACAGGCTCAAGGCCACAGCTCCTCAGGAGACGGAGATGGGAAAGCAGGCATGTCCCAAAGCCTCCCCTTCTTAGCCTGACCTTGAAGGATGGGGACAAGCCAGCTAAGCTGTGGTCCTAGAGCAAGGCATTTCAGATTTGGGAGTCAGTGTGTAAGGTTCCAGGTTGGGAGCCAGAGGGCAGCGCTGGACAGGCCTGAGCATGGCGGAGTCCAGGAGCAGCGGACACCTTCCCTTGAGGCTTAGCTTCCCTCTAGGCACCCTGTACTCAGCGGTGACGTGGTATATTGGAGTGCCAGGGCCAGGCCTCGCATTCCTTTTAATGGAACTGCCTGCCTTCTGATCCCCAGAAACCCCACCCCCTGGCTACCTGAGCGAAGATGGAGAAGCCAGTGACCACCAGATGAACCACAGCATGGACGCAGGTCAGTAGTGTGGGCATGCCTGCAGACTTGTCCGCCTGTCCTTCCGCCTCCCCACTGTCCTGTCTGCCTAGTGTCTGTAGGGCAGCCCTTGTGTGTCGGACGTCACTGGTGGGAGAGACCCTGTGCCATAGGGACACAGAGGTGTTTTACTGACAGTGTAGCCTGTCCAGATGTGGAGGTGTTAGGGCCACCCGGGTGAGGTGCTGGCAGAGGGTGGGTCCCACACCCGACACAGTGCAGGAGAGCAGGTAGCAAAACCTGTGCGGAGGAACAGCCTTTCCTGGTGACCAGCGGAGACACTAGAAGCGACTTCCTTTTTTTCCCCAAATGTAGTGGCCACACATGTGATCAGCGTGCCCCTGCTGGGAGGGCCTGGGCCTGGTTTTCTCTTGTTACGTTCCCAGATGTTCCCTGGGTCATATGTTGTGGGACCCACTTGGTTCCAAACCAGCAGCTTCTCGAACAGAGCCCCGGCTGCCACACGGGACCTGTTCCGCATTGTGTGGAGGGTGGGGAGGGAGAAAGGGGCCCAGCAGATGTTCCATTCCCACGATGGCGGGCTGCCTCACGCACAGACCGCGAGAGGTTACACAACCCACAGAAGGGTGGAAAGGGATCCCATGTGCAGTGGAAACACAGTCACGGGGGTGTGTGTGTGTTGTGCATTTAGGTCAAGCACACCCCCAAAACACACCCATCCAGGCATGTGGCTGGCAGCATGGACCCAGCTGGAGTGCACGGAAGACCTTCCTGTGCTCAGTGCCAAGTGGCCGCTGCACCCTTGCAGCTGCGGAGTGCTGGCATGGGAAGTGAGCCAGCTAGGCAGCCTCCCTCCAGCTGTGGAGCTCGTCCCCCCCACCCCCTGTGTGTGGAATGACTGTTTTGAACAAGCATAATCAGAGTGTCCTGGCTGTGGGGAGGTCCAGGCATGTGTGCTTTCACTGGCTCCAGCCTGCTCGCTCCCTTCATTTTCTTTCCCACCCGTTATACTGTGTCTCTCCTGTATCTCTCTCTCCCTGCAGAGCTCTGTGGGGCCAGGGTTTGTGTACCCAGCCGACCTAGGCATGGATGGGTGAAGGTCTCTCTTTGTTCTTTGGTTTTCCTCCAAGTAGCCCATTTGGGCTCCTAGTCCAGTTGCTAATGGGCTTGCCTTCCCTACCTACCAGGTGAGGTGGGGAGGTGTCTCTGGTCTGATGGTCACCCAAGGCAGCCTCAGGTCTTCCTTGGCAGCACGTGCTCTTTCAGGATAACCTTAGACCTTCCTGGTTTGGGCTTCCACAAAATAGGAAACGATTGTTGAAGGTTTCCTGTAGGCCAATCCTGGCATTAACTTTTTTTTTTTTAAATGTAACCATCTTATTTCATTTATATAGGTCAATTGATCATTATTCCCTACTTCATACCAGGGGAGAAATTAAGGCCCAGTAATGTCATATATTTTTAGCAAAACCACAGCCAAAGTCATGGCTGATATGTAGCAAGCTGTCCAAGTCCTTTTGTGGCCTCCAGAATTGTTCCTTTTCTCCACTGGGTCAGGTACTGCCACAGGGGAGAAGGGGAAGCCTGTGACCCAGCCTTCACCCTCTCAGAGTTCAGGGCTCTCTTGGGGTGAAATGAAAGAGCCCCCAGGGCAGCTCAAGGCAGCTTCAGGGCTCAGCCTCAAGGTCTGGTGGATGTCAGGGGGCGGGGCCAGACTGCAAGACATTCATAAATAAATAACCGCACTCCAAAGCACATGGGAACAAAGGAGGGCAGGATGGGGGCCTCGGGAAAGGCAGCCACTGGCTTTCTTTGAAGACTGGTGTGTGTGTGTGTGTGTGTGTATACACGCGCACGATTTTTCTTGGTAGCCAGGGGTAGATAGAAGATCAGAGTATGGATTAGGTAGAATTAGACTTCCCATGCCGTCTCCTGCCTTGCACAAAGCATCAAGCTGGTTGCTGAGTCGCAGGATTTCTGTGAGTTTCCTGAGACTCCAGGTACCTTAGAGCTAGACTGTGAGTTGGGCAGTGACGGAGGGAGGGAGGGAGGGAGGGAGGGAGGGAGGGAGGGAGGGAGGGAGGGAGGTCCCCTCTCCACAGCACAGGGCTGTGCAGTACGGGAATATGTCTCCTTATCCTTTTATTCCCTCAGGAATAATCAGCCCCTCCTGAGGGCAGGTGTGTGAGCTGGCCTAGCTGAGCCTGCCATGGCCTGTGCTGGAGCCTTGCTTGGGTTCATAAGGTGCTGGAGGGGCCCTCTAAGGCTAGCTGCTCCATCCATCCATCCCACAGATAGGGCGACATGCCTAGATGAGGAGTGGGGGAGTTCATGAAGCCAGGCCAAGGCTGGGCTACTCCTGGCACTCAAGGCGTGGTCCAGGGCTTCCTTATGGCATGGTGAGTGATCCTGTCTCGATTGTAGAGGACTCCAACAATACCTTAAACTGTGTCTCACCTTGCAGGCTCTCCAAACCTATCCCCGAATCCGATGTCCCCAGCACACAATAACTTGGGTGAGTATTCATCGGTAAGGTGGGGACCACCCCACTCCTGGCTCTTGCTCAGCTGATGGCCTCACTGGGAAGGGACAGTGGAGGGGAGCCCTGCCCCCTCCTTCGCCACCAGCCCAGTGTGACCCGTGGGTTTCTGGTTACGGTGAACCTGGGGTCACCTCAGAACAGGGAAACCTGAGATCAGTGGCGTCAGGAAAGACAGTCTTTGCTGGGGTTCGTGTTTCCCCTGGGCAGTGTTCAGACGTGAGTGAACGAAATCTCCCAGACCTCAGGCCTAGGAGACAGGAGCCTCCGTCAGCCAAACACATGTGTGTGGCTTAGGGCAAAGCCACAGGCAGCTGCCCAGACTCAGCCCCCGGCTCCCAGAAGCTTGTTTCAGACACACGCTGGGATTGCAGCTGAGTATATCATCTCATAATTACTTGTTATTAAAGCAGCAACATATAAGGAATTTGGGGAGAGAGCAGCGTGCCCACGATCACACTGCCCAGCGTGCAGCTGTTTTATCACGGTCTGTCTGGTGTTTGTGGGGCGGCGTGTACACGTGTGCTGTACCACAGAAACCATGGCCCGTCTGCCTTTCCCGTTCTCTGCATCTGTTACTCTGACAGTGTGTTTCTCCATTTAGATGTCTTGGTTATCACTGTATTATCTCAAGATGTTTCTATCAGCTGACCCCACTGTTCCCATAACAACATTCAGCTGTTGGTCTGCAGGTCAGCGTTCTGAGGGTCACCCTACCAGCCTGGCAGCATCCCACCAGCGTGGGAGAGGGAGGCTTTGCAGGAGTCCTTGGGGCTAGAAATGGCAGAAGGGCTCAAAACAGATGAGATGTCCGTGTGTTTTTGTTTTTTGTTTTTTTTTTAAATCAAAGGTAGCTTTTGATATTCTGGTCTGAAGTTTGGGTTCATTGGGGTGGGGGTGGGGTTAAGGCTGGCACTTGCTTCGTGGCTCGGCGAGAGCCGTTGATCATGGTGAAACACTTGGGAACACAGTACATAGGACAGGCTGTTGTGCCCACTTGTTTGAAGACCTTGGCAGAGAGTATCGGATAAAACTCATCATTTGGAATATTGGGAAATGTGTGAAGAGCCTTTGAAATGTGCCGGCATGTGGGAGGAGCCAAACATGACATTGAGATACAGCTTAAATTTTGTAGCATAACACGGAGGGGCTTGGCTGAGGGAAGGTCATATTCCCGATAGCGCAGGGACCGAGTTCTTGAAAACAGACTGAGGCTCGAAGCCATTAAAGGCCGATTCTGAGCTTCCAGCTTTGGGAGTGAGCTGCTTTAGATTTATTTTCGGGGCCACTTCACCCTGCTGTGTCCAGGCAGGTGCCACTGTGAAAGCCGTCAAGGTCACAGGCCAGTCTGAAGGGGGCAGCAGCCTTGGGCCAGACTTTTCTGACTTAGGATCCCTCACGTGTTCAAACCTTAGCCCTGGGCTGACGGCTGGGAGGAGATGAGCGAAGAGCAGGGTGACAGGGTGAGTGTCTCCTGGGGCCTCTTCAGGGTACTCTGAGGGCCGGTCTTCATTGTAACCATGGGCAGAAGCGTGGTAACTTTTCATGTCACGGGTCAGGAGAGCCTGTATCCTCTCAGCCTCACGGCCGTCAGACAGAGAAACAGGCTTTGGATTTTGGCTTCCTCAATCCGTATCGTGTATAGATGCCCGGGTCTAGAGCACGTAGTTATCAACATTTCTAATGCTGTGACCCTGTACCACAGTTCCTCATGTTGTGGTGACCCCTAACCATAAAGGTATTTTTTGTTGCTACTTTATAATTTTGCTACTGTTGTGAATCATAATGTAAATATTTTTGTTTACCCGATGGTCTTAGGTGATCCCTGTGAAAAGGTCGTTTGACATTCCCCGCCCGCCCCCAAGGGATTGAGACCCACAGGGTGAGAACCACCGGTCTAGAGCCATGCTGGGAAGAATACTTAGACCTTCATAATCTGATCACATCTGTATTGACCTGTGGCTCTGAGGGAGCAGGCATAGAGGATGGGCTGTGTATGCCCAAGAGGAAGCCATATGCAGTGGGCTGGCCAGACTCAGCAAACGTGTTAAGTGGGACCCTGAAGGCCAGGTGGACGTCGGGAGGTAGGAGGAGATGAGGAACATGGCAGATAGAAGGGCAGGTGTGCTCCCAGGAAGCCAGCAGTGTGGTCCTCAGCTGGCAGGAAGGGCAGGGGCAAGGTGTGGCTGAGTCCTGAATGCCATCTCACTCCAGTCCCCCCAGCCGGAGGTTTCTGGTGTGCTGGAGGGCTACGGTGAGTCCTGATGGCAGCGTCCTAGAGGTGATCTGGCCACTAGATAGAGTATAAATTTGATGAGCAGTTACTGGAGGAAAACCAGAAAGAAACCCAAGTAGCTGGTGGCCATCCTGAGGGAAGCAGGGGGAACGTGCTAGAGAGATAGGAAAGAGCATTTCAAGTTGTGGCTGTGGGCCTGTGTGCACAGGACTGGGGCCGTAAGGAGGCCGGCTGTGATGAGGTGTGACGGGCCTAGACAGAATTGGCAGAGGTTGCTGTGCCTTGAAACCTCCCCTGGGATGCCAGGGAGGCTGGGACCCAAGGCACAGAACTGCAACTGTTGTTTCATGTTTACTGTTGGTCCAGGGCATTGTTACAGAGCACACAGTGCCTATGTGAGGGCCGCCCCCCCCCCCCGCCCCCCAGCCCCCCTCCCCCAAGTCCTAGGGTGGGCAGCACAGCAAGAAGCCTATGACAAAGAGTCCTGTCCATCTCCAGTTCTTCCCACAGAGATGGCTGCTGGCACCTCTCTCCCTTACCCACTGACCATTCCAGCAAGTCCATTCAAGAACGACCGTTGAAGGCGTGGCTGGCACGGGAGTGGGTGGATTGGGTAGAGAGAGGGGCCTGGCTCAGGAGGGAGCCAGAGACACAGGCAGGAGGGGACCCTGGGGACAGAAGGCAAAGGCCTGAAGCCAGGTGGAGGATAGGGTCAAGGGCGCAGTGGCCAGAAGATAGAGGCTGTGAAGGTCAGTGACAGCAGAGGAGACGTTAGAAGAGCTGAGGGGTGCCACCCGGAGTTTGAGACAGCCTTCCCAGAGCAGGCAGAGGCGTGTGTGGTGCAGGAGAGAGCAGCCGTGGGCTGAAGGGCAAGCAGAAGGGGGATGTTGAGGTAGCAAACAGCAACAGCCTTTGTGCTTGGTGACTAGGTTCCCCAAACTGCAGGGTGGAGATAAGAACGCCGAAGAGTGCTTGTCTCAGTTAGGGTTGCTGTTGCTGTGATGAAACACCATGACCAAAAGGCAAGTTGGGGAAAAAAGGGTTTATTCTGCTTACACCTCCACATCATAGTCCATCATTTGGGGAAGACAGGACAGGAACCCAAACAGGGCAGGACCCTAGAGGCAGGAGCTGATGCAGAGGCCTTGGCAAAGTGTTGCTTACTTGGTTTGCTCCTCATGGCTTGCTTAGCCATGGACCACCAGCTCAATGATGGCCCCACCCACAAAGGGCTGGGCCTTCCCCTATCAATCACTAATGAAGAAAATGCTCTCCAGGCTTGCTCACAGCCTGATCGTATGGAGACATTTTCTCAGTTGAGGCTCTCTTCTCTCGGATGACTATAGCTTGTGTCAAGCTGACGTAACTCTAGCCAGCACAGTGCTTTCTAGAGAAAGATGGGGCTATCTCAAGAGTACAGGTATGTCTTTTAAAGATCTCGTTATGAAATTATTATGCAAAGAGAAAGTGTACAGCATCCGGTTATGCCTTTCATTTTCTTCCCCACTGAGGCCCCAGCTCAGGTCTGGGGACAGCTTCCTGCCACAGTGAAGCCACTTCTCTAAATCAGCAGTTCAGTGACCTGAGTGACAGACCCAAAGGCATGACTGAGCGCCAGCGGGGCATGGTGCTGGGAGGCTCGCCCTGGGGAACCCCTGGGCCCTTTGTTTTGCAGAGCGGGGAGGGTGTGAGCCGGGCCTGTTTCTGCCCCGACACATCATGCTGGGTGGGTCACCTGAAATTTCCTAAGTGTCTAAGTCAGGAAGATTGAGGAAAACAGGCAAAGGAAGCGGCAGGTTAGGGAAGGTGACAGTGGAGTCCCTCTGGTGAGTAAGTTGTTCCCTGCTTCACGGTGACACATGAAGGGTGTGCCTGGGCTGAGGAAACTGAGGTCCTTGTAAGAACCCTGGGGCAGCAGAGAGCAGGAGCCTATTGTGGTCATGGCTTCCTGCGGTGCCTATGGCAGGGCGAGGCTTCCTCTGCCGGGATAGGACGGGGCTGGGTGGCGGGAGCAATCCCCCCTCATACACCCCCACCCCCCAGAATGAAGAGAAGCCAGCTGAGTCCATGCTGCCAGGCAGGGTACTTTTTAAAGGTCGTCTGTAGCTGCAGCTTTCGGCAGGCTTAGGAAAACACAGGCAGGGGCTTAGGTTAGTGGCTTACTACGTACAGCTGGGCAAGCCTGAGGCCGTAAGTTCAGACCCCAAGAACCCACATAATGCTGGATGTGGTAGCATGTGTCTGTGATCCCCGCGCTCCTACAGCAAAGATGGGAGGCAGGGACCGGAGAGGAGACTCCCTGGAAGCAAAGGGACCGGCTGAGCAGGAGACCCTGTCTCAAGCAAGGTGGAAGGTGGAGACTGACACCTGAGGTTGTCCTGAGCACAAGCAACACACACACACACACACACACACACACACACACACACACACACACGAGTAACTTGATGGCAGGAGTCAGCTGCCACAGGGGTCTGGTTTTCAGCTCTCCGCTGTTTTCCTAATTCGGTAAACTGGTCGGAGGTCAGAGCAGTTTACACGCCTTCCCTGTACGTCCTAGTTCTCTGCCTCAACCTCAGGCAGGCTGGAGTTAGGACCCAGGTGCTGGGGCCACAGAGCGCCAACCCTTCTAGCAGGAGAAGGTGCCCAGGTGGCTGGGCATGAATTACTTTGCATGAAGGGAAGTCTCATGTCACCTGTACTGGGCCTTGCAGGTCAGGGTCATACAGATGGGGAAGGGCACTCCAGTGAAAGCAAACTAAGACAGAGATGGCCACAAGGGCAGTGGAGTTGGAGGGTGGACTCTTCAAGACGGAGGCAGAGTCATCCTCCACGTGGGGAGGGCCCAGACTAGCCAGGCCACCTCTGCTTTGACCTCAAGTCCTGTGGTACCCACTACGCAGACCTTTGCCCATCGCCTGCCTCCGTTTGGGAGAAAGTTGACGTACCCTCTCCCCTGCTCTGCTTCTGCTGACTGGAATCTTTTGCACATGTTTTTAATAGGCACCCCTTAATCCGAGTGTCGCCTTCTGGGTTTTATTCTGTTTTCTTTTCCTTAAACAAAACAGAGATCCTGTGCCAGCTTGGAACGGGGCTCAGAACTGAAGCCAGCCAATGCGTTAGGCTGGCCAGGGGCCAGCGGAGAATTGAGTGCCCCATGCCAGTTGAGAAACCTGGCTGACACCATGCGTGGAGGTGGGGGCCCTGATGGCTAGTGTGGAGGTTTCGTGTCTCCAACACCTCTGCTCTGGGAAGAGATTAGCAGGGATTGGGCAGGCTGGTGGGAGCTGGGCTGTGTGGAGGCAAGGTCTTTTCTAAGATCCCAGGTGTGTGGAAGCCGTGGTCTGGCTGAGCAAACCCGTGTTCCTTGGGGCATCATCCGTGGGTTATCAGCCAATCTCCTGCGGTCTTGCTGCCAGAGGGGCTTTTGAACTGCAGGTCTTCAGGGCCCTATGTAAACTCCTTCTGCACTTGTTGGGAAACTCTGGAACCTGGGATGTGCTCACTCAGGGGGAATGGCGTGGTGGCTGGGAGCAGCTAAGCCCACGTTGGCTGGATCTTGGAGCACAGTTTGTTCAAACCTTGGTAGATCCGGAAGCAGAGCATGGAACCAGAACTCAGGGCAGGCTGTAACCCTCAGGGCCTTACCTCTGCCAGCTTGGCCCTGTGTGACAAAGGTTTCATAACCTCTTCAAACAGCGCCACCAGCTAGGGACCAGGTATTCAATTGCATGAGCCTGTGGGGTACATCTCAGGTCCGAACCCTAACAACTGTGTTCCCTTTTGTTTGATCTTCTAGGAAGCTCAGAGTTCAGCCGGGTGCTGTCAGCAGTGGTGATCACACACTTACACCAGCCGCGATCACACACTTACACCAGCCGCGATCACACACTTACACCAGCCGCGATCACACACTTACACCAGCGATCGCACACTTACACCAGCCGCGATCACACACTTTACACCAGCTGCGATCACACACTTTACACCAGCTGCGATCACACACTTACACCAGCGATCGCTCTTTTCTCTCCAGTGCTCTGACTTTTGCTGGGAAAGATTTGGGTATGGGGTGGGGGTGGAGGGCCACCACTGCAGGAAGAAACAGTAACTATACTTTTTGTTCTGCACCTGCTGCAGCTAAAGTGCCTGAAGGAAGAGCCAGGGCTGATAGTGGGGAGGGAGGGAGGGAGGGAGGGAGGAGAGAGGAAACCCAAAGGCACAGACTTGCGGAGAATTAAAAGCCATGGAGTGGGCTACCCTAGTCAGTCCTGTTTCTGAGCCAGAGAGGACGGGTACCCTTCGAAGTGGCAGCCTTTGAGTTATTCCCTGGTGCCATGACAGAGCTGCTGTGAGTCCCCATGGCATGTCCATCGGAGTCCGGTTCCCTACTGTGCTGCCCAGGGTGCCTGGGGGGGGGCGGTGTCACAGAGGTGTTTGGGGGAGGGTACAGATCTGCCTGAAAAGCCGCCTACCCCTCCCAGGGAAGCTCACCCTTCCCCAGAACACTGCTTTTCCAGGTCTGACAGACACCTTGGGTGGTGTGCTAGCCTTTTCGGGGGTTGGTGGTGTCGGTGTTCCTGGGAACCTTAACACTAACTCTCCTGTGCCTGGGTTAGGCCCACGAAATGCTCGACAGGACTTTGAAATTTAGGGTGAGGACTTTGTTATACACGTTACTGAGGAAGCCAGGGGTGACCCACATCAGCCAAAGCTGCCCCTTTAGGTTGAAACACGGCAGAAACTCGGTGACCAAGATGCCCAGCTTTAGCTATCTTCTAGAACCAGTCTTGACACAGATAAGGAAACAGACCAGAGTAGAAGGCCATGTCCCCAGGGACACACTTCGAGGTAGGTAGAGGCTGTACCTGGGCAGTAGCAGCTGGCAGCACCGATGGGTCACCTGACCATTTTAAACCTTGACTAGCACTGGGCTTTTTTTTTTTTTTTTTTTTTAAACAAATTGTCCAAGGCAGCATAGCTCACATTCTAGTGGCCAAATTGTTTAGAATCTAGCTTATCTCATTGGAATGTGGAAGCAGGGAGCCAAGCCAGGACCGGACGTGGCTGATGTGCTCAGTCCAAGCTCAGGAGCCAGGGGCACAGGCCACAGCTGCTCCTGTCCCCTGATTTCCCTTCCGTGCACAGTAGCTTTCATCCTCTGCCTCCGTCCCCTTGGCCTCTTGCTCAACTGTGAGGAGGAGGGAAGGGAGCTTTGCCTTTCTGCATCTGGAAGGTCAAGACAGGGTCAGGGTGTTCCCATGTTCATAGTCAAGGTTATCATCCCTGTTGGTACCATATCCTGCTCACTGCAGGCCCACATCTTACTGGGGCTAGCCCAGGGCATCCACCGATAGCGCCAGTGGCCTAGAGGATGCCACACATGGGCAGGGGCGATGTAGAGGTTGACACAGGGAGCATGAATGAATTACTCTGTGATCTGGTTCGACATAAACGGCAATGGCCTCCAGTGGGGAGTACTTCCAATCCCTGGAACACATCTGGCAGTGTCTAGGAATGATTTTTATTGTCAGTACTTGGGAGGATGAGGTAGATATATTCTACTAGTCTCCAGTGGGTGGAAGCTGAGGATGCATTTGTCCATCCCATAATATCTGGAACCCCCTTCTCCCAAGCAGTCATTTGCCCTAGCTTAGGGTGTCCGGACCCTGGGGCTGGCTCTGGCAGTATGTACTGTGTAAGGATGGGGGCTATGTTCCTCCTTTACTCTTACAAGGGCCATTTGCTTGGACTACAAGAGATTGGGGCCACAGTGTCACCAGGGGCCACCTAGGCCCTTCCCTGTGGGTAATACAGCATCTGCTGCCCTCTTTGCCTCGGACACTCAAGAGATACTGAGTGTCTCTAAGAGTGGTCTGGTGGACAGCAAACAGGATTCTCAGGCCAGTGCTGAGCCATCCCTGTTCCCTTATCAGAGCCCCATGCATGGAAGGAGAGGGGGCTCTGGGACCTCATAGTCAAGTTGGATAGTCGGGACACTTACAGATACCAGCCATCAGCCACCAGCCACACAGATACACCAAATCACCAGGAGGCTGCACGATACTTGAGAGTACTCCAGGGTGAGAGTGTAGGTCTGAGATGGGTGGTGACAGTGAGCGGGAGGTGGGCTTGAAGCTCCTCCCCAAGGCCAGCAGGCCAGCTCCAATGGGGAGGGGCATCTGGAGGTGGTGCTAGGTGTAGGGAGGGGATACCAGAACCCAGCCTGCTCAGGGGATGCTGCATCCAAGGGGATGCTGTAGAGGTGCGCAGGTTAGGGCAGGCCTGTTTTAACTCCACATGGAGTTTAACTCCAGCACATGGAAGTGGAAGGCTGGGCCATGTGAGAGAACTCCTTTTCAAGCAGTTCCCAGCTGTCCTGGGAGAGAGTTGGCCCTCATGTGGCTAGTCTGCCCTGAGGAGCTCCTAGTCACGGTGGTACAACCACAGAAAACCTCAGGGTTGCTTTGTGTCCCATTGTCCCTACAGCTGGCAACTACGTAAAGATGGGCCATGGTTTCTGTTGTGAGGTACATGGTCAGTCCTGTCCTGATTCCTGGTCTGCATGTTCACACATGAGGTACTGCTGAACTTACCAGGCCACTGTGGCCATGTCATGACAGATGAACAGATTGCTGCGCCTCAGGCCAAATGGCACCCAAATAAAAGCCCTTTGGGAGGCAGAGATTGACGTGGGCTCCTTTGAGGATCTCAGAAGAGGCTGGGGGGTGACTTTGTAGATGGTATGGCCCCATGCCACATCCAGAACGTACTTAGGGCTACTCATAGTGCTGGTCATGGTGCTAGCTGGTCCTGACCCATTTCATGTTTGGGCTAGCCTCTCTCTGAAGGCTACTTCTGTTCACAGGAAGGCTAGACCCTAGGGAGCAGGGTATGTGTGGGCCCAAAAGAAATGGACTCAAGTGTTGCTTCTCTTAGAGGTTGGCAGGGTCTCCCTCAGACTCTGAGGATCTCACTCCCTGGAACCCTGAAGGGCTTGTGCAATGGAAACTGGGGGGGGGGGGGGGTCCTTTCAGAGCTCCCATGGGTGCCCACTGACCTGGCATGTTTCCTCTCTCTGCAGACCTACAGCCAGTGACCTACTGTGAGCCAGCCTTCTGGTGCTCCATCTCCTACTACGAGCTGAACCAGCGAGTTGGGGAGACATTCCATGCCTCACAGCCATCCATGACAGTGGATGGCTTCACTGATCCCTCCAACTCCGAGCGCTTCTGCCTGGGCCTGCTGTCTAATGTCAATCGGAATGCAGCTGTGGAGCTTACGAGGCGGCACATTGGTAATGGACCCCCCCCAACACCCACTGCAGCCTCCCCCAGGGGCACTGAGACAACCCCCCCCCCCCAGCACCAGGTGCTGTAACCCAGATGAGAGAGAGGAAGGTGGGAGTGTGGGGTAGGGCAGAAGTAGGGGTCTGGACAGGCAGTGTGTCGATACGTCACCTGGTCCTTCCCACATGACTTTGGTCTTCAAGTCGAGCTATTTTCTTGCACTCTGGGTCTCTCCTAGGCACAAGGGGACATCCCCACTGGGCAGAGCCCAATGTTTACATAACCGCTGGAGTGCCGGGCCAATTGAAAATTAATTTTTGTCCATCTGGAGTAGATTTAGGTGAAGGGAAAGCAAGGGTTGCACTAGGAAACCTTGTGAAGGGAGGTCCCTTTGGCAAGGGGCCAGAGAGGGCTGATGCCCCAGTAGCACCCTGGCTTCACCAAGGGGCTTCTGTGCCTTGTGTGGGGAGGGGGAACTGGGGCAGTGGGCTGGCAGCAGCTGTCCTTCACCAGGCACTGTCGCAGTCGCCGCTAAGGTAGGTTATGACCGCTGCTCTCCTCCAGCCAGGAGCTCAGGCCGGGGGCTGGGTACAGGCTCCCTCCTGTGTCAACTCTTTCAACTGCGCCGAGCTGCCCACCATTCTCCCGCTTGGCCCGGGCTGGGCTCTGGCCTCCTCTCGTTTGGAGTGGCCACTTGCCCCTCCCCGGTGCCCCTCCCTGGCTAGCCTGTTGCCCTGTGGGTTGGTCTCTGACCCAGGGTCTCCTGACTTCCCTAGGGAGAGGCGTGCGGCTCTACTACATTGGAGGGGAGGTCTTCGCCGAGTGCCTCAGTGACAGTGCTATCTTTGTTCAGTCACCCAACTGCAACCAGCGCTATGGCTGGCACCCTGCCACGGTCTGCAAGATCCCCCCAGGTGAGCCCCTCAAGTCCTGCCCTGGGGCCATGGCCCCTGAGGCATGCCTGGGAAGACTTTCTTGCCTTTCCTCCATACTGGTGTTTGCATTGTTGACGCTCTGTACCTGTCTATCCTCTTGTGCCACTGAAGCTCACGAGAACAGAGGTACCGTCGAACGAGTCTCTAACCCAGGGTACCCTCCCTCACCCATGGGTGCGTGGTGGCGCCTTTCCTTCACTCATTCTTCCAAACATGAGAGTATTCGGGGTCTGTGATAGGAAGCAGAGCAGGATGAGGAGGTGGCCAGGGGTATCCTGTGCTCACAGCTACACAGACCTGCAGTGTTCAAGATGAACACAGAGGAGTGTGACGCCTCCAAGGTCCCGGCAAGCAGCTGATAGGGAGAAAGGGCATCTACCTGTGGGATGATCAGGGAGGGCATCCTGGAGGAGACCTGCAGTGCCAGGAGATGGTGGAGTGACAAGAAGGGCACTGTTACAGGGTATAGAAGACATGCAGGGTGGCACACTGGCTGGAGGTACCATGCAAAAGTCAGGGAGAGGTTTCAAAGGCATCCTGGGCCTGGACCTTGGATGAAGTGAGAAAGTTTGGGCTTTATTCTGGGGAGCTGAGGGTTTTATGAGGATATCTCAGGCTGGACCCCTCTAAGGCAGAAAGCCAAAGCTCTGTGCTCCTCACATAGCACTAGTGGGCGGTGGGCAGGGTGAACCAAAGAACGCAGATTTCAGCCAGGAGTGGAGTTCTGCTTTGGCAGCTGCTGTGGTTTCCTTTACAAAGCACATTCACATCTCTGAGCTCCCTCTTCCTCTCTAGCAACCCCCTGTGGCTCTAAGAAAGGCTGGGGAGAGAATTCAGAGGGAGCCACCTCTCCAAGTCCCAGAGCTGGAAGGCGGCACGGTGGGACTGAGCCACGCAAGGCTGGCTGTCGAGCCTGGTGTTCAGTCTGTTGGCTCAGCTGGGGGGCTGTAGCCCTGGAAGTGGATGTGGACTCTGCTTTGTTCAACCCACCTCCCCTGGAGCATTCCCAGCCTGCTCCCTTCCCTGCTCTCTGGTAGTGTCCTGTCAGCATTGAGATGGTCAGGACCGGGATGAGCAAGCCCAGCTCCCTGCTCCTTAAAGGAGACAGGGCCACAGGGAGAGGTAGAGCAGAGTCACACAGCAGATAGGGTCTCTGCTGGTTCTCTGCTTCCTGGGCATGGATTTTGGCCTTTATTTTCTGTGTCACGCTCTCCTGACACTGGGGTAGTAGTACTTCACACAAAGTTTATTTTCGGTGTTATTTGTGCCTGTCTTTAGTTGACTTAGGTACACTGTTGTTGATGTCACCTTGGCCAGAGCGTGAACTGAGAGGTCACCATGTGACCCAGCTCTCTTCCTCAGCCCCAGCATGAGGCAGGACCGTCAGAGGAGCCAGGTGGAGAGTGCTTCTGACTGTAGCAAGCATCCATCCCTGTCAGAGGGCTCCATGCCCACCTCACCGCCCCATGCCCTGCTGCTGCTGTACCGATGAAGGAGCATCCCCCCCCCCCCCCCCCGTGGCTACCATACCACAAGGCACTGACAGCTTCTCAGGTCCTTTGCCTCTCTGAACCCTAGGGTCCTGCCTCAGCCTCTGCAGACGATTCCCTGGGTCACCCAAGCCCACTTCCAGGCTTCCTTCTTAGCATCTGACATCCCCACAGCTGGCGGCGGCACCTGCAGGCCAGCCTTTAGTGCCCCTTGCACATGCATCTCCCCGCTAGGGTGTGTGCAGATCAGGTGTGGGAATGGAGAAGGCCCGTCCTTGCATGGTGACAAGCCCAGAGCAGGTGACCACTGAGTGGAAGCACCGCGTGCCACCTGAGGCATGTGAATTAAGCCATTTGGGTGGTTCCAGGACTGGCTTTATCTGACTCTCTGTGGTCGGCAGGCTGCAACCTGAAGATCTTCAACAACCAGGAATTTGCTGCTCTCCTGGCTCAGTCTGTCAACCAGGGCTTCGAGGCCGTCTACCAGCTGACGCGAATGTGCACCATCCGCATGAGCTTCGTCAAAGGCTGGGGAGCCGAGTACAGGTCAGTGCTAAGCTGCTTTTAGCGGGTGGTGGGGAGGAGCCGACTCGACGCCACCGGCCTAGGGCCTCAAGGGGTCGAGGAGACCAGGTACGGTGGCATTGCCCTTGCCTGGTGCTCAGCAGTTCAGGCTCGGTCAGCATTTCCAGGCCCAGTGTGGGGACGTGGGCGTTATTCTTACCGAGATGTGGGAGCTAAAGCCTCCGAGAGAAAAGAACATACACGAAGTCAAGTGGAAAAGACACGTTCTGTCCTGGCTTCTGCTGTGGGTTCAGTGTCTCTGGGGACAGACTCGGGGTGACTGTCTCCCCGACACTACCACCGGCTCCATCACTGTTAAACCCAACAAAGGGGAGTTGAGTGTTTATAAAGGACGGCTTATTTACTTTTTGAAAAGGATTCCAGTTAGCACTTTAAACATGGCACCAGTAATAGCCAGGCCTACCTGGGCTGCTCGGTTGAGGCCCTCAGGCCGTCTAGACTTGGTTTAATGAGAATCTAGTCTCCTTTCCCCATACCGGACAGGAGCGTTTTTGGGAGGCAGGGCCACATGCCCTCGTGTGCCATGCCTCCTCCCCAGCCCCCAGAGCAGACAGACACAGAGGTACCCACACGAGCGGCAGCCAGCGCCTTGCGAGTTCCCCGCCCCTTCTCTTCGTTTTTCCAGATGTTTGGAATCAGTTTTGTTTTGCAGTCACTCTGCGCCCTAGCCAAACCCATTTCAGTGCTGGCTCTGGGCCACCATTTGTAATGAAATCCCGATGAGCCTGACTTATGGAAAGTCGGATTCTCAGCAGAGGACGGAGGTCTGCAAAATCCAACTTCTCCATTTAGATCTCAGAGATGCTGTTCTCTCGTGGATGCCTCGTGGTGCCAGGGAAGCAAAGCACTTTGGGCCCTTGAATCTCAAGTCCAGGGAGGGCGACCAAACAAGCAGCCCAAATGGTCAGACTGCGGAAGAACTTCCAGCCATGTTGTGATGACCCGGTCCAAAGGGCTGGCTGGAGAAATGCCTAGGCAACCTTTTAGTCAGGATTTAGAACATTTAGGGAATGAAAGGTTAGAAAATTAACTCTCAAGTGCAAAATCACCAAAGGAAGAGAACTGGGAGGCCCCCCGCCCGTCCGCCCTGGCTGGGTGTGAACCTCCTTAACTATTGAGGCAAAGCACATGCTGATCAAGGAGGGTGACCCTCAGGATCATGGTCCTGGGTGTGCTGGCAGAAGTCAACACATCTGAGGCACTGCATCCCCATGCAGGACACCCTGCCAGCACACCCCGTCCTCCACAGCTCGCTGCGTCACTGCCGCCTGGCAGCGTGGCACAGCAGCCTAGTGGCGGGTGCGGCCCCTTCCCAGAACAGCCATGCCCTCCTGCATTGTGGGCCAAACAGAGTAAGGTTTCAGGCTGGTTTTCTAAGGCAGCTCTAAGTGGGCCCAGGCCCAGGCCTGGCCTCCAGCTGGCACCCGCATGTCGCCACAGCAGATAGCCTTTGCTCACTGGAGGCTTCTGGGAGCTTGCCTGCAAGCTGCGTCACCAAGTAGTCTGAATTTAGACAGTGCTTTGGAGGAAAAGAAATGTGTGGTGTGCCTTGGTTTTTCCAGTAATTGTTCCCCAGCTAGCTCTGCTGGTAAGATTTTCCAAAATAAGCTGTAGATGGGATTATAGCAGCACACTGGGACCTGAAGCATGTGGGCTCTGTCAGTGCTTTGTAAAAACACCTTCCATCAGACAGACACGCCATGCTAACTGTGGGGCTGGCCCAGATCTGGAGAGGGCTGAGGTACCTACCCAGTGGCATAGCTGGGAGCCAGGGAGACCTTCACTCAGGCAGGAGGGCATACATGGGAGCTTGTCACAGTCCCTGGTAACTGACCTTCTTTAACTGTGAGGTCCGCTCCCTCCAGCAGGCCCTGACTTACTCAAAGCTCTCCTTGGTTGGCAGAGTGTGGCCAGATTGGGCCCCATTACCGGTACATCTCTAGGCGGTGTCTAACATGAAGGGATCTCTGGCCTGAGGTGGCAGAAAGTGGTGTTCTGACTTACATGTGTGTTCTTCTAGGCATTTTAAAGTCTCCCACCCCTTCCCTCTTTCTGCAGGAGACAGACAGTGACCAGTACCCCGTGCTGGATCGAGCTGCACCTGAATGGGCCTTTGCAGTGGCTTGACAAGGTCCTCACGCAAATGGGCTCTCCAAGCATCCGCTGTTCCAGTGTGTCTTAGAGATACTGGGAGTGAGTGGGGGAGTGGGTGAGGGAGGGTGGGCTTGGGGAGAATGGCCTTGGAAGAGAACTCCATCCAACTTGTTCTTGTCAAAGAAGACAACAAATTTCTCTCAACTAAGGCACCAACCTGTTTCTGAAACCACGGAAAAAAAAAAAAAAGAAAAAAAGAAAAACCCCAGGGATGATTTTATGAAGAGCTGTGTCGCTGCATACATGCACCCTAGTTTGAGGCCCAAATAGTGGCTTCTGATCTGGTGGCGTCACCATCTGACTCCTTGTCTAATGACAGAGATCTAAAAGGAAAGTGCCTTTCTCAAGGGCTGGAGTGTCCCTCTGGGACAGGGTCCTAGCTTCCTGTAGCTTTGGATAAGAACTTCAGTGGTGCATGCCCTGGCCCACCACTTCCACGGAGAGGGTGTACCTGGTGAACTAGATGGCCTACACTGGTCGACACTGGCACTTTGCCCGCCCCCAGAATGCAGATAAGAACACTGCCAGCGGGTAAAGCTGGTGAGAGCCATTTCTTCATTGCCCCTTCTTGGAAGGACCTGCTGAAGCTCAGCGTGTGTGGGATGTATAGTTCTTATCCCATTACTCTCAAAGAGATACAGATGTTGTCCAAGTATTCGCAGAAAGGGCAATGGTGGAGTGCATGTCCGGGCGAGGTGGCGCCACACCGAATGTTTCTCTCAGAGTTGGCACCATATTCTGATGCTGTGTTGGTTTATGGAGCCAGTTGCATTAATGAATTCACCTAGCAGAGGCTCTTTGAAATGTCTTCTGTTTTATAAAAACAATCCTGGTTTCGTCCATTGGCTGGAAGACCAGCGTGGACCTAGCGACTGCTGCCTGCCCTGAGGTTTGAAAGTTGAGATCTAGAGAAGCCCATTCACCAGGA
The DNA here is from genome assembly GCF_049852395.1 of Peromyscus maniculatus bairdii. Taxonomy (NCBI): domain Eukaryota; kingdom Metazoa; phylum Chordata; class Mammalia; order Rodentia; family Cricetidae; genus Peromyscus; species Peromyscus maniculatus. The sequence continues at coordinate 61,006,145 of NC_134858.1, read as the reverse complement.
GGTAAGACCTCCCAGACCGACATGGGCAGATGAAAAGGGCTATCACAATTTTTACACCTTGGTGCCGAGAGGCCTGCCATCTCCAGCCTGGGGTATAAGATCACCCAGCTTTGGTAAAGGACCGCCACCGAAAACTGACGAAGCGATACTGTGTCATGAGCGCCGTTCCCAGTGGCAATTACAGAGACAACGAGTATAAATTAGATCAACTGGAAAAAGAAAAGTCCCTTTCCCAGCTTTTCTAGAACACAGCACACAGGATCCCACCTGCGATTGGTACTTTCTTCTTGGCCGCTGTTGGTTGTAAAATGACTGTCCCACGTTTTTCCTGGATTTCCTGTGGAAGTCCTGTCCTGTTCCAGAGGGAAGAAAGCGCACCCTCCAATGTGATGAATCTTCTGATGCTCCAGAGACTCTAGGCACACTCTGGTGTCTCTCCTGCAGGATCCTGTGCCTCTGAAGCTCTGGGCAGGATCCTTCCAGCTAGGCATGCTGTTCCCCAAGCTTCCCTCAGACATAAGAAGTCTGAGCATCTTGCCCCCGGGCTGTTGCCACAGAGCCCAAAGACCGTTCTGAATGCCTCCCACCCTCTGAGAGGGCACAGACAGTGGGTATGAACATTGTGCCAGGCTTGACACGGTCTGTGGACTGCCGCTTCAGACACAGGAAGTCCTTGGAACTGCCTATGTCACCCATGCTCTGAGTCAGGCCCAGCACAAGGATGTTCTGATGTGGCTCCTACTGAAGCCACGGGCAGTGGTTTGTGGGGACCTGCCTTGTCCACTTGCTGCCCAGTTTCCTTGGGGCTTCCCGTGGCCCATCGTCATCCCCTAGGTGCCTGGAGAAGAGCTCCACACGGCACAAATGGAGTCATCCCACAGCCTGTTCTGTATGATGGCTACTCCAGTAGCTGCGCCCGGGAGGCACAAAGTTGAGAGGATCTTTTTTTCTTCTTGCCAAAGGTGACTTCCTTGGCCCCCTTGCTTTATTAGCCAGCTGCTGGAGAAGGATGTCCAAGGAAATTCTAGGCAGGTCCTCTCGACATCCCTGAAAATTAAAGGCTTAGCATCTAGAAAATGCCACTCCATAGTTGAGAACCAGGTCCTTTGGGTACGTGTAATCTAAGTGTCCCACCACGCTAGTTTTCCATCTGTCTTGTATGCACAGCCTTTCTACTTCTAGAGAACAGTTGGAGGTCCAGAGGAAAGCAGCAGCTGCTGCTGCGGCCTTTGGGAAGTGTGACCTGTCTGCGGGTGCCCCGCTGGCTTCTGCTGACACTGACCTACATGGCTGGCGCTGGGCAGAGATCCTCGTCTTCAGCACCCCAGAAAAGCTAACTTTGTACCCCTCTCCTCTCCAACTTAACTTAGTACGTGTGCAGGTGGCCCAGCCGTGTGGGTTACAGGCCTGTGCTGGCCACCTTCCAGGAGACCTGTAGAAGACCTGGCATCTGGAGAAAGGCCTGGAGTGGAGAGCGAGGACTCTCTTAGGAAGATCGAGAGGAGGGCGAGGCTGCTGGCAGACTTCTCCACTGCCTTGAGAGTGTTGTATTATTTTAATGTCTGTGACACTTTTTTTACTCGTTAATGTATGAGCCGCAGTGCTTATGGGGTACCGTGGTCTTGCTCTTCCTCCGCTCGCTTCTCAGAGCTGGGACATATTCCAGGGCTTGATGTTTTTACTCAAACCACAGACAGGTTTTCTTTAAGTGGCGTGTGCGGTCACGCATGTGCCTGAGTTGTCTGGGGCAGAGGCAAATATCTGACTTCATTCTTAGCCTCAAGCTGCCATTTCCGAGTTTTTTTTTTTTTTAAAGTCCTTGCGAGGCTGAGAAGGTGCCTGTACCAGAAGGCTACAGCTACAGCTCTGCACTGTTATTTCTTACTATGTGACTAAGTGGCTAATGTGTGCGCCCGGTACATTAGAAGGGACCTGCACTGTATTGTCTGAGCGGCATCAGCGTTCCATCACTGGCCTCTTTAAGCAATGGTCTTCACAGTGTACGGCAACTTCCCAAGTGGGTAGAAAGCCACTCACCAGGATGTGGTCAACCATGAAGATGTGGCATTGTTGACAGGAGGCACTGGATGGAGAGGAACATGTTGGTGCATGGCTACCACCTTCGAAACAGCCCCTACAGCTGGCTCGTGCTAACACAAAAGCGACGGTTAGCATTCTGCTGTTTTCATATTTATGTAACGATCCCTTCAAACCGTTCAGATGGATGACTATTTAATTTCTTAAAGACAGTTGTAAAGGTCTGTCCCCGAAGGACAGTGACTGGGCAGAGCTGGGGCACAGCCAGTCCCCAACACCGATGGAGGCTGCGTGGCTTTCTTGGCTCCGGCTCCACAAACATCGGACCAGACTGGGTCGACAAGGAGCGGCGTGCGCAAACAGGCCGCTCTAGTCAAGCCCAGGCCCTTCCACAGCATGTCCTCTGCACCAAGGCCCCTCCCTTCTGGGAGTGAAAACCTCACATAGAAATCGGAGCCATCTTTATCCCAGAAGCCTTTGCTGTTGCCAGGGCAAGTGGGCTGGTGTGGACTCTCGTTTGGGGATGCCTGGGGGCTGACGTTACTGCCGCCATTCAGCCATCCAGGCCTTTAGTATCTTTGTAAAAAGCATGTATTTATAGTGTTTTAGATTTTTCTAACTTTTGTATCTTACAGCCTTGTACCCCAATGTTAAAGAGCCGTGTCCCCTCTTCTTATGTGCGCCCTTCTAATAAACTTTTCACCATAAGGCTCCTGGGCCAGGAGCGCAGTCTGACGTCTGCTGTGGCTCTGGGTAAAGGGGTTTAACAGGGAGCCCCAGGGAGGTCCTGGGGGCGTCAGAGCTCAGCAAGCGCCAATAACACAACCCTGTGCCTGGCCCCACTGCCGAGGTCTTCCAGTAATACCTGCCCTCCAGTCCTCTCCAAGGGCACCACACAGGACCAGCAGGGGTCCCTGGGTCCCCCAGGTAGGACACGAGTCCCACAGATACACACTCTGGGACTCCCCCGTTCACCAAGGTCTTTGGCAAGTGACTGCAGGCCACTACCCCAGCCTTCAACCCTGCCACTGCTTCTCCTGCGCCTCCCAGCTGTCTTCTGCCATACTGTCACTGTGTCCCCCACGCCAACACATCTTCGCAGGGACACACAAGAATTACAAGAAACCTTGTAACTCTGGAGATGCCAATCTGAATTCTAAATTCAGAACAAGAGTTCTGTTCCTACTGAAAATTTCCATAAACCACAGGAAATGTACCAAATACCAAAGAACAAAGCAGAACCAGGGCAGAGCTGGCTCCCCATCCTTCAGGGGCCCCCGCCACCTGTCCTAAGGACCTCCTGTTCAGGAAGGAGCCACTTAGGCAGGCCTCCACAAGCCACCTCAAATTCCCACCCCAGGGGTATTCCCTGGTCCATTCTTCCACCCTCATGCCCATCCCCCACTCCCTCCAGGTCTGACCCCAATCTGCACTTTATCATAGTGATTTGTGAGGAGTGACTCATGGGGCCACCTCTGCCATCATTCAGCCCCTCAGCAGCTCTGTGTTTCTTCTCCCCATCCCTCCCCTTGCTGAGGCTCTAGCTGAGCAACCCCCCCCCCCCCCCCCCCCCCCCCCCCCCCCGGCAAGACCCTGCCCCCTGAGCCTGCCTCATTCTCCTTGGACCTGCCTTTTCCCTGAGCCTGCATCTCCTTTGTGGTCCGGTGTCCCCCAACTACATGTGTGCTCTAGAGAGTCTCCACAATGAGTTCATCAACCCTCAGCTGCATACGTGGTTTCCAGCCACAAAAATGCTAGTGACTCCTGTATCAGCCCTGAGCTCCACCTTGGGGACAACGGTCTGCTGGTCCATCAACTGCTCATGCTCACAAGTCAGAAGACAGAAATTATCATTCCCTTTTGCAGACTATCACCCTGAAAACTGACAAGGCACCTTTGTCCATAGCTCCGTACCTCCACTTCCTCGCGAGTCTCCCCAGTCTTTGCTCTCACCGTCCTACACACCAGCTTTTCCAGCACCCGGACCCTGCCACAGCATCCCGACTGTTGTGGGCTCCAGCCTGCTCTAACAGTTCACACAGCCTGTGTTAGGCGGAACTGTCACTAAAATGAAACACCCGAAAGCAGCTTAGGAAGAGAAAGGTTTGTTTTGGCTCCTGGTCTCAGGCCTTTCAACCCGTGGTCATTTGTCCCTGCTGCTGTGAGCCTGTAATGGAAGGAGGCAGAGAAAGACAGGGCATGGCCTCTGTGACTGTGGGATCAGACCTACCTCACAGGTTCCTCCAGTTCCCAATAGTGCCATAAGCTGGGAACAACCATTTAACACGTGGGTCTTCAAGGGCAGCGTTCAAACCCAGACTACAACATGCCCTCTGCACAGCAGTGCTAAGGTCATTCCATGGACTACTTGGCCGCCTTCTGTTCCTGCCCAGCTCCCCATTCTATCTCCAGGGCAGCGGTGGTGGGGCCTGCCTGTCACCAGGCCTGCCCGTGCTCCTCCTCCTCCTCCTCCTCCTCCTCCCCACACCTCCCTGTGCTCCAAGCTGCTCTGACGAACACCCCCAAGCCAGCACTGCGCCAGCGCTCTGCAGCTCAGTTCAGCCCTCTTCCAGGAAGGCTCTCGGGCATTTGCCTCCAGTCTCCCTCACACTGTCACCTGTGTCTGTCATCCCTTGCAAGTGCTAAGTCCCCTGAGCACAGGACTTTGTAGTACTCTTACACCTCTGGCTTCCCGTGGCCCACGTGTACCAGCCGGTGCCCTATCTGGGCTTCTGCCTTAGTGCTGCGCCTTCTGTATCTTTCCACTGTGCAACTTCAATGCGAGTCTTTTGTGTAACTAAAGCCAAGACCAAAATCCAGTTCCAGGTCACTTGCTATTACAGCTGTCCCCAAATCCCAATTTGTCTCTCTCTAGTCCCAGGGATAAACATGTGACAAAATGCCTACTACCCCACATCTCCATCCACAGCAGCTATCCTTAGTCACAGCGCTGAGCCCATGCAGCCAGAGAATCCCCTCAGTGCAGCTGACTAGATATGTGTGGACAAGGTTGCTGCCAGGCCTTCTTGGAGTATACACGTGAGTGGAGACCCTTTCTGCCCACAGCCTGTGGCATCTCAGTCCCTCCGGGACAGATGGACTCTTCTCTGCCATCACCTTTATATCCACCATTTTTCTGATGGGACTGTCCGGGGCCTTGCCAGTGTTCTTGCCTGGGCTCTCATTTCTATACACACTCTGTTCATGTCAATGACTTACTGTAAGAATTTCCATGTCCCCACTTACCTGTGTGCCCAGACTCTTCAGTCCTTTTAGCTAGAGTGCAGCATTACTTCCCTGATTCTCAAAGCACATCCCAGAGATGTCAGTATCACATAAGATGCTATAAATGAGGCTTCTCAGGTCCCATCACACACCAACTTCATCAGAAACAGGGTGGGACATCCCGGGTGATTCTGAATGGGCTCACATTTGGAAACCACTGTGGTGTAGCCTGCCTGCAACCCTCTTCCCATTCTGCTTGGCCTTCTGTCACTTGTGACCTCGTCTTGCTTACCTCTGAGCTCCAGGAGAAAAGAGACTTCATCCTGAAGACTGACTCCTCTGCCTTGCTCCTGATTCTGGCACCAACAGAGTCCCAGGCCATGCTGGCCGGTTCCTGAGTCTTTGTTTCAGCCTCAGCAGGGTAGAAAGACAAGTTTGAGGTCACCAAACTCTGCTATTGATGCATGCCTGGAGATTTCCAGGGATGGGCCACTGATACAGTCCATATCTTTGAACTTCAGGTTAAATCAGTGTCTCTTCCAACCAACACTGTTACTCTCATAAAGCACAGAACCTGGGCATTAGTGAGCCACATCTTTGTAGCATTAAAGCCATCCAGCTGGTAAGAGAAGACAAAGGCAATGACGGCCACTTCTTTCCCAAGAACAGCAAGGAGGGTCCTGGTTAGCAAGCTGAGCCGGAGTGTCTTCACATGACCTCTGCTGCTCAGGTTCTTGGTGGCACGGGAAGGGGTATGTGAACCACCAACAGTGCATACGTGAGTGCTGTACACATGTCCCAGCTCTCAGGAGCCTGAGGCACGGGGATGGAGAGTGCAAGGTCAGTCTGAGCCACATGCCAAAACTCCATCTCAAAAACATAACAAAAAAATGGGCTGGCAAGATGGCTCCGTGGGTCAAGGTGTTTGCTGTCAAGCCTGATGACCTGAGTTCAAGTCTCAAGAACCTACATGGTGGAAGGACAGAGCAAACTCCCTCAAGTTGTTCTCTGACCTCCACATACACAAAGTGGCACCCACATGCACAAACATACAAATAAAGGTAAGGACACATAAAAGGTTTTAGGACGACGACCACCACACATACCAAGCAAGCTTGTGTTCCAAAGATACAGTAATAATTTTAGGGCCAGACTTTGAATCTGTACTTTTCTAAAAAAGGCAGGGCGGGGAGTAGAACCATTCAATCACTAGGGCACAGGAGTGGGGCTCCCCAACATTCTGAGGGAAGGTGCACACAACTGCCTGTTGGTTCTTTGGTTAACTGTTCATTCCACACATCAGAGGAACAATACAGAACCAAGCAAGATGCCCCTCAACACTGGAACCTGCTTCACTCCTAGTAAAGACAGAGCAGACTTGGGGAACATGAGACTCGAGAGCGTGTGTTTAGGAGGTGCGGGGTGGGCCACTGAGCAAACCCTAGCAGAGCGGAGCAGAGACTGTGTAGACTGTGTGTTCCAGAGGTGTGGGGTGGCTTACTGAGCAAACCCTAGCAGAGCTGAGCAGAGACTGAGTGAGTCGAGTGTGTGTTCCAGAGGTGCGGGGTGGGCCACTGAGCAAACCTTAGCAGAGCGGAGCAGAGACTGAGTAGCCCTCAGGCCCATCCCGGTTCAGTAACCTGGAGAAGATGTTTGCATTTTCTCTCCCTGTAGGCCTCTGATGCTATTTGATAATGATCTAATACTCAATTGTCCCTTGTAGATGGGTGTGTGACAAGCAAATCTGGGTCATCAGAACATCTGCTGAAGCCTCCTTCAAGCAGAGCACTAATGAACCAGAACCTCTGACCATTCTAGATACATTTGTTAAATTTAGCTTTGCAGTAGCAAATGCCCACACTCAAAACAGTCCCCAGAGCCAAAATCCTCCCTTCCACCGTGATTCTCCTGCTTGCTACAGCACGCCACAGCCGGACAAGAGGCATGCCTCATGTTCACTCAATGGTCATTGTTAAGAGACCATCCCAAGAGCACTGGCTCCCCTTCCAGAGGACCTGGGTTCTGTTCCCAGCACCCACATGGCAGCTCCCAGCCATCTGTAACTCCAGTCCCGGATGATCTATTGCACTCTTCTGGCCTCCATAGGCACTGTATACATATGGTATACAGACATACATACAGGCAAAATGGCAGAACACCCTTACCCACAAAATAAAAATAAATTTAAAAAAGGAACATGACAAGCCTTGGCAAAGATGTTTTCCCCAGCTCTCCACAGAGGTGACGCTGGACACATCTTCCTCGTGTATGAACGGTTCTCAGGAAAGGCCTAGTGTACACTCTGTGATCCTTGAACCACATCCTACATTACTCAACCATCTAAATGAGCCCAGCTTCCCCCAATCTTCAGTCTCTCTGGATCAGATGTGGCCAAGTTCTATAAATAGAGAGCAAGCCAGTTGGTTCTGTCAACCTTCTCATACTCTGCCATATTTTAAAATTACAAAAATAGCCATGCCTTCATCACTTTGCAATTATTACATAACATGGTTGTCTCAGGGAAGAAAAATTTGATTCTTGTCTCTCTCTACTTTCCAGAACTCATGGATCATCAGACTGTGTGATCGTTTCCACCAGGCAGACCATACCTGCCAACAAAAACTGTGGCCCTACTACGTACCCAGCACTGTTATAGAAATGCAGAGGTATTTAAGACAGCCAGTCTCTTACCTTCAATCTGCTCTGCAGGTTATGTGCACGGGGCACATTGGAAGACAACAGCTGCCACCATAGCATAGACTCAGAAACTCTGAGCCATCAGTAGATATGCTGACCCTCACAGTCCCCACGAAGAGCCAACGTCCCTGGTAGTCAGCTGGGGTCTCCGATGCTGGAGCAGACATCACATACAGGCAAAGCAGACTCTAGACCCTTAACTGACAAACACTTCAGACTCTTTGTATGCCTACTACAAAGGACACCAGGCTTCCCCCAACTCACACCCTTCTCCCAAACATAACAATACACATTAGCAGACTTTATAAATAAATCGTCTTTTAATTACCTGGCTTTGTTTAGTCAGCAAAATCAAATACAACCTTTTCTAGTCTATTTTTCCTTAATCATGTGGCCTCTATTTTCTAAACTCTTCTATGTTTTAAGAAAAACATGTTCTGCCCTCCTGGCAACCCAGAGCCAACTTCCCTAATTTTCCTTCTTAACCATGGCTAATGCATTCACTTCAAAGTATCAGTCCTATTGAAGGGAGAGTGGTAAACCCAAGCTCAAAGATTGCAAGATCTGTGTGTGTGTATGTGCGCGCGCGTGCGCGCGTCTCCTCCCTGTGGTGGTTCTGGCCTGGCCAAGCATCTGTTTCAGGTCCTGAAAGTGGTACCCAGGGCAGGTGAGCCTTGTCAGGGCCAGTTCTCAGCCCCTGATGGGCACCATCTGTCATGGCCGCACCTATGAAGATAGAATAAGGACCTTTATTTGCTGGGCTCTCCTCTCTTCTTTAAAGCTTTGCTTTGTGCTCTCCTGGGGAGCACTCAGACACAACACAGGAGGAATGCAGGAGGCCAACAGCCCTGGGAGTGAACCACGGTGGTGGCTCGGGCCCTGGTCGCTGGACAGCTCAGCTTCCCCCGCTGCTTGGCTGCTTGATGCTAGCGCTTTGACAGTGGTCTCCGGCTTCCAAGCAGAAGGAAGGGGCACCTGTCCTGATTTCAGGGCAGAAAGTGAGAAGACGGCACAGCTCGGAAATCTCAAGTGGCCGGGAAGGTGCTTGGTCAGAAGAGCACCCCCCGCCAGCATGGCTGCACAGTGTGCTCAGACCCAACGCCCCTGCTCCTGGGGCCTGCACAGGGCTGTGCTCAGGCCCCTGCCCTGCAGCTGGGGAGAGGGGTGGTTTACCCTCCCCAGGGGAGGAAACGTTCGCCTCTGTTTCTTATAGATACACACCTGACTTTTACTTCTTTGGGGCAGGAACTCAGACACTGACCTTAAAATGTCCTTAAGGACTTGCTTAGAGACAAACCCATGTTCCCTACTCACCGGGTACACACTAGATCTACAGCTGCCTCCTTATTTCCTCCACAACACCCATCTCGGGCCAGAGCCTTGTTCTTAGTGGGGACCAGGGAAAATACACTGGAGATAGCACAAACGCTCGACCTCCGGCCAGTGTGAATGCTGGTGATTGAGCCCAGAAGCCGGCCTCCTTATGGAGCCCAGGATGGCCTCAGCCGCCCGTGTGCTGGGCTCACAGTGTGCTCTAGGACACCTGGTCCTCCTGTAACACAGACCGCCAAGACTCACTCTACCCTGGTTCTAAAACGACGAGTGTAGATCTGAGGTGTCTTCACACTGTCATGTCACCCCTCCTTCCCTGATGCCCCAGCAGCAAAGATCTCTCCCTCGTTCCTTTCTAAAAGCCCAGGTAAGGCACCCCCAACCAGTCAGGCGGCCAGCATGGGAACGGCAGTCTTGGCAGAGCAGAACCTGGTTGAGAAGGGAAGTACTTGAGTGCACAGGGCTGGCGTCAGCGCCAGTCACAGCTCGTGGAAGAATTTAGTGCTCTTCATCCGAGGAAAGGCCTTCGATCTCGTCGCGGTCTCCTCCTATTGCCATCCAGAAGGCTTTGGCCACCTGTGGAGCAACAAGTTTCAGGTTAACAGCGAACCTTCAGCTCATGCACGTGCCACACCTGAACTGACTGGGGTCTACAATAATACACCTTTGCCTCCCACCAACACACATTACAATCCCTAGCGTGACCCAGACGTCTACGCTGGACGTGTGCTAAGCTTGTGATCACGGCTGCTGCACACGAGTGTGAACAGTGGGGATAAGCCCAGCTTCATCACTGACAGAAGCAAAAACCTGAGCACACAGTTGGCCTCGATGTCCAGAATGGAGCTGAGTAAATAAATGATGACACAGTTCATGTAATGAGATGTCACCAGTCATGTCAGTTTCCTGCCAAAAACATGTGTTGCTCTGGTAATAACAAAACAAAACAGCGGAGAGTTTTCCGGCCTAAGAGGAAGGCAAGCATCACGAGGCCTGGTGAGGGTTCCATGTCACGTGACAAGCACCACCGCTATCTCAGTTTAACTGTAGCAACTGTGTTACTATTGCACAGATAAACATCCAGCTGGCTGTAGCATCTAGTGCAACACTCACACTAAGGCCCCGTGGCGCCACCCAAGTCCCAGGTAAGGCCTATGGTAGATGGTAAATACCTGCTGGGTCTTCTCACCTTTTCTGCATGCAGCTTTCTTTGCTCATGAGGAAGTGTCGCAGCCTTGTCTAGGGGGAAAATATATCTTTAGAAATTTGTCTAATAGCACAGGAGGATCTGGAGTGCAGGGGTGTGCTAACACTTGAAGATGGTAGATGGGTTTCTAAGACATACGCTCATGGTATAGTCATTACAGCCATTAGGAAGCTTGAGTCTCCCAAATTTTCCAGATGGGATGTGAGTGAAATGGTGGGAATTTGACAGATGCTGTGATAATGAGACTCACTGAGAGAGAGATACACTTCAGAAGGAGGGAAAGTGAGGGGGAAGAGAATCAAGACAGGAAATCTTTCCCCAGGGAATTTTTACCAATCAAATGGTCCAATCTCCTAAGTAGCTAAATTTCTCAAGCCCAGAGCTCTGAATCCAATCTAGCCGTTACAAAGTGAGACGCGACCACATAAACTAGCAAAGCACCAACACGAGAGGATTGAGACATGCAGATAATTACCTTTCATTTCCTTCAACTTTGAAAAGAGCCTCTCGAAGTTCTCCAGATCTCCTCCTCCAGTGGTGAGACTTGCTAGTTCCTGAATATCCAGGTCTAACATGGGATCTGGAACCAGAGGTTGCCACACATCACTGATACACGTGCTCGGCACAGGCAGCCCTGGCTCCCGTGCGGACAGGCGCTGGCTTTACAGGTTGTACAGAGGCCTGTTGGGCTGCTGGAGGCTCACTTTTCATCCTCACAGCACTGGGGGGAAGTAGAGGACACTGCTTCCATTTAGAGATGTGACTTGCTCCAGCAACTTGCTCCGAAAGGAACCCTCCCCCTCCTACACACTCAGCAGGGACCAGTATGATCATGGCCACATCCACTATTACAATGGCCACACCTAAGCCTATTAGAACAACCATCATTGTCTACAACTTGTAGCAAAAACCAAAACTCCCCATGTTTAAAAATGAACTCACTTAAATGCCAGAGGTGGAGCTGTTTTGAATCATGTTTTCTTACTACATTCTTAACACAAATCCTTCGCCATTTCTACCTCAGCACATTACTTAAAATATAAAAAGATTGACTTTAATTATGCATATATACATGTGTGAATGTGAATGCAGGTGCTGGCAGAGACCAGAAGAGGGCCTCCGATCTCCTGCAGCTGGTGTTAAGTGGTTGCGAGCCTCCTCCAGATGTGGGTGCTGAGAATCAAACCTGGGTCCTCTGTACGAGCAGTACACTCTCATAACTGCTCCGTCACCCCTCCAGCCCCCTCATATTACTTCTTTATCACAGTGACAGTGGCTTCCCTGACTGTCCAGTGCCCAGGGCTCCGTCCTCAGTCTCTGCACCGTTGGCAGAGCTGAGGCACACTTGTGAGGACTCCTTGGTTTTCTAACTTTCCACACTGCTGCAGTGATCACACTCAGTACTGAGAGAAGTTCGCTTTCTACATCTCTGTCCATCCATTCCCCTTCCTTTCCATCCATTGCTCTGTCTACCTGTTCTCCCTTCCCTTTGCCTCCTCACCACTTTTTTTTTTTTTTTTTTTTGTTCAAGACAGGGTTTTTCTGAGTAACAGTCCAGTCTGGATCTCGCTTTGTAGACCACGCTGGCCTTGAACTCACAGAGATCCGCCTGCCTCTGCCTCCCGAGTGCTGGGATTAAAGGCGTGCACCACCACCGCCCGACACTACCACCATTTTTGGAGCACCAGGGATCAAACCCAGAGCCTTGCAGATGCCTGGTAAGCACTCTGCCACTGAACTGCACTACTGAAATGGAGTATTCTAACCTACCAGGATGTATTTCCACTTTACAACATCTCAGGGGGCAGATGGCTTACTCCTGCTTGACAGAGGCAGCAACTCAGACCACTGAGGTGAAATCATCTACTCAAGGCTGTATCACTGCTAGAGGTACAGCCTTGACTGGAACCCAGCTGTATGGTACGCTAATGTCCACAGCCTTGACTGGAACCCAACTGTATGGTGCGCTAATGTCCACAGCCTTGGCTATCACAAGTTCTACCTCTACACCCTGTCTATAAACTCTATGACAACAAGAATGGTGATTTATAGTCCTTGTCATTTACCACACTGCCATACAATTTGTTTAAGTGCACCTGGGGTCCTAAGTGTGTCTTGTTCAGTGCACACCAGGCAGGCACTTGGTGTACAGAGCCAAAGAAGACATTCCTGATTTACCTGTGCACAGAGATGGTAACTGAGACAAGGACAGAGTCCCTTTGTGCTTTAAAAAACAGTTAAAACGAGGAATTTGGATGGAGCGCTGAAGTATTTCAAGTTTGGGAAAGGAGAGCAATCTCGTAAAGACACGCAGGAGGAGCCAGGAGCCGCTGTTGGTGAGTGACGAGTCAGTGAGGCCCTGCCCACAGTCCTGATGGGGAGGGGGGGCTGGAGCTAGTGCACAGAGTCAAGGTGGGGGGGCTGGAGTTAGTGCAGAGTCAAGGTGGGGGGGCTGGAGTTAGTGCAGAGTCAAGGTGGGGGGGCTGGAGTTAGTGCACAGAGTCAAGGTGGGGGGGCTGGAGTTAGTGTACAGAGTCAAGGTGGGGGGGGCTGGAGTTAGTGCAGAGTCAAGGTGGGGGGGCTGGAGTTAGTGCACAGAGTCAAGGTGGGGGGGCTGGAGTTAGTGTACAGAGTCAAGGTGGGGGGGGCTGGAGTTAGTGCACAGAGTCAAGGTGGGGGGGCTGGAGTTAGTGTACAGAGTCAAGGTGGGGGGGGCTGGAGTTAGTGCAGAGTCAAGGTGGGGGGGCTGGAGTTAGTGCAGAGTCAAGGTGGGGGGGCTGGAGTTAGTGTACAGAGTCAAGGTGGGGGGGCTGGAGTTAGTGCAGAGTCAAGGTGGGGGGGCTGGAGTTAGTGCAGAGTCAAGGTGGGGGGGCTGGAGTTAGTGTACAGAGTCAAGGTGGGGGGGGCTGGAGTTAGTGCAGAGTCAAGGTGGGGGGGCTGGAGTTAGTGCAGAGTCAAGGTGGGGGGGCTGGAGTTAGTGCACAGAGTCAAGGTGGGGGGGCTGGAGTTAGTGTACAGAGTCAAGGTGGGGGGGCTGGAGTTAGTGCACAGAGTCAAGGTGGGGGGGCTGGAGTTAGTGCAGAGTCAAGGTGGGGGGGCTGGAGTTAGTGCAGAGTCAAGGTGGGGGGGCTGGAGTTAGTGCAGAGTCAAGGTGGGGGGGCTGGAGTTAGTGCACAGAGTCAAGGTGGGGGGGCTGGAGTTAGTGCACAGAGGTCACAGGTGGGGGGGCTGGAGTTAGTGCACAGAGTCAAGGTGGGGGGGCTGGAGTTAGTGCACAGAGTCAAGGTGGGGGGGCTGGAGTTAGTGCACAGAGGTCATAGGTGGGGGGGCTGGAGTTAGTGCAGAGTCAAGGTGGGGGGGCTGGAGTTAGTGCACAGAGTCAAGGTGGGGGGGCTGGAGTTAGTGCACAGAGTCAAGGTGGGGGGGCTGGAGTTAGTGCACAGAGGTCACAGGTGGGGGGGGCTGGAGTTAGTGTACAGAGTCAAGGTGGGGGGGCTGGAGTTAGTGCAGAGTCAAGGGGGGGGCTGGAGTTAGTGCACAGAGTCAAGGTGGGGGGGCTGGAGTTAGTGTACAGAGGTCACAGGTGGGGGGGCTGGAGTTAGTGCAGAGTCAAGGTGGGGGGGCTGGAGTTAGTGTACAGAGGTCACAGGTGGGGGGGCTGGAGTTAGTGCAGAGTCAAGGTGGGGGGGCTGGAGTTAGTGTACAGAGGTCACAGGTGGGGGGGGGCTGGAGTTAGTGCACAGAGTCAAGGTGGGGGGGGCTGGAGTTAGTGCACAGAGGTCACAGGTGGCCACCTGAACGTCAGGGTGGGAATGACAGCTAGATAGCTAACTGAGTGGACAGTCACAGGGGCTCCTGTGGGAAGCCGTTCACTTTCTCCTCCAGGTTTAAGGTCGATTCTCCCCTCAGTGCTTGCTGTCCCGGTGTGTACTCTGAGTCCTGCCGTTATCTCTGGGGAGCTCATGGAGGAACTTACCCACGATGCTGTCAACCTGTGCACCCGCTGAGCCACATGCACCACCACGATGGCCGGGAAGGGACTCCAGCCTCTCAGCTGCCGGCAATGGAGCCTGCTGCTGGGGAAGTACACAGAAGCAAGGATTGGACAGGAAACGGCTTCAGTGAACAACCCTCGGGCTGGCGCCTCCCACCCCAGCTAGCCGCGGAGAGGCAGCCACAGAACCCGAGGAGGAACAGACAGGAGGAGCAGGGTCACATTCGAACGGGACGCGAAAGGCTGCGAAGCTGCTGTCCCAGCTGCTGCTGCCCTCAAGGAAAAACTACGAAATGTGAGGATTTTGCTCCAGGCTACTGAAACATGTTTGGTTTGCATCATTTAAGATACATGCTATGGGCTGGCTGACCAAGTGAGCTCAGAATGGAGCTACTGAGGACAGAGGGTGAAAACAGACCGTCAGCTCACTCAGGGTTGACTCGGGACCTTGGTGAAAAAGAATTGAAAAAGATTCATTTTTATTTTCTACACAAAGATCTGAAAGCAAGATTATGCTGCAAGGAAATCCTTGTATATTTGAAGAAGTGCTCCAGCAAGAACTCTACCCCACATCCTTGAGTGGGAACCTGCCGAGGGGCTGGACTATCATCTCCTTGACATAGGTTAGGCACAATGGGTACTTTAGAGCCCCCTTTCAGCTGCTGAATTCTCCTCTGCTGCCTCTTAAACAGAAACTAACAAGATGAAGACCCATAACATCAAGGATACTGAAGTCAAGAGGAGCAGAGACCCGGACGATTCTTTACCTCAGGGTGGCAGCTCTCTGCTGATGCAATGCCGTGGTTTGCTCCAGCCAGCGAGTTGAGAAGGCTGAAGCCCTGGCTCCTGTCTGCAGAGAAGACAGCATGAGTGTTGACCAAATGACAAGCAAAGGCTCCGTCCTTGAAACTCCACCTCTAACCCTGCTGGTAAAAGGGTTTGGATCCAGCCGGTGGTGGAGCACCCTTTACTCCCAGCACTTGGAGGGCAGAGGCAAGTGAATCTCTGTGAGTTCGAGGCCAGCCTGGTCTACAGAGTGAGTTCCAGGACAGCCAAGGACACACAGAGAAACCCTGTCTCAAAACAAAAACAAAAATAAAAACAAAGAGGGAGAGAGGGAGGGGGAGAGAAAGAGGGGGTGTCTGAAATGTCCCCTGAAGGCCTGTAGGGAAGGTGCTACTGGGAGGTGGGGGGACATACTTGGAGGAAGCAAGGTCATTGGGGGCATGTCCTTGAAGGGGACACTGGGATGTGGGCCTCTTTTTTTACTTCCTGGCCACCATGAGGTGAATAGTTGTTTCTATCACATAAACATCCCATGATGTACTGTGGTGTGACAGGTCCTAAGAGACAAAGGTGACCAACTATGGGCTGAAACCCTGAGCCAGAGGAAGTTGAGCCACGTAAGCTGACACCTCAGGCATTTTATAGCAGTGATACAAAGTTGACTGCACACACACGCTCTCGATTCTGAGTAACTGTTTTAAACAACAGAATGTTGGTCAAGGTGAAAAACTGGTAAGCTGTTATACACCAAGGCCATCCCATGGCTCCATTGCACGTTACGACACCAGTGTTTGAACAGTTGCCATTGATTAAAGCCAGGAACACTTTAGAAGTCAGCTTGGGAGCATCACTATTGGGGAACAAGGAGCATGATGGTTAGCACAGTTGCCATCTTGCTACATGGTGCTTGTGTCCCAGTGAAGACAGGTCTGGGGCAAAGTGTCTGGAACTGATCCAAGAATCACCCAGAACACACACGAAAACTAGCCCAAGATTCAAGGGCTCTGGGGCTCACTCAGTCCCCAAGCTGGGGCAGAGACCCACTCACCTCAACTTCTAGTAAGTGTTTCAGCCAGCAGAATCAGGCTCAGACAGGACACTGAAGTGGCCTGAAATCCTTGTATATGTAAAAAAGTGCTCTAGCAAGAACTCTACCCCACATCCCTGAGTGGGAACCTGCCGAGGGGGCTGGACTATCATTCCCCCAACATGGGTTAGGCACAACATGTCTTCCTCCAAGGGTTTCAGAGCTGGAGGACAGATTCACCCCAATGGCAGGTAGCTCTCACTTTGAACTGTGGATATGCAGTCACTTGTCATGGTGACACATGAACATTTACATGCTGGCTGTCTGGAACAAAAGGCAGATTCTCTACAGCAAACACAAGCCCCCTCCCTTCTATTACTGGAAATAATTTGGACTTTGGGTAATTTTCAGCTCTAATTCAGAAGTCTCTCAAATCTCAACTCTACAGCTTGGCATTCCCTAAACTTGGCAGGCTCCTGGAAGGACATGATGAGCTCAGCTCATCTTAGACCAGCGCCTCTCTTCTTACAGTGGCTCCCTGTGCATCTTAGACCAGAGCCTCTCTTCTTACAGTGGCTCCCTGTGCATCTTAGACCAGTGCCTCTCTTCTTACAGTGGCTCCCTTCAAGGAGCCAGGCAGAGGAGTTGCAACCGACAACACACTATAAACCTTTGGGCACCTTTGATTTTTTTTTTCTATGTACACCCATTTTTAAAATTTTGATTGTTTTATGTTATGAGTATTTAGCCACAATTTTAAAACCAGCAAAATGATGTTTAATGCTCTGATGCTAACAGATAAAACTGTGAGAAAAGAGCAGTGGGAAGAGGCAGAGCTTATGATCAAAATTCTAGCTTTCACTCATGGCTCCACCCACCCGTGTGACCTCAGACAAACCAACCCCCAGGATCGGAGCCTGTTGGTCCTCAGAAAGCTATGACTGAGAGAAGGGGCTGTCTGCACCCTCTCCTCATGTGCCTTGGAATTCACTGTGCTTAAGTACTTTTTTTTTATTAATAGGTTTTACACACACACACACACACACACACATTTAAAATCCTTGAATTTCAAAACCTTATAAAGTTCACGATGAGCCATGAGTTTAGAAAAAGCTGGAGGGAGCTGCGCTCAGTGCTTTCTGATAAACAATGGAGGATTCAGTCAGCTTATCAGAGGGTTCATTATGTCCCTGCTTATATTTTAAGGAAGTCAGAGACACATGCATTTATACAATTGAGAAAGGAATCCACGTTTATTTATTCAAAGCAGACTACCCGCATGCAGTGCTGCTCAAAAGGCTTGGATACACTGGCTCTTCTGCTTTGGTGCTCTTCACACTTCCGCCCACGCACCCACTGCATGCCACGCTCACGGAAAAGAACTACATAAATCTTTTCTTACTTGCTAGTAACCATCCCGGGCCCCACAGGTTTCTGGCATGGGAATGCTACTCCCATTGAGAAGGGCCTTTCCCTTCAGCTGCTCAGACTGGTTCTAGCATCTATGGTTTTACTGACAGCACAAAAACACTAGACTAGGAAGGAACAAATCAAGGTACTTGTTCAGCTGATTCTT